>NW_020884877.1:22423703-22944716 GCF_003945725.1 Corapipo altera
TGTCCCCTTCTCCCGCTGTCCCCTTGTCCCCTTCTCCCGCTGTCCCCTTGTCCCCTTATCCCGCTGTCGCCTCTCCCGCTATACCCTATCCCGCTGCCCCGGTCCCGCTGCCCCGGTCCCGGCACGGTGACCCCGCCCGGCCCCGCCGCCGCTGCCCCGCGCGGCCCAGAGGGGGCGCTCTCGGCCCAGGCTTCCCCGGCGGCGGCGCGCGGGCCCCGCGCAGGTGAGGCGCGACCCCGCGGGGGCTGCGCGGCCCCGCCCCGGGGCGCGGAGCGGGGGGCGCGGATCGCTGACACACCTCGGTGCCGCGGCCGCCCATGTGCAGCGGTCTTCTTTCCCCCGCCTCGGCCCCTCCGTCCCTGGCCGCTCGCCCCCGGGCTGGGCTGCTGGGGGGAGCCGGGTGGGAATCTCTCCTGACCTCTGCGAGGCAGTGTCACAGCCATCTCCTTCGCCTTGGAGCCCCCCCCGGGCTGTCCTGGGAAGGAGCGGAGGAAAACCCGCTCCCCGGGCGCGGGCAGGGCCATCGCTCCCGGCGGCTCCTATCCACGGCTGCGGGAGCGCGGCTGTCCCGTTATTTCCTCTCCCGGCTCCCCTCGGCCGCCGCCCTGCCCTCCCCCCCCCCCGCCCCATCGCTGCCTCCGCCAGGCTCCGCGTCCCTCCTGCCCCACGGAAAATACACACAGTCCCCGGCACCCGCCCCGATTACTCGGCCCATTCAAACAAACAAACAGAAACCCGCCCCGTCGCAAAGCCAAACCGACGGTAAACTTTCTAATGACTTCTTCTTTCAAGTGCTTAAAAGGCAAGGAACACCGCGGGGGGTGGGGGGAAGAGGGGGGTATCCATCTCCCGGTCGGGGCGGGAGGGGGGCTGGAGCTGCCGCCGCTCGCGGTCCGTCTGTCCGTCAGTCCTGCCGGACGACGGGACAGGGACGCGAGCCGGTGTGCGGTGGGTGTGTTTGCAGGAACCGGGAGGGAGGGAGGGGACGGGGGGAGTTAAAGAAACAGCATAGTTAATATTTCCACATCAGGAAGTTACTGTAATAGCCCAGGGGGCAAAAGACTTAACTTAATCTCCTAAATAGTGAGGAACCCATGGCGTCTCTGTTATAGGTTGGAGTTCCCACGTGGTTTTAACTCCTGTATAAAAGTTTCAGTAGAAAGTGCCACAATGTCGTGATTTTGCAGGGGGGAAAAATTAAAAGGAGAAGATCAGAGGAAGATAAGCGAGGAGCAAGCAGCTTCCCGGAGACCTTTCACTGCGGATCGGAGAGGGAACATCAGACGCGTTAAAAAAGAAAAACAAAAACAAAAACCAAAAATCCAAACAAAACAAAAAACCCCAAACAAAACAAAACACAGCGTTCAAGCCAGCACAAGGCGAGCGAAAGATCAAAAAGACGCAGAGAGGGAGACAGATTAACTGGAGCAGCAGCAGCAGCAACAACAAAAATCACACTTAAAATAATAATAACAATAATAATAATAAAACCCAAACCACCAACAAGGGAGATATTGTTTAAAAAGAGCGAGCGAGGGAGCGAGCCGAAGAGCTGGTCTGACTGAGTGGATCCGTGCAGCTTCTCCTGGGATCGCCGGGATCGCGCCGCTTCCCCGCGCCGCGCAGCGTGCGGTGCCCTTCCCGCGGCGGGGGTCCCCGGGCGCCGCCGCCGCATCCGCGCCGGACTCCGGACCCTCCGCGCTGCTTTGAAAAATAAAAGCACCTCGCTAATAATAAGCGGGGCGGTGGGGGGAGAAGACTCGCAACAGTGGAGCTGCCAGCCGCGCACCCCCTCCCCGCCGCCCCCGACTCCCTCCCCAGCTATGCTCCGGGTCAACTTTGATGGCACGTTGAGAAGCAGCGGGCGCTGAAAGGGGACAACCGAGCGGCGCGGAGCCGACCTGCTCAGAGACCTGCACCCACGGATTGTCCTGCGGGGGCGGAGTGGGCGGGGGGGTACAAGTGGCATTTCTCCCCCCCCCCTCCTTCCAGGCTATAAATTGGATTGTATATAAATCTGCTTCGTTTATCTCCCTGACCCCCCTCAATGACGCTGGACTAGAGAGCTCCTCTCCGCGGCCCGCCCGGACCTGCCGAAGCGAGCGATGGACCACGAGCGACTGCGCCCGGGGATGCCCCTCTGAAGCGACGCGGGGCACCGGGGCAGCGCGGCGCCGCCTCTCCCCTGCTCCCCGGATCCCCTTGCACCTCCGGCTCGCTCCCCGCTCCCCCTCCCTCCTCCCCGGGCTCCGCAGCCACCCCCTCACCTGCTGCCGTCCCCCTCCCCCGTGGAGCCGGGCTCTCCGTGCACGCCAAGCCTGCTGCCCCCCCCCCCTCCCTCCCCAACTTCGCCCTCGGTGCCTGCGCGTGCAGCCTCCCCCCTCCGCCTCCCCGGCGGCACACGCCGCTTCCCCGGGCGCCCCCTCCCTCCGCCGCGGCTCCCCCCCTGCGCGGAGCGGTTGCGGCCCCCCAGCTTGGCTGCCACCGCCCCCTCCGCGCCGCGGAGCGCTCGGAGCGGCGCTGCCTGCAGACGGGCTCCCTGCGGCGCTCCGGGGCGGCCCCCAGCTCGGCCCCCCGCTCCTCCGCCATGGACGGGGCGGCTCGCCGGGGGGTGCTGGCCGCGCTGCTGGCCTGCGGGCTGCTCCTGCTGGGCGCCGCGGCCACCCCGACCCCGCCGGCCCCCGCCGGCGGCTCCCCGCAGGACACATGCACCTCCTGCGGCTTCCGGCGGCCCGAGGAGCCGGGCAAGGTGGACGGGGATTTCCTGGAGGCGGTGAAGAGGCACATCCTGAGCCGGCTGCAGATGCGGGACCGGCCCAACATCACGCACGCCGTGCCCAAGGCGGCCATGGTCACGGCGCTGCGCAAGCTGCACGCCGGCAAGGTGCGGGAGGACGGCCGCGTGGAGATCCCTAGCCTGGACGGGCAGGCGAGCGCGGGGCCCCCGGCCCACGACCCGGTCTCCGAGATCATCAGCTTCGCCGAGACAGGTGGGCGCCGCCCGGCCGCGCGCCCCCGCCGCCCGCGTCCCCCTGCCCGACCCGCTGCGGCCCCTGCCCTGCCGCGCTCCCCGCCTGTCCTGCATCGCCCCGTCTGTCATTCCCCCTGCTCGACCCCTGTCAGTCCCCCTGCTTGACCCCTGTCATTCCTCCCGCTCGCCCTGCCTGTCCTCCTGCCCACCTTCTCTTTTCGCCTGCCTGACCCCTGGCAGTTCCCCGACCGCCCTTGCCTGGCCCCCTGCGTACCCTGCCTGTCCTCCTGCCTGTCGTCCTGCCTGCTACAGGCACCTGGCTGCCGAGCTCACCCGCTTGCCCTCCGCCTCATCCGCTCTCCCCTCTGCCCCGCACCATCCCGCCCTGACCCTGCCGGTGCCTTCCCATCCTCCGTGCTTGTGTCCCCGTGCCCGGGATTCTCCCCGGGTTGTGCCCTGCAACTCTCCTCGCTTGTCCCTCCATCCCTCCGCAGCCTCCGTGCCTCCGGCTCTCCTCTGGTGGTCCTTCCAGCTGCACCGGGGCTTGTCTCGGTCCCTGCGTGTCCCACTGTCCCTCCTCCACCTGTCCCACTCCATCTCTTGCATCCGTTGCCTTCTTTATCTGCCCTGTACGCTCATCTGCTTCGCTGCCTGCATCTGTCTATTAAGGCTTTTATTTGCTGTCTTCCCTTTCTATTTGTTTCTCATTTATTTAGCTTTTATTTGTAGTGTTGGCCTTGTCTGTTTGTCCACTGCGTGCAGGGTCCTACCAAGTGTGTCTATCTCCTCTCTGTCCATCAGTCCGTTTACTAACAGTGCCCTCCATCCCCTTGGTACCAGCCATCTCAATCCTGTCCAGCCATTGCAGTTATGTGTCACTGAATCCCTTCAGCATAGCTTTCCAGCAGTTTAACCACTGTCCCTGTGAACTTTGCACATCTGGCTGTAACACTATCACTCTGCAAATCACCTCTCTTCTATTTGTCTGCCCACCTCTCCTTTCCTTCATCGCTGTATCGCTCAGATCATTTTTCTCTCTTTCTATCTTTCTGTGGCATCTATGTATCATTTGTCCGCAAAATAAATCTCTTTCTATCCTGTATGCTGCCCACTCATCTTCTTTATCTACCCTCCCACTTACCAAAAGCATATACATTTACAGTATCTATGGGATCTGTTGCATTATACATATGCTTGTTATATTCACATACAAAATTTATGAGCGCACACAATCTCACACAACACAAGTGATGTGGATCGGTGCAGCAACACCGTACTGTTCTTTTTCTGTCACTGCCACCACAGTTTATGAAGAAGTTGTGTATTTACTAAACACGCGAAAGGCTTTCTTAGCGTACATTTAGGGGGTTATTATTTTTTAATAGGCTGTTGTTGGGAGATCTGGGGTGGGCTTGTACTTCCATTTGGTATTCAGTCAATCGCTGTCTTTTGTAACACTTCCGAAATTGACTTTATGTAAAACGTAGACAAACACAGTGAAAATTTTTGTCACTGAACTATTACAAGGTACTGAATGGGCTCTGGAGACAAATTTGAAAGGCATCTAGGGTAACAAATGAAGACAGCGACTACGCAAAAAATCCCATTCAGAGATTGACAAAAATGCTACAGATTCTTGGGAAAAGAAAAGGAAGAAAAATCTACATTTAGCTCTGTACAGAAGGAAGCAAAACAGATAAGGGCAGATGAGAAAATGCCTTTCCAGCAATAATTTTAAATAGCGATTGGGATGCTTTGATTCAGGGACCAGAATTAGTCTCCGCCATAAAGGCCAGCTTGCACATTTATCACCTACGCCAAATTTAGTTAGGACTTGTAGTACAAAATTGCAGGAGGGCCACTGGTATTTCTGAAACATTTCATGCAGCAGGCTCTTCTGTTTACAAATAAGGGGTTATGTCAGACATTTGGTGACATTTGGTTTTCTGTGACATTTTCTCTCCTTTAATTCTGGTGTTACTGAAAAGGAATTGAGAACAGCCAATAACAGCGTTACAGCGGGAACAACCGCTTCATTGCCTCTCTTCGTATGGGAGTTTATAATTTCGGGGAGAAAAGGCAGAGATTGAAATGATTAATAATAGCAGATATTCTACCAGACTTTAGTGGGGGTTAGCTTGATATGTTGGACAAGCCGGCACATTGCTGAAATATTTTCCCTTCTGTCTCCTGAATCCTTTCCTTTAAAACCGCAGCGAGAATATGTGCAAATCGAAACAAAATCCCTGGTTTGGCATTGGTGTTTCAGTGATTATTGAAAGAGCTCTCTCCGTGAGAATTGGCAGGTAGCTGAAAGTTAAAACTATTCTCAAACTGACAAGATAGCAGAGTCCTACTGCTGGTCTTTTGCAAGGTGCTGGTGTAGCATCTTTAAAGCTGGCCGGCTGGGAAAAAAAAACATATTCTGGAGAGCTTCGAGAGATCTGACACATCCGACTACAGCCCGATGCTGAAGGTTGCTGTGGGAAGTCCCCTTTTCAATTAATTTTGACTGCAAACTGGAGCTATTTGATGCAGTGCATGCCTTCTGGCTGGCACAGCCCCGTTGCCGTTCTCTTGATCTGCTGTGCTCCAGTGTTGTCCCTGAATCCAGAAAGGCACACAAGCTAATGTTTCCTTTTTGACTTAATCTTGCTGATCTCTCCTTATCTTGCAGACGATCTGGCCTCATCTAGAGTCCGCCTCTATTTCTTCATCTCGAATGAAGGGAACCAGAACTTGTTTGTCGTTCAAGCCAGCCTGTGGCTTTACTTGAAGCTGCTTCCATATGTCTTAGAGAAAGGCAGCAGGCGAAAAGTAAGAGTCAAAGTCTATTTCCAAGACCCGGACACTAGCAACAAGTGGAATGTGGTTGAAAAGAAAGTTGATCTCAAAAGAAGTGGTTGGCACACTTTTCCCATGACAGAGGCGATCCAGGCTCTGTTTGAGAGAGGAGAAAGGAGACTGAACTTGGATGTTCAATGTGAGGGCTGTGAAGAGTATTCAGTGCTGCCAATTTATGTGGACCCCGGGGAGGAATCCCACCGGCCTTTTTTAGTGGTGCAAGCCCGTCTCGCCGATAACAAACACAGGATCCGGAAAAGAGGCCTGGAGTGCGATGGCAGGACCAATCTATGTTGCAGGCAACAGTTTTACATTGACTTTAGACTCATTGGGTGGAATGACTGGATCATAGCACCATCAGGTTACTATGGGAATTACTGTGAAGGGAGCTGCCCGGCCTACTTGGCTGGTGTCCCGGGGTCGGCTTCCTCCTTTCACACCGCTGTCGTGAATCAGTACCGAATGCGGGGGCTGAACCCGGGCACCGTGAACTCCTGTTGCATTCCAACCAAACTTAGCACAATGTCAATGCTGTACTTTGATGATGAATACAACATTGTGAAAAGGGACGTTCCCAATATGATTGTGGAAGAATGTGGTTGTGCTTGATTTAAGGTGTGTTTTTGGGGGGGGAGAGAGAGAGAGAGGGGAGAGAGAGAGAGAAACATTCCCGTACAAGATGGTGTTGGAGGAAGTTTCACTGTGTATCCAGGCATCAGTGTTGGAAAGTCACTGTGGAAAAGTTTGACAAAAAAAAAAAAAAAAAGAAAAAAATAATCATTTCACTTTGGTGTCAGGACAGTGGCAGTTTGTGGATCATGGACACTTATATATTCTACCACTTATAAGTTAATGCTATGAAATATCTTAAAGACACACACACACGAAATGTGGGCACGCACACAAAACACGCGCTCATACACACACACACACACAGACACAAACACACACACACACACACACACACACAAGGCAGCTCGGAAAAGGGACATGAGCACAGAAAGTCAGTGACCAGTGACGACGGACCTAAATGCCTGCCAGTACGAGTGAACGGCTGAGCAGCTGTTTCCCCGCCTGCTGGCGAAGCCAGACCGAAATGAGCTCCCTTTGCTCAGGCAAAAGCACGGACTGTGAGAACACAATGTATTCTTGCACGCAGGTGTCGAAATGACCAAACTTAGAAAATTAAAAAAAAAAAAAAAAAGAAAAAAAAGGAAAAAGTTGACTGTCACCTCTTAGGTCTAACAGGAAGCTGCAGGACACCTGCCTTTGGAGGCGATCACTTCCTCTTAAATTTATCTAAACATAAACATCACAGATACTCGCATCTTCCTACAGCACTTCCAACAAGGAATTGTGTGGTTCCATCGGAGAGAGAAAAGGAGACAGACACATAAGCAACTGCTGTATTTCTAACACCTGGCCGTTGCAAAGTCACAAGCTGGGCTGGTGTGATCTGATGCTTTCACTGCCCACTAGCAACCAGTGGCTGGCTACACCTGCAGTGTCTTGGAAAAGGGAATCAAAACCGTATCTGGACTATGTTGACTGTTGGCATCTCTCACTGTTTGAAGAACAAAAAGTTGAAGTTGCAATCTGTGTTCTTCAATGGGGGACTTGGCAAGGCTACGTCACACGGGGGACGAGCAAACAAGCAATCGCCACCACGGTTAAACCAATGAACCCTAAAGAGGAGTGACGGCGACAGAGTGGAGACCTTCTGAGAAATGCAGTGCATTTAATAACAGGCGAGGAACATTTTTACAAGTCTTAGAAAGGAGGAGAGAGGAGAGTGCTTTCAATTTCCTTACCAGGAGGTGTCAAGGATGGCCATAAAGATCAGAAAATAATGATACAGCATAGCACTTGCAAACTGCTTGAATGCACGTATAATAGCACTTGCAAATTTCAATGCCTTGAAAAGTGGTACTTGATAGTGCACTTATCTTTGCTCACTATCTAGGTAAACAGGTGCCGCATGAGCTATGCAATTTAAAGTGTTGACCCATACTAGACAAAACTGGACTTATGATATGACTTTTTTATATTTTTTTATACTTGAAATTAAATCTTTTGCTTCTTTTTTAAAGCGAATGATTGCTTTTAATGTTTGCACTGATTTAGTTGCATGATTAGTCAAAAAACTGCCATTTGAAAAAAAATGTTATTTTTATAGCAGCAAAAAATGAATACAGTTAAATGTATTATACATAAATTTTGGAACCAAAGAGGCCAACATATTAGTTATAATTTTTATGAGATGGCAAAGCCATCATATATCATGTAGTCATACTGAGCAATCCCTCACGAGGCCTACCAATTGTTTCAGGGTACAAAATGGATTCTGTTTGTTCTATTCAGTGTCTTTTCTATACCATACGCACATGGAATGTAGAGTGAAAAAAAAAGTGACTATTGTAGAATACATTACAATATGTGCATCCTTTAAATCCAATTTTTATGTTTATTTAATAAAGTTCCTTTTAGGTTCTGTTCCATAATAATTTAAACCAAACAATTTTCACTTAGATTTGCTGTTGAAGTATTTTACATTTGTGTACAGTTTAAATAAATAAAAAAGGTTGAAAACTGGATATGCTTTTTTTTTGCCTTTTTTTTTTTTTTTCAGTGTGTAACATCTGGAGGAACTTGCTTACTTTCAGGACTGACTAGGCTGCAGACGGTGAACTGTCGCATTAGACCGTAGTCGTATTAGTCATTGCAGAAAGCCTTGTCTGAGAGCTCAGCTGCGATCCTAAAAATGTTATACTCCAGTTTTATTGCTGTCTATACATGTAAGCATCTGCTTCTTTCTATCTGCAGCAGCGCAGGGGCTCTGGGTGCAGGAACGGCGCTGTTCCGCATACCTGCAGGTCATTTACAGCAAGTTCCTGGTTCACCTGCTGTGTAAGAATGTAACTTCTTCTCTGGGTCACTCCCTGACTGCTTAGAAGAAGTAAAAAAAATAATGTGGAAAGCACTTCCAGGAATAAAAGCTCAGTGCTAAGTTTGATTAACTTTTTTTTTTTTTAAATTAGCTGGCCTCAAGGAGAGGTTGGTTTGTTGTTTTTTGTGGTTTTTTTTTTTTTAATAGTATAATATATCCCTTTTGCTAACAAATACCAAAAACGTTGACAAATACTCATAGAAATTCTTGTCAGCTGCACATATATCCAGATATTGATTTAATTGATCTTCACAGATAAATTCTTCCTCCTGGAGACCTGAGCAAATGCCAGCTGAAGCTGACAGAAGGACTTCTGTTGACTTAGCAAATCTTAGATCTGACCCTGAGACCTGAAAAGTGTTGAAGAAGCAAGATCATGCAACTAATAATGGGTTCTAGTTACAATTCACATTCAGGTGTAGCTCTGCCCAGCTCTCCCCAGAGCCAGGCACTGGGGTTAAACGGGAGACCTGGAAGAGCAATTTGCTGTGACTGTGTCAACAATCTGCTTCTCAGAACTTTGTCCTCCAGATCAAATTTTTTGAATATTTCATAGCTTTCTCACCACCTTGAGCTGCACATTGTCAAAGCCACGACTCACTGTTCCTGCTCTGTCTCTTAGCAGCCTTCTTTCTCCCTGGTCTTTGTTTCTTGAGTCAACCATGCTACTGATGAGTACAATGAATTCCCCTTGAAATCAGTGTAAACACCCATCCTTTCTGTCTGAAGGCATGTTTGACCTAATATGACACCATCATTATGAATAAGACTGGGCTGCGCTTTAAAAAATGGCATATATTAAGAAATCTTGCCCATTGAAATGCAAGGCCCTGGAGGCTGTGTCTGGTTAGGTTTCGTTCTTAATTGAAAGTGTTTGGTTTCTGGGGTCAAAGCCAAGCCCTTCTTTGGACACTGGGACTCCTGTGCTTTTCCAGGAGGAGAGGAGAGTGTCTCGGCGTGGGATTTGGACCTGCAGGGAACAGGAACTGCTGGCAGCCAGGATGCTTTGAGCTTGGGCTGGCCAGGAATGAGGGACAGGAATGGGCTGTGCTCTGCATCCCACTGCAAGCCCACAAGCAAGCTCAGGATCCTAAACTCTTTCATGGAGGCTGTCAGAAAGCACTCGTTTCTTGGTAAAAGTCTTTCACAGCTTTTTTCCCCTGCCCCTGCCTTTTCTGCTCCCACATTTGTAGCCACAGTCATGATGTTTATGGGGCAGAAACAGAAACACAAGAGCATTGGATATCAGTGTGGTGTGAAGGGCATCATCTGGGAGTGGGAACAGCTGGATCATAGTCCAGGTTGCCAGGTCCTTCTGTTTGGTGTGAGTCTCTAGAAATCAATCTGAACATGCATGGATGTTTCTGCAGCGTGGAGCCACTCACTGCTCTGGGCATTCTGCAGACAGTGAGGTGTTCTGGAGTCCTGGTGCTGACAGTAACCTGTCACACAGATTTCTAAGGCTAAAATGAAATAAAACACCTTTAATTTTGTGGGACCAATCTAAGACAGTTTGGGCTTGATTTTTCAGAGATCTGACAAAGCTACTGCTCTTGCCAGCTTTTTACAGGGGGGGTACAGGAATCCCTCTTTTTGCATCTTCCACCTCCTGCATTTTTGAAATTAGGCAAAATGAAAAATGAGATGCCCAAACTTGATGGCTGCTTTTCAAATATTTTGGGTTTTATTTTCCCATCTGTCATTCCCATCCCTATAAAACTCAGCATCCAGTTTCACTGCCTTATGCCAGGTTAGGTACTGTACCTCAAAAACCAGCTGGCTCAGGTCCATACCCTACCCCCCCAAAGGTGACTAGATGACTCTCTCTCATCTCTGAGAGGCTTTGAACTTGGTTCTGTAAATGCTAAATCAGTGCCTTTTATCGTGACAGAATCAATCTCTAGAGCTGGAAATTCTTCATCCTTTAAAATATTCTAACATAGGCAAAACCCCAGTCCCAGTGCCTGGACCTCCCACTGGTGTTAATGAGGATGGTGTGAACGGGGTGACTGTCACGATGTGGTGCAACAGAGCACTTGTTGGATTAACTCTGCATACATCACTTATTCCCACACGTAATAGACACCTGCTCCAAAATTGCCAGCTCTCACCTTCTTTGCTTTGTTACTTGTGAGAGATGAAGTCAGCAGCTGAAATGAATTGCTGCACTCGCCCTGCCATGGGAGAAGAGGGAAACCCCTCACTGAATGAATTGTTCATAAGGATAATTTTTGTATGAAGTGGTTTCTACTGTGAAGAGTAGAAGAACATTTTGCAAAATGGATCAGAAATACAAATTTCTCCCTAAGAGGAGAGTCTGTTTCAGTTAATGCTGATGTCAGTCTGCAATAGCTCTCCTAAAGTCTGCAGACGTAATTCAGGCTAGCACCAATATAACTAAAGACACACCTGAATCTGGTTTTCTGGAATTCCTGACTGGGCCCAGCTCACTCTCAATTTTCAGTATTTCTAAATTTTTTTTTTTCCTTTAGAATCAGCAGCTAAAAGATCTAGCAAAACCCACATATGCCGGATGACAGATCAGAACAGGAGTAAAAAATACCTTTTATAAATGTATACACTGGATACATTGGAATTTGGCCAGGAATTAGCAATCGCCATCAGTACAAAATAACCCAGTAGTTTTCATTTGCTTGCCCAGTCAGTACCCGTGAACCAAAGGCTAGATTTCCATGCCTGCTTGTAACAGTAGGGGCCAGTTTTATTTGGGTAACTTCATTGATTTCAGGGGAATTATTTCTGATTTGTACTAGAATAAGTGGGAGCAGATTTAGGTTCTTTAATGTTCTTCCAGTTTAGCTCTTGGAATAACTTATATTTCATTATTATGTGTTTATGTAATTAGTGCAATTATATCAAATTATATAATTGGTACAATTACTTGGACTCATGTAACCACTGCATATAGCATTCCATGCTGTAAAATCTTTTACTCTAAAAAAAAAAAAAAAAAGCAGTCAATATTACATGGGAATCTTAATTTGTTTTTAAATTCCAGTATCAAATTTGGGGCCCGACCACATGCAAGGAACTTCTGGTTCACATCAGTGGAACCTCTCTAAGCAGGCAGCTTGCAGCCTTCATCATAGATACTGGGTTTTTAATCTGATTTGGCCAATTCTATTCAACAGAGGCCCTCCTGGAATGTGTGCAGCTCTAACCAGTCTTCCTTGTACAGAGGAAAGATGTCAAGTTTTTATACACACACCTGAGAGATCTCTGAAGCCATCAGAGACCTGAGATATGCATTGTTGTGAAAGCTTGGAAATAGAGGGTTTCTGCTGAATCTGTTGTGGGCAAAATGAGGGAGGTGATTCTGCTCCCATTCTCCACTCTCATGAGACACCACCTGGAGTTCTGTGTCCAGCTCTGGGGCCCTCAGCTTAAGAAGGATGTGGACCTGCTGGAGAGAGTCCAGAGAAGGACCATGAAAACGATCAAGAAGGCTGGAGCATCTCTTCTATGAAGACAGGCTGAGAGAGTTAGGGCTGTTCAGGCTGGAGAAGAGAAGGCTTATGGTATTTAAAAGGGCCTACAAGAGAGCTGGAGAGGGACTTTTTACAAGGGCATGTAGTGATAGGCAAGGAGTGATGGCTTTAAACTGAAGGAGGGGAGGTTTAGACTACCTATATATAAGGCAGAAATTCTTTACTGTAAAAGTGGTGAGGTGCTGGAACAGATTGCCCAGAGAAGTTGTGGATGCCCCACCCCTGGAAGTGTTCAAGACTAGGTTGGATGGGGCTTTGAGCAGCCTGGTCTACAGGAAGATGTCCCTACCCATGTCAGGGGGGTTGGAACTAAATGATCTTTAAAGTCCCTTCCAATCCAAACCATTCTATGAGTCTATGAAAGTCAAAGTAAGCACATCCAGCAAAACAGAAAGAAAGGGCAAGAAGGAAACTCAAGAGATGTATTGATTTTCCATCAAAAAATCAAGAGAACCAGGATGAGGGCTCTGGTTGCTAATTACCTGATGGGACTCCCCTCATGGAAGGATCAGCTCTCCCAGGTGCAGAGTGTTTGGAGTTCTGCCCTGGCCCAAATGCAATCATTGAACCCAGCTGCACAGTGCACAGACCCAAGCGATGCACTGCTCTGCCTGACAACTGCTCCTCAGAGCCTTGCTGCTGCTGCTCCTTCTCCTTTTGTACCTGATTTTGGAGAGGGTTCACCTCTCAGTGTGCTCTCCTGCAGTCTGGCCTTTAAATCAGGCTGGGAGAGGCAGCTGCAGCCTACTACAGCACAGCCATTTTAGGGCTGCAGCTCGTGCTGCCTCACTGCCTTCCTCCAGCTGGTAAGTGTGCTCAGTGCCTGTTATTTTTATCTTGAGCTTTTGCTTTGTTTTTGAGGATAATTACACATTATTGCTGCAATATGTTATAATAAGTGGTATGAAGATGACTATTGTATCCAAGGGGAAAGAAGATGTGGCTGGGAAGCAAACTTAAACCTATGTGTCAGCAAAACAAACATGCTGTGTTTGGGCTGTGTCAGTCAAGTGGTACCAAAGTGGCATTTAGGCTTTGCCCAAGCAGAGGCTGCTGGACTGAGCTCGTCCCTCTTCACTTGGTTGGATGGAGCAGCTTGTGCCCATTCCCACAGAAGAGCATAGGAGAAGCTGTGGAAGAGCTGCAGCACCTGTACTTTCCGGTTACTGGAGTTCAGCTCCTCACACGGAGATGGTGCAGCCAATCCTGGGCAGTGCGGCAGGAGTGAGGTAGGAGAGTTGGGTGCTGAAAGTAGTATCTGTTTGAGGATAAAAGGTTATAAATACTACTGGATATGGCTCCTGTGAGCTGGAGTAGACTCGGCTCTTGGATTTTTGGACCCCTGTGTCCTATCTCCTATTCACTATATTCATTGTGATCACATTTGGTCTCTCGTGGCCTGTTTTTGGGCCGGGTTTTGGAACTGATCCACAGCTGTGGGACTCTAAGGTTAAAAAAAATAATTCAGGACCTTGTAAATAAGGGCCTTGGGCTCTTGTGAAAGGAAACAAACAATGCTTATCTGTCTGAATGAGAGTCGAGTATGTGTATTTTGTATCCAATTGTATGAATTATCTTTAGCAGTGATACTTCATAAGACCATGTAATTTATGAGGTGGTTATCAGTGACTCACAAGTATTTATTTATGTCTTACATGCATTGTGTATGTTTGGCTTGATCAGGGTGGCATGTTTGCATGGGTGAGCACCATTTCACATGTAAACACACAGACAAGAAACATAAGGCTTTATCTAAGTAAATTGACTTCTGCCATTTGTTAATGCCCCTGTAATAAAATTTACTTTGGGGGATCCTGGTGATAGATTGGAGGCAATGCACTATAGCTACACAGTGTTTTGAGTAGATTTCTTGTCTCTTGTGTACCTCATCCTTGGTTAAGTAAGCTGTCTTGCATTAAGCACGTGGTACATAGGTGCCCTGTGATGGCTGAAGAGAGGCAGCCTGTTCTCAGATGTGTCTCTGCTCTAGCCAGCTCCACATCCAAGACAGTGCAGAAACCACTTTTGCTCAACTCATGTTTTGAAAGTGTTCAGAAGCTAGTTTGGTATTTAGCACAATTTGGAGCACCCACAAGGCTGCCTTTAAGGCAGCTGACAGGGGTCCCCAGTGCTGCTGCTAGGGTCTCAGTCCTCAAAAGCTGAGAAAGGGCTAGAATACCATAGTGCCCTGATCACATGCCTTGTATTTGGCCACACTTGCTATGTTGGAGCTTTTGTGTGGCACTTGAGCAGAGTGGAACCCATCTAGTTCTCTGTGCTGTTTCTTATTAAGTACATGATAGGCACAGAGATGTAGGATTTAAGCCGGCTCTGTTCCTATTAGCTGTGCACCACAGTGGTTGAATCATTACATTAACAGTGCGTGACAATGAATCAAGCCCTATATTTCATTTTATGGGTGGGTTCCACTTACTTTGTTCTCATTTTCTCCTCCCCTCCGTTAGACAATTGTAGACATGTGTATCTTGGAGAACATTGCTTCCAGACTGTACCCCCTTGAATGGGGTTACTGCATCAAGCAGGGAAAGTAATGATATGTTTAAATTTTACCCTAAATGAAAGCTTTTTCTACTTTGCATGCCACAAATAGACTTTTAATTATGGGGAGCACATGCTGTAAGTGCACTCCAGAATTTGATTCCATCCTTTGTCAAGCTTGTGAATGTGCCAGCTCTTACGGTAATCTTTTTCTTCAGCATCACCAGTTACCATCCATAGTTACCAGATAAAAAAACAAAAAGAATGGCAACCCAGTCAGGAATGACAAACCCAGTCCGCTGCCTCTGCCAGACTTTCTTGTGGTGATGTTCAATGTTAAAACAATTCAGATGTGCTCTGTGATTTGCTGGGTTTAAAAATTCATTGGTGTTAATGTGGGGCCAGATTCAGTTACTCACACCTGTGGAAAGCAGGTTCAAAATCCTACCAAATCGGAATTCCCCAGTCAATTACAGTCATAAACAGGCTACACGATTGTACAGAGTGAAGCCAGTAGTACTTTCAGTGTGGTATCAGTTTTAGCTGAAGTTGCTGTGACTCCATGAGCTTCTGTTCTGTTGCACTCATTCGCACCAGGTGTGAATTTATCCTGTTGTCTCGTAGACAACCCCCTTGCCTTAGATCAGTCAGCAGTTGTGCTCCTGGTATTGTGCTCTGTGTATCTCTGTAGCTGGTGATAGCAGCTATTGTTCTTTTATGCAATATATTCACGGCATCAGGCACTATGACTCATGTCATAACACCATTGTGAGCCATTTGTTTAATAATACAGCATCCGTATCGTGTCACTCTAGCAGTGTTCTTAATTCTTTCTATTATTAACATCTGTTTTGAAGTGTTTGTACTTGTAATTTACCTTTTCAGATTCTCACTGGATGTAAACTGGTGCAAGAGGAAAAGGTTTGTAAACACATCTGAAAGAATCTGACACTTTACTGGCCATACCTGTCAGAAAAGCAAGAAGTGTATTTGTTTGACTGTTTTTTTTCATTTGTAAAAAATGGTAATGAAGGTTTCATCAGCACCTAGAAAGGAAAATGCAGGTGCTACTTTTTTTCTTTTTTTTTTTTTTTTTTTAATCCTGTAGGACTAGTTGGATTTAATTGTTAATGGTAACTTTCAATTTGATAAGGCAGATGATGAAAAAAAGGTAGCTTGCCTTTTTCCTGTCAACCAATTTAGTAATTTGTTAAGGTGGTGGTTCTTCTAGGCAGGGTTGTATTTATCTCCTATCTAAGATCTTTGAAGCCATTTGTGTATCCCTGGCACCGTGAAGAACCTCCTTGGGTCCTTTCCTTCTGTCCACTCGCAAAAGAGAGGAGCAGGATCCAGCAAATATTTGGGCAGCAGATCTTCTGTTGAAGCTGTTGGAGTAGGAACCCTTAACCTATAAACAATTTGGGGTCAGGGAACATCTGAAAAGTTCTTTGTTGCTGTTGTTTTGTTGTTGTTTGGGGTTTTTTTTATTTCTGTCTGATTGGCTTAGCTTCTGGCAATGTTGTCATGCAATGACAAACCAGAGGTGTCTTTCTGGAAAACAGAAGATTTCTGGAACATAAATGTAGCTTTCTTGTATTCTGCTGGGATGTCTGCAGTGACCCTTTATTGGGGCTCTGAGTAAATCTTGCCATAATTGATAGAAACAGCTTTAAAAGAAAAGCAAAACAGATCATGAAGAAAAGAAAGAGCTGATAAAGCTTCTAGCATCAAGAGTGTGCATGTTGAAACACTCTGTAATTATATATTTATCCAATCCAGTTAATACTACAGAGCTTGCAAAAAAAGCCCCATAATTAGGGGTTATGAAAATGTCTACATAGCAATAATATGGCACCTAAATATAGCATTTTTCCTCCTGAAGCACTTTACATCATTTGAGAACCATGGACTCAATTCACAGCTGGCATTCACAGGTGCAACCTTATTGATTTCAATGGAATAGTGCCATTTTTACCAGGAACGAATTTTGTCATAAATGGAAGTTTTATCTTATGGGCTTGTAGGGCTGCCCATCACAATAGTATCTCCATACCTTTTACATCAATTTAGCTGGCAACTCCAAAACTCTTAGCAGACTTCAGAGTCTCTGCCACATCTGCCTTCTTATCCTGCAGAAATCTTTTCTCAAGCTAATCTTATTTGTACTGTGTATCTTGGGGACGGGGACAGAAGAACAGCTGGGACGGGGGCAGAAGAACAACTGATGGTAACGAAGATGTACGATGCTCTTTCAGTGGGTAAAGATGGCTGTGACCATGGGTTCTGTTTAACAGTTCTGCTGGAAGCTGATTTGACAGTTGTAGGTTCTGGATTGAGAGTATCAGGACTTTGCTACTTGAGTTGTTCAGAGCACGCCTTGGAGCTCTCACGTGTGGTCATGATTGTAGCAGGCCCTGAATTATGTATTGGTCATGGTATCTATCACTAATGAAGTGACTGCTATATACAATTAAATAAATTGTAAGTGAACTTTGTCCAATACCTGGTGAAGTCACCGAGGCTAAGGCTCAACACTACCACTGGATTTCCCAGTGTCAGAATAGGCCCTACAGATTTTTGGTCTACTTGTCTGCCACTTTGCAGATTACCTATAAAACTAAGGACAAAGCCTATTTTATACTACCTCTAATGTGGGAAAGATAGTGTTTCCTCAGTGTGAAGTGAAAGGGTGTACTGGGAGCTTAGAAGGAAAGAAAAATAGTTGACTTGTACTTCAGCTGTATTTGCTACTTACCTTCCACGTGAGGAAAAATCAATTAGACTGAAACCCCTTAGCCTGAAGAAGATGAGATGATGAAGGGGTAGGAGTAGATTCTGCAAATCAGAAGGTGGGCAGGCGTTGTTTGTTCTGTGGCAGTATATCAATTAAAGTAATTAAATTAACTAGAAGAAGCCAGACTCAAAGCAAACAAAAAGAGATGTTTTCCATGCAACTGGTAGTGGACACAAGGAATTCACTGCCAAAGGTGGCTGTGGAGGCTATAAGCTTATTAGAGTTCAAAGGATGACTGGACAAGTTTGTGTAAAGAAATGCATGGAGGATTACTAAGTAGCTAGAAACCACATCTGGCTTAGGAAATACCTTGATCTGAAAATAGCTGGAGGCTAACAGAAATGTGAGGGAAATAGCATAAATGGTTCCCTTGCTTCTGCTGTTTTCTGGCTGGCTGACTGCTCAGGAGACTTGATGCTGGACTAGATGGACTGGTATGGCCATTCTTCTGTTTGTACTTGCTATGCTATGCAGGTTGTTGCAGGAGGCACATGTGGGTCATTGCTCTAGAGGTGTTATGTGCTCCAGTTCTCCTCCATTTGTGATTGGTGAACTTGGTCTCGTGTTGCCTGTGAAAGTCTGGGTTTGGATTGTCTGTGAAATGCATCTGGATGAGGTTTTACGTTGGAATACCATCTTAGTATGAATGGTGAGGCAAGACTGTGGAGTACTGAAAATCAGCCCTGTTTCCTGTAATAACTGATTTTCCTTTGAGGCTTCTCCTCCAAAACTTTACAAGACAGACCCTGCATAGCTCTGAAAGGATCGAGGAGCTATATAGTCTTATTGTGAAAGAGAATAAATTATATTGAGCAACTCCTACACACACATACGGGAGAAAAAATTTCACCTCCTCCCATAATATGAGATTGTTGATATTCCCTGCATAGAACTGTAGGGAATAAACAAATGCATTCATTAACATTTACCCAGTAAGGTGAACTGAGGACAGAATATCAGTCCAGATATCCAGGCTTATCTCTGAATTTCCTGGATTTTATGGGTTTAAGTCTGACTCTGAACAGGTCTTAAGGGCATTTTCTTGGTGGATTAGAAGGATCTGTGTTTGGACAGTCCCATCTATAGTACCTATGGGATTGTACAAAGCCCTAGTTTTACTATTTGTATCTGTTTTAAAATCCTGCTATTCATTTGCCTGAGTCAAACAGCTTTCCAACTAGAATTAGAGTTGGGTACATAGCACGAGGAGAGTACACATCTGGAAAGAGCTCGAAAGACTCAACCAGTGTTTCACAGACAATGTTGGAAAACAAACAAAAACCCCTCTGAAAATGTGGTCTGCAGATGGGTCTTTACATTCTCTTCCCCATTATTTTAACAGGGAATATTCATCTTTAACAGAAAGGCATTCGGCACAATAACAGCAGGAAAATGATTCAATGGGAGTCATTTTCCAGGATATCTTTCTGTCTGGGTCAGAGAACGATTTCTTCTGTGCCAAGAGACTCCACTCCTGAGGCGGCTGCAGTGTTGGAAATGCCATCATCAGTGTCTTCTGCTGAAACAGCACTGGACGAAGCTGTAAATTTGCTATGGAGATTTCTCCAGTAGCTGGTATGGGGCTCTGCTGTGGGCTTGCCCAGTTTGCCACAGAAAGCGTCGCGTGGCTCGGGCGACCAATCCCAGCTCCAAAGATGGTGTGCTTGTTGCAAGCTCGTGCCAAGCCATCTGTAAGATTTGTCAGATAAATGTGACTAGCGAAGTGGCACTCGTGAGCAGATGAAGGGAAATTCCCTAGGGGATTCTTTATTCGCTCGTCATTAGCAGGAGAGGCAGTGGGAAAATTCATTGTTTAGCTGCTCAAAACAGTGGTGAACATTTGATACTGAATAATCTTTAAGTGGCAGGGGATGTCAAACATGTCTTGAGCAGCCCAGACTCTGTGCTGGAGGCGGAGTATCATGTTCTTCATGTTGGGTTTACCTTCATGAAGAAGGATAAGGATATCTGAGTACCCCAGTTTTGTATTTCACCTCAAAACCACCTCCCCTCCCTGGGGTAGCCTTATTCAAAGTGAGCTGAGGCATGGAGCAACCTGGAGGTGCATTATTGCTGTTTACCTGTGTGTATCCCTGATCTTAAATGGATAATAAAATCTGTCCCTGCAGTGAGAAGGTACTGCCTGTTTGCCAAATGAACCTGGCTTGCAGGCTCTTTGGTGGCAGCTTTGCAGTGAGGACTAAATCTCATTTGCTCTAGTCATGAGACTGACTTAGATGTGGTGACTCATGGAATAAACTTACTGGGCTCTACCACTGATATTTTGTGAGCTGAAGTGGACTCACTGTCCATGCTGATGAGAAACAGCTCACCAATCTCACATGTTCTCCACAGAACTCCTTTGGTGCAACTTACTTTGCTGCACCAAAGGGATTTTTTTAGTCTTGGAAGTGATTAAGCTTCTACATCTGCCTTCCCTATCCCAGACACTTTAGGCAAAGCCATTGATTCTTTTATATTTTTGTGGTGGGACTGGCATGTTTTATGGTATCTGTGTGCTGACAAGGGCCCACATGGCGCAAAGGATTCTGCTTGCATTACTGTCAGCCCTATTATTCATTCAAATTCTACTTGGACTATAACATGAGCTTGGAAATTAGTTGAAATGTCATCTGCTTGGAAGATACAACATTGTAGTTGCACTGGCTGGAGTCTTTCCCTCCCAGGAAAGATTGGGTGCGGGTACTAAACTGGCGTTTGGGGAGTAGGCAAGGCGGATTTGCAGGATCCAACTCAGAACATTCTGTGATTTTGTGAGATTCCCAGTTCCACAAACTCTGCCATGGGCTAGAGAGCAGCACAGGTCTCATCTCCAAGGAGGTTGACTTAGTGGATGACTGGTGAAGAGGACATAGGGAGTAAAGTCTTCTACTGAATCCCATAAAACCCAAAGGCTTTGGTGCAGAGTACTGTGAAAGATTAAGATACTGTCTCCCACCACTTCTTCATGTAAGACAAGACAAAAATCAACCAAACAATCCAGAACACCACTGTCCCATAGAAGGGGTCTGACACTCACATTCAGTAGCTTCAGTATGTGGGTAGACTTCAAAAAGCTGAACCCCTTTGCATTTCCACTAAGCTTGAGGAAGGCATGAAGCAGCATCTGACTTGAAATGGTGGTATGTGAAATATAAAGACTATTGGTGAACAGGTAGTCTGTCAGGTGCAGAAAGTGTCATCGTTGAAAAGGTATTTGTGAATTTGAGTTGAATGCACTGGATAGTTAGAAAAATGAGAATATTCCAAAACCACCTTCAGACCTTGCTTCAGTTTTCATGTAAACAGATGAACTTCTGTTGACTCCAATACAATCTTGCTTGCTCGCATGAGATCGGTCTTTTTTATTATTAAGGAAAAAGTCACCTCACAAGAGACCTTTGATGTTTTAATGTGTCCTGGCATATCGATGGATACATCCAGTGGAGAACAATCTGGGACACTTGGTCTGCATTTGTGCTTTGCTGGAGATTTGCTATGTAACCTCGAGCAAATCTATTAATCTCCCAGTACCTCAATTCCCCAAATGCAAAATGGAGATAATAAAACATAACTCCCTTAGCAGGGTAAACACATTAAAAAATGCACTTAAAAGCAGTTGGGTACTAGGTTAATGGAGACCTATATCTTGTGGGGAAGATTTGTTGTATTATAAATAATACATCTTCACAATTATTCCATTTAGTCTGCCTTGAAGCCTTCAAAGACATACCACGCAAATGTTTACTGGCAGCATGTTTCCCCCCTTTTATTGGCCAACAACATGTTTAGACCAGACTTTGCTGTGGCAAAGTATTTCAGTGCATTGCACATGGCAAATGGCTCTTTTACTGTAAAAGTAGATTTATTTTTTTCAGAGAATACCTCAAATAATGCTGTACTCAGCAAAGGCCTGTGCACCTGGAATAGCTGTCTCTGAGCAGATTTTCCTTGCAAAATGTTCAGCATGCTTCTGCCTACAGCTTTCGACTGAAACAGAATGAAGGAGGTGTGGTGGGTACCAAGGACAAACTTTTTAAGGGTGAGTTAACTTTGCAGACCACCTGAGAGAAGTTGGGTATGTCTCACGTCAGCAAGCAATGCTGGTGCCAGAATGTCCCGGACAAAAAGGCCAGTGTTGCAGAGCATGGTTGAATTGCCTAGGGTACAAAGTGGGGGTCTGGGGGACTCCCACTGCAATGTTAGTGCACAGGAGCTATTCAAGCCTTTAGACCACCCACTGTTTTCACAGTGTTACTTAGCTTCCCTGGACTCTGTAATTGCTCTTGTCACATTACTGAGGATAACATAGAAATATTGCGAGCATTTGCCTTGAACTTGGAGTGTTGAAGCTTATGTAAGGAGGAGAAAAAAGCTACACAGATGAAGGGTGTGATTCTTATCCCACTTGGGCTTGTTTTACGCTGGTTTTGCTTCTGCTGGAGTAATTCCCCTATAACATTGATGTAATATGTTTAAAAGCAGACCTCCGTGTTTGTGAAACATCTTTGTCTGCCTAAAAGAGGTGTGTATGAGGGTATTTTGAGAAAGGCAGCATCCTGGAATTGGCATTTGCTTCAGTTCAGACAAGACTTTTTTTTTTTTTCCCTTCACACAGCAAAGAGCCAGTGTGGTGTGAAGAAGAGGGAAAGCTTTATTTCTGTGATCAGGACATCAGACAGAGAATTGCATTTGCTCAGGTGCCTTTCCCATTGAGATGTTCCTTGAGAACTGATGATGGCAGAGGTGTGCTGTCACACTCTCTACTTCAGGCTGCTGGAGATGGGGACCTGGACTTGCTAGCATGTGAGACCTGTCATGTACCTGCTTCCTGGATGGGCGGGGTTGGTGTAATAAAAATGTGGTAACTCTGATGACAGAGTTTATCCCCATTCTGTGGCTGCTTGGCAGGTGTCATGCAGCCAACTAAGAAGGGTTGGGTACCAGGAGGGTTTGCTTTCAACCTCTGCCCTGAAGCATGGAACTATTGAATAGAGAGGTTTCTTGGTGGTCTGCTTCTTTGACTGCAATGTAATGCTTTTGGGTGAAAGGCACCATGAAAGAACAGCAGCAGCACAAAAATATGAAGAACCCTAAGAAGAATACCCTGAGATGAGGACTAGATGGGAGGAGAGTTAGCCTTGCATACAGGGCTTCCACACTGGGCATTAGCACCCGACAGTCCTCCTGATCTGACGCTAACAGAAACCACAGCAATGTTTATTTTAACTTCTGGCAAACATCTTTGCATTGGGTAAAGCTAAAAAGTTGATCTCATGCTTGGGAGGAGTTTGGGAAGAGCTAGTACGTGCTACTCAGCTGTGCTTCAGGCAGGGCTGGCTAATCCCTCCAGCAGGTGATGCTGGGCACACTGGGAGTGCTCCTGGGCTCTCTCAAGCTGCATGTGCAGCCGTGAGCACAGCTCTGAGCCTCTGTGTAGCCTGGTCTGTGGTCTACATGGGCTGTGTTAGAGGAACCTGTAAGAAGGCTGAGGTTTGGTTGTGTCTGACACCCAAGTGGGATGCTATCACTGAGAAGGTAGCATTAATTTGTGTGTGCACACACCCATGTGTGCTGCTAGGATGGCACCTCTAGCTGTACAGTTTATTAAGGTTTATTCCACAGCAAAACCAAAGCAGCCTAACCATCCTTCTCTAATAAGGGAAAGAGGAGTATTTGCATTATTTCCGTAGTTCATTCTGGAGAGGCCCATGGAGAGAAACTAGGTAGGAGTAAATACACCAGCCCTGATGATATATCTCCCAGTGGTGCTGAACTGAAGGCCAAATATTTTTATAGTGCATGATTGCTACTGTTGCTGCTATATGCCCTAATGAAAACCATCTATTTTGACTTTGTATCTTTGGTATCCTACCACGTCTTGGTGCCTACAGTCTACAGATTGACTAACTTTCTGTTTTACTGGGAAATATCGTGAATTACTTTAGATATTGATTTGGTGATATCATGACTGTACTTTCTATTGTAGTTCAGATTACCTCCATTAGGAGTGTCTCATGTTTTCTCCAGCCAAATTGCTTACAAATATGTGTTGGTTCTAACTGTGTTTGGGACATGATACTATATAATGCAGGGTCATTTATTCTTCTACCTTGTGATCATCTGTTACCTAGACTAGCAGACAACAAAGAAAAAACGTGGTAGTGCCAATCTACTACATGTCACTATTTATGTATAACACCTAGCACAGTTGGGAGTATATATTATCGACATTGCTGTGGTGTGAAGGGACCTTATTGCTCCAGGCATTACACAGGCAGACAACAAAATATGGTGCCTTCCCAAAGAGCTTATGAACAAAATGTGGTTAATGATTGACTGATCTTTGCAGCAGAATCCTGTAGGGCACCAGTGGATCAAAGCTGCATAAAGTGATGACATATACAGTGGCACATGTTTATCTTACTGACAAGCTATGCTTGCACAGAGGTTCGGGGAGGCTGTGTTTTAGATTATTTGGGAAGAATCTGCAAATACTTAGTATGAATAAGAGAACTTAGAAGGAGGAAGTTAAGGTCTAGGTAAAGGCCGATGGATCAGACAGAAGGGATGACCCAAAATGTGAGAGTTTGCAAGGACTGCTTCAGAGAAGGTTAAAAGGGTATTTCTACTCATGCTAAGGTTCCTTACACATAAAGACAAGCCAGCCAGAGGCTGACACTTCTGCTTGGTGCAGTAGAGAGACTGCTGAGGAAGTTGCCTTGCTAAGCCTGGGTGTACCTGTTGTGCCATCACTCTGTGGCACAGGAGAGGCACTGAAGGCCCTAACAGTCGTCCTCCTTCCTAGAAACTGGAACTGCGGAGAGGCAGGGTAAAAAGAAGAGGATGAGAGGATGAACTGGAAGTGATTAAAGAGGTCTAGTGTCATGGGGACTGCAGGAGGACAAGGCTTTCTGAAGCAAATAGAGATCTCCTATCGTGCAGGGATTGATGACTGCTCAAGGCTGAGGATGTGAAGACTGAAACTTGTGTTTCCCAAGGAAGGGTGCTCCAAGACTCAGACTTGTACCTTTTAGACCAGCAGAGTGTAGGAGGTTGTTGCAAGATAATGTAACCATACTGCATCTTTGCTTGTTTTTAGTGGGGAAAAAATGGTGCAATAGCATGGAAAGAAATGAACGGAGACAAGGTTGAAGTAGTATTTAAAACTCACATAATAAAAGATGAAATTGTGGGAAGTAAGGTTCATTTGCCTTGGGGGAGCAGAGCTGGCCCTAGAAGAAGTGGCAAAGCAAGAGAGAAAGTATGGGGACAAAAAGTAAAATCTCAGTCATGATAATGTGGATAGGAGGCCTTTGGAGGTGTCCAGCACCTTAGGAAATGAATGTAATGGAGGTGTGAATAGAAAAATGAGAGGTGGAGTTAAAGCAGAAAACACAGTTGGTGCCTAAATTAAAATAAATATTTTGTATTTTGCATTTTTTTCTCACCTAGATTTTACACAGAGATTTTGTAAGCACTGTAAAGTATTTTGAAAGATATTGTTGAAAAAAGTAGCAATTTCAATAGGCAAAGAAATAGTTCAATGTATTTGGTGATGATTTTAACTCTTTGTTTTATAGCAGAATTTGCAGGAGAGTTGTAAATCCTCAACCTGCATTTCTTGTTTTAGTGTGAATATGTGAAATTCTTCGTATGAACAGGACAGAACTTAACACTAAGAGGCACAGAAAGCAGGGAATGGAGACTAAAAATGCACATTAAATAAATTCAATCTGAATCAAATGGATTCAGATGTGAAATCTGCAAATACAGTCTACTACAGTGTAAACAGGGTTTATTTCAAGTTCTCAAGTTTGAACCACACCTGAAAAAGCTTAGCCTAAATAGAAAAATGCATCTGTACAAAACCTCTTGCCAGAGTTTAAAAAATAATTTAAACTTAAATTAGTGCAGCTTTTAGGTATAATCAAAAGATGTATGTTAGAGTGGAAACTGAACTCTGATTTCTGCTCTTCTGTTTGAGCACATATACCACAAGTGCACTGCTTATGGTATGATAACCAGAGCAACAGTGGCAGGTGCAAGATACAGCAGCATAGGATGGTGTTAATTTTTTGATCCTTACCGTGCAATATCCTACTCTAAGAACTGACGATAGGGGAGCCAAGAGAAGACTCTCTCTAGCCCTTGGCCTGTAGAAGGTTAGTGGTGAAGTATTTACATTATAGTGTTGGGGAACTGAGCTTTCACAGAATGGGTCAGGTTGGAAGGGACCATGGTGGGTCATCTGGTCCAACCTCCCTGCTGAAGCAGGATAATCCTAGAGCACATTGCACAGGATTGTGTCCAGATAGTTCTTGAATATCTCCAGTGAGGGAGACTCAACAGCCTCTCTGGGCAACCTGTTTCAGTGCTCGGTCACTCACACGGTAGGGAAGTTCTTCCTTGTATTCAGGAAGAAGTTCCTGTGCATCAGTTTCTGCCCATTGCCTCCTGTCCTCCTGCTTGGCTCTACCAAGAGCCTGACTCTGTCCTCTTGACACCCTACCTTATAGATTGTTGATCTATAAATGGATACATTTGCATGTCATTTTCCTTTCCTCTCCTCACAGTGTGAAAAACCATGACTAGAAACTTCACCTGGATCTGTGAATTGGTTTTTTCCCACCCTTCCAGGCTACAGAGGCTCAGATCTTTCCACTGCAAAGTCAGCTGTCGATAATCCTCTGTGTGGTCATCAGAGCTGCTGGAGTGCCAGGCTTTGGCTGCTCCCTCTGTTCCCATGGGCACAGGTGCCCATTCTTCTTGTGTTAGGGGATGCTCTAATTGCACAACCTTAATCAGTAGCACATTATGGTTTTGGCCAGTGCAGTTTATGATGGTGACAAAGTATGTTTATTTTTAATGTCAAATTGGCCCGTGCCTCATTGAACAATGTACAAATAAAAGATATGGAAATCAAAACTGGTTTGACTTGCTGGCCAGCGTAGACAAGAATAAAAAAAGAACAGCTGAACAATTCCAGCAGGCAATTCCCATTCTTTGGTGGGTGCTTAATTAAGCTTCCACATGTCAGTGGAAGGAGAGAGTAAGACTTTTCCTAGTAATACTGCATACATTTGGGGAATGACGATTATGACTTGGAAACATTAGTTCTCATACAAGATGTTCTTCTTTGACATTCTGGTTTTATGAATATTAAAATCTTTATCATCTGGTCAACAACTCCTGCTATTCGTTTTGGAAAAAGCTGATATTTTCATATTGTTCTGTAGATAGGGATTACAGAAAGACTGCAGGATTGTGGAACAGTGTAGAGCAAGAGCATGAACAAAATAGGAAGCTGGGCAGAGTCCTCTGCTAAAACCAATCTTGAACAAAACTTTAGGTGAAATAAAAGGACCATAATAACCATTTTCAGCTCTGCCCCTGTTGAAAAGCCTTTGAGAAAGAATAAGGATCTTGCTATGTGGGCAGGCTGCTTTCAGTATCTATCTCAGGGAAAGATTTCACTTGATGACTGAATTATTATTAAATCATGTATTTGGTTGCTGGGAGTTACCCCAGACTTGAAATCCAATAGATAATAGGCTTTATGTAGCTGATAAAGTAACTAAATCTGCATATATTACATTTGAAATAAATGAAACAAGTAAAGGGAATCTACTAAATGTTTTAAAGACCTTTTCTACTATACTTTCGGAAACAAGTGAAAATGAAACATTTCCCTGTGCTTGCTGAGTGCAGTGACATCATGCTTGTTGAAGAGTTTAACTGCAGCAAAACAAATAGTCCAACTCCTCTGTCTCTGCTGGGATAGAGAACTTCTTGGCTCCTAAATGTGGTTATGAACAATAGCCAGGGTATACCCTGGGGATCCTGAACTGAAAAGTATTTGAGGCGCAAATCAGAAATAAATAATAAATTCTCATTTTCATCTTTTTTTTTAAATATGTTTTTCTGTTTCGAAGGTAGATAATAATGCAATGTGATTGGAGCAGTGAGATCCCTCTCTCCTCTCCCTAAGAAAAAAAGGTTATACAAGGATATTAATCATAGTTGTAACAGAGGGCACCTATCTTCTGCAATACTTGTTCTATGACATAAAATATTTTTCTGCGTGTCTTCAGGAAGGATTAAAAAGTCTGCTGTTAAAGAGCAAGGAAGATATGGATATTTTGATTTTGTCTTTACCATTGTTACTCCCACCCAAGATAAAACGTCAGCAGCAAATTTATCTCTGTTGTGTCTTCTGTCCAAGTCAGCTTGGATCTCTGCTTCAGACTGTTCAGTGTTTGATAATTTGCATTTAAACCAAAGCTCCAGTAACTTCTCCCTGTAATACCTGTCAAGGTGTAAAATACACAGCCTCCACGCAAGCACTACTTAATTGGCAAGTAATTCATGGTATAGGCCTTCAGCTGTGATTGCAAATCAAGCTGATAATACGAAAAATCACTGCAGTGAACAGAGCCATCAATATCTTTTAAAAATTTACAGTCTTGCAAGGAGTTTCTCTTGCTGGGGGATGGGAAGACTCTGGCCAAGCTAAACCCACTGCAGAATTCAGAGGAATTCTCAGGGAAAATGATTAGATGTTTTGCTTTTCCAGGCATTGCTATAATGGATTTTGTCTCAGAACAGAAAATGGAGGTCATACTGAGAAAAGGAAAATATTTTTTTCTTTTATGTGGTCAGAAGTGGAAGCCTTCCAAATTTGGGAAAATACAGCAATAAATCTGCAGCCACCTAGAATTATGTGGTGTTACAAGTGAAGACAGCTCCAAACTTCATTCCTGCAGCAGGAGCAAAACTCTGTTTCCCCACCTTGAATACACAACTGCCTGAGCTCACCTCCATTGGCCCAATGTGCTGTCCAATGTAGAACCAAGCTGCCTGGGCCCAATTCCTTCCAGGGCATTACTGCCCAGAGAAGATGCTTTTGGTAAAGTTACACAATTTTTACAAATGTGTATTGCTTGTCCTCTGACATATGGAACAGTGAAACTCAGAAGTTCCATGGAGTTGGGTGGCACTTTGTGTGTTCCTGATTCCCCAGCTATGGCAGGCAACCACGTCAGTTGACTTCAAGAGGGGTTACTGACGTTAAAATTGGTCTGTTTTCTCACCTCTGCCCTCCAGAAACTATTCAGGTGCCTCATCTGTTTGATGGTTCAGCAGTGGCTGCTTTCCCTGGTGAGGTTTCCCACCTAGTGCTGAGCACAGGCCTGAGAGAGCACCTTTGCTCTCTGGCAGCCTCTCCTTTACAGTTCTCTCTTGCATGCTTAATGCTGTTGATTCGCTGCATTTTTTTTTTCCCCTTCCCTCTTGCTTGGGGATTTTCTGCCCATTTTCTCTGTGTTGCCAAGTGGTTCTGTGTTGTAGCTTGTTAACTGCCAGTGTGTTGGTGTTGCATATGGTAAAAAAGTGTATCTGGCAACGTAGTATCACCTCCGCAAAAGAAAAAGATGTGAAACCCAACTGAATTCAGCCCTGAAGCTGCTCCCGCTGGGACCTTCCAGCCAAAGACCCTAATGGGTATTGTGGATTAGGGATGCTAGGGAGCCTGATGCACAGGTCTGAGGTCGGGAAAACTTCTGACTGTGCACTGAATGTCAGGCTTTGCCACCAGGGATTTTAAACGTTGAAGTTAAACGCTGTTGCTGGGAAATGGGGGACTCCAGAGTGTGCAAAACAGGTAATGAGGGTAGAAAGTGAGCTCTGCTCCTGAGCTGGTGTGAGAGGAGAGTGGAGGGGCCGGGAATGATCTCTTGCTGCTCAGGATAAAACAAGTTGTTTTCCTCTGCGGGGACCAGGCAGGGAGAGGAGGAGAAGCCTGCAGAGGAGAGGGTCTGGGGGAGGAGGAGGGGGAGGGGGGGTGAGCGGGGCCCAGCCTGGCAGGCGGTGGATGTGCCAGCGCCTCGGGTTGTCGTTTGCACCTCGGTCACGTGTGTGGAAAACATTGCCGCTGTTGTAGCTGGGTACCGCTCGCTGCGCGTGGGTGCAAATGGCAAGGCGAGATGTGGGACGGAGCCGAGCTGGGCCCAGCTGCTTCTGTTTATGCTCCACGGGAGGGAAGCAGACACAGAGGGACTGTGGCTTGCCGAAAGTCAGCCGTGGGCTGTTGTCCATGGGGAGGCCAGCAGGGATGGGGGCAGTTGGGAGCCCTCCTGCTGAGACTGCTTGCTCTCCCCTGTCCGTGGATAGGCTGGGCCATGGGGGTTGTCAGCAGTGCAACCCTCATCCCTCCTTTCTGTGCTCTGGAGGCACTGGCAGAGTTCAGGTTCACTTTTTTTCTCTTTTCCATCCTGAAAACAATAGTAAAATTCCTGAAAAGGAGTGAGCATGTACATGCATGCAGGTATGTTTAGGGAGGGAGGCAACTGAAGCTGAGAAGCAGTAGTGAAGGAAGGCAGCCCAGGGTCCGGCGTGATGGTCTCCTGCTTGTACCAGTGGTTCTTTGTGAGGCCATCAAGGCTTTGTGGAATTGCATCACAAAACCCAATTCCACTGTATTTCTCTTTTTGAGCCTTCCTCTGCCTCTGCAGACCATAAACCTTTAAAAACCCCCATAAAAGTCTATCACACATAGTAAGTGATTGCAGGAGCTGTGGTCTGAAGATGGTCTTGGTGGTGTCATAGTGGAAGCACAGTGCACCTACCTGGAACAGACAGGCAGGGAAAGGAGGAGAGACCCGGTCTCTCCTTGTTCTGACTCTCCTTTTCAATTTGAACAGGACACGTGGCTCCTGACACATGTTGTCTAACCAGCTTGGTTTTATGTGCTACTTCAGTCAGGAAATTAATCGGGCAAAAAAGATAAGGAAGCATTATGCTATTCAGAGTAAATCGCCGCATTACACAATGCTGCTCCCATTGCCTAGGTAAAGCTGTTTAAGAAAATGGGCTGGCTTGAGGGCTTCCTTCTGATTGTCTAATTAAACTTCCAACCTTTGCAATTATGAAAATAACCATGTGGTTAGAATTACTCGTATATGCTATAGGTAACTGTTGAATTAGCTAGAAAGAGGCTGAGATGTTTGCCTTGAGATCTTATTCCAAGATATCTTTTTTTTAATGCACTTTGCTTTTTTTCCCAAAGATACTATTTCGATGTAGAGTAGCACTAACTCATAAATGCAACTGCTGTGATGACTAAAACCAGAGGTTCACTTGTTGCAACCTCTCATTTGCACCAACACCCACTTAAAAAGGCCTCTGAGGAGATAACAGACAAAAGCCAGTTGGGTCTTTGTAGCCCCAACAATTAGTTTCCATTTGAAAATCTTTCATTCAGTGATAGCCAAGCAATTGGAAGATAATGTCTTGTGGCAGAGAGTTCCATTGGTTAACTATGTGCTCTGTTAATGCAGAATGCATTAACTATTTACATGTTTTCTGGCTTGCAGATGTGCTTCACATGCTGTTACATGAGAACGTAAAGCTGTAGCTTTTTTTTTTTTTTTGAGTCTGGGAACGTGGGTTTTTTTATTATCTACAGTTTTCAATGCAGAAAATTAATCTATAATTCTCAACTACTGTCTGATTTATCTCACTAAGTCAATCAAACAATTCTAAGTTCCTTAGAATGGGTATCTGCCCCAGCATCATACAATTTTCTATTTTTCCACGACTTATCAATACTGGAAACAGCTGCCTGCCTGATCTCCTGAGGTACAATTCTTCTCAGGTGAAGATGACTCCATTTTTCACAGTACACCTGTGCACTGTGCAAGCATTGTGCTCTGCCTGTCACAGCTGTGAAGGTTTTCATTATAGCAAAGCTACGGATGCAAATATTAAAAGTCTAGTCTTCAAAAGAATTGTCATTTGTCTCTTAAGCCTGTGGTTCATCACTGTGGATAACTGTATCAGATGAAGGACTGGTAACAGAGGCTGTGTTGTCCTCCTGTGCATCGTAAAATGGACTTCATGCCACTCAAAGTGTTTCTTGTTAAGCTCTGTTACTACCTTATTCTCAGCTTTTGTTGATATGAATGAGCACAGCCCTTTGTTAGTTTGCTTGTGCCTTATGTCATCTTTTTTTCTCCTGTTTTATCTGATTCTCCTTACAAAAACAGAGCTATGTAATGCACAGCTGGATGCACTTTGAAAAATCTGCTGCTGCCTGAGTGCTACCTGTTCGTGTGATCGGAGGGGAGTGCTGAGCTGAAGAATAGAATATGTCTTTTGTGATTGATCTGCCAGGCGGGTTTGATAGCGCGGAAAAAAGTAGGTGTTATACATATAGAAACGTTCGGGCTTGGACTCTGTTTTCAGTCTGAAATATGAAGTGTTGAAATTGGAAGGGAGAGAGGGACTTTGCATAACCAAGCAGTAAGTGCAGCTGAGTGACTTGCCTGGTGCATTTCAGTGTCTAATGGGGCTGGTTGCAGTGGGGACTGCAGTGTGGTAGCCCGTGGAGGTACTGACAGAAGCAAGGATCTGGTGGTGAAGGTGCGATACATGTGGTATTCAGCCATCACTCAATGCTTCACATTCTTGTGAGAAATCTGCTTTAATCTGGGTCTGGTTCCAACTGGCAATGCATAACAACAAGGCTTTCCAGCCTTCTCCTCCCCCGGGGTTTCAGTCCTTAAAGATGCAGGTTCTGATAGCATGTTTTTCTTTCTAATCCAAAATTTAGTTAAAAAATTGACAAGCACTTACACTCAGAAAAATATTTAACCTTACTGCCAAGCTGGAATTAGCCTTTGGGTTACTTTTTGCTGTTTCATGGTTAGCAGCACTACAGTGATCAGAAAGTGGCATAGTTACTTCACTCCTCTTCTCTTTGCATCCAAGAACTCCATGAGGTCACCCTGGTGTCACTTGGCTTTTCTGAGGTCTTTCTCTAGTAAAATTGTCAGCTATTTCTTTTCCTTGTAATTTAAACATACCCTTCTCACAAGGTCCCAGAAAACAATAGGTAAGGGATTGCAACCCCTTGGGACACACTTGGTCTTTGCTCTCCACTCTCAAGATGCACAACTTCCGTGTGATGGTGGTTGCCAGGACCGGTTTCGTGACTGAGCAAGGCTACATATGGGTAGAATATGCTTTCCCTGATTTATTTCAGGGTGACCTTTAGTATTTTGACACCATTTTTCATATATCTAGCAGAGTGAAGATAATGTAGACTAGAGATTACGTGTCTAGATGTGTACTTTATTGCAAGCTGTTTATGCCCCTAGCCACTGAAATGGACTGTTGTCAGACTTTGTTATGTAAAGTGTACAATATTGGGTAAAAATATGTTTTATATGCAAAGTCAGTGCCCTGGTGCTAACTCAGGGTAAACGGCTTTCTTTCTAGCTATAGCAACCAAAGTGGGCTGGTTTTACTCCGAAAGGCCAGTTCTTCACGTCCTTTTGCTGCAGTAGGTGTAGTCTATGGGTTTTGTCTTACAAAGAAGCCTCAGTAGTTCTCTCACAGGAGTGGGCGTTTTGCATTTTTGTTGCTGTTGTTGTGTCCAGTATTCCCTGAACGCTTCTGAATTGCCACTAACTTTCATAAGTCCCTTTTAAGGGACTTATTTGTAGCACTGTAAGAGATGCAGTCTCAGTGTCTTTGAAGTTCCACCTAGCTTCAAGAAGTTCTTGATAACAAGGCTATCCTGTGCTGATATTTCCAAGTAGACCTGGTGGCAGTAACATTGAGTGTCTCAGCCCAGTCCTCCAAAGGTGAAGGGATCAGTTTTTGGAAGGCTTTACAGGACCCCTTTGTACAACATCTTGCATTGCAGAGCTACATGAGCATTACAGTGCTCCACCCACAAAGACTTTGTGAGTGCCAGTGCTGAATTCAGCCCAATACCAAGCATCAACCTTGGTATAGCTGGGCTCTGATAGTACAAGGGTTTGGGTATTTTGCAGTTTGCAAATCACCCTAATGCTCAATTCTTTGCTGGTTTGGGACCTAAAAATTACACTTCTAGACGTTGTAGTGGACTGAGTTTCTAGGCACAGAGACTCCAGCTGACCTCTGTACAGTCTTTGTGAGTCTCTGGATACATTATTTTTGCACACACTGCTTGGCTTTCTTCAAAGAGCAACCATAGGCACTGGCTGTCTAAAGCACACTTAATTTAGGTTATTTTCCATTTCCTTTAATCATATTCTCAACCCATTTAACAAACAGACAAATGTGTAATGGTTGGGGCAGACCCAGTTTGCCTGTGGGAGAAATAGTTACTTTAAATAAAAACAGTCTGATTTTTCTGGAGGTGATGAAGACCCACAATTCTGATTGACTAGTTCACCAATAGATAAAAATCAAAATATCATCAAACTTATCTATTTACAAATTGTCCAGGAGCAGATTGTGAAATTGTCAGGTTTGTCATGTAAAGTTATTCACTAATTTCTTCAGGGAATAATTAGATCATTAGACAAATATGCCATAGGCAATCTGTGTGGGAACTTGTGTAATTAACCAATCCAAAATGAGTGATAAATTGTATATCGGTAATTTTCACACTTAGCAATTTAAGACGTGTTAAGTAGTTTTGTCATCAAGTTAAGGAACAGAAACAATACATTATAACTTATATAACTAATTAGCATTCCCGATTTTACAAACACAAACAATTTGGAATTTACCTTGGGCGACAGTTTGCTCATGTGATGTAGGAGAATATTCATGAGCGCAGAACTTTGCACTCACTTTTTGCAAATGCTTGAACGTTAAAGAGGTCATAAGTCTGGTTAATCAGAAATTTGCCTTTCAATTTTAACAAATGTTCATGGTATGTTACTAAGAAAAAAAAAAAATCTCCTTTCTTTCCCTGATATTGGCTCAGCTTCTTGTAAAATCCTCTTGACAACACTTACTGAATCAGAATTTTGTTGTACTAAGGAATGGGCCTGTGCATGTTTTGTAAAGTACTGGGAGATTCCTTTGTTCACCGAATTGCTGAATTTATGGTGCAATGTCAAATTATGAGTTTCATTGTAAATGAACTTGGGGGGGGTGGGGAGGAGGTTTGAAACAGGAAGTTACAGCAATAGAAAAAGACTAGATGGAAGTTATCAGGAGAGGTTAAACTGTGGCCACAAGTAGACAAGAGCAGCACAAACCTGGTTACCAAGTGGAAAGGCTGTGACCAGTGTGGTATAGAAGGAGTGTAGCAAGGAGAGGTGTTTTACCATAAAGTGGTGCAGGTTTGAGGTGTATATCAAAAAAGAAAAAAATTCCAGGTGCTGCATTTCTTTTTAAGACCTCAGTACAGCTACTTAAGAAGGTGGGATATGTGATTGTAAACTGGGGAAAACAAAGGCTCTTGCTGACTGTTAACATGTACATATGCATGCATTTATATCTATATCTATCTATATGTGCACACATCCCATGTGAAGAAAGATGGAGGACATGACCTCGTGGTCCTCTTACATTCCTGAGTTTGAGGCCCACAGCCATGCAAGTGTGTTAGGCACAAAGCCCAAACTCTTCTCTCATCCTCTCCTTCTCTGCAGCATCTTTTAGGTACAGAGTGAGCTCATCAGTATAATATTAGGTCAAGCACTATGCAACACCATGTATATATAACAAGGCTGTGGTGTGTGCAATCCTGGGCTACTGATGATATCAAGGTCTCTGGGAAGAACAAGCAGCTGTCTGTTTTTATACGTTATGCTGATACTACAGGAACTGTGAATGGTCTCTGGTTTGCTCAGAACACATAATTAAACACGGAGACAAATCAGTGACACTGTCCAGTTGCATCAAGCCACCAAAAAAATCCAGAAACCTACCTGACTTGATGCTATTAAAGATCACTAAGTTGGATTCTCATTTTCAGCTTGAAAAACATGTGTGATTATGCCAGGGTGCTTTTAGAATGAAAACCATTTGGTATAGCCCATTAAAAATAAAATTAAAAAAAAAAATCCACTGCACCACTGGAGAGTCAGCAGAGGGAGTGCGAGTTAGGAAGCCCCTCTTTTAATGTCTAAATGACAGTGCTGGAGGAGGGAAGTAAACAGACATGTGTGAACTAGAATTGTGGGAAAGAAATAGACCTGAAACAAAATGTTGATGATAAGGTGACAGCAATATGCCTTCATAAAATTGTGATACCCCTGCCCTTGGAGGCATGTGAGCTTGACTGAATACATTCTAGAAAATGTAATAAATTTCTTGAGGTTGCCTAAGCACTTTCAGCTCCTGTGATTTTAATTATTATCCCTGCAATATTGTCCACACACACCTTGGTCCATCGAATCATAGTTACATAAAAATCCTTTGCTTTTCCATATTTTTCACTCTTGAGTTTCTAATGAAATTATATAGTCTCAATATTACTGAGATGGTTATGGAGTCAAGCTTAAATTGTGATCTGAGTGCATTTAATGTGTGAAAAAGCCATAAGGCAAATAACAAGATTCTCAGGGCTCGAAAAGTCATGATGGTACTTAAATGCTTTGAGCTGGCAGAGCTAGCACTACTTAAAATGACATTTAATGAGGGTGCATTTCTGGGCAACTCCACAGAATCTATTTTACCTCTGCATCTTATAGGGTTTTGCTTTTCAGTTACAGAGAAAATATGTAATAAAAAAAGCCCGAAATGGCATTTTCACATTTCTGTTTAATTTGTTCCAAGAACACACAGTTATTTCCTAGAGCTGTACTCTGTTTTTTTTGGTTGGTTCAGGACTTTTCGTTCAGCCATGGTTGTAGTCGATCATGTCTGAGACCAGCCGTTTTCTTGAATATGTTTTAGAAGAATGTCCAGGATTGGCCCTAAAAATTAAACTAAGCTGCATCTTTAATTAGGGAAAAACTTCTGTTTCTCAGTCCTAGAGGTAAGAAGCAATGCCATACTAGCTGGATAATATATTAAATAATTGAATGTGGTTTTGTCTGGCGCTTAAAAAATACATAGCATGACCTTTTTTATTTCCCAACAAATCTGCATCGATGTAGAAGATCAAAATGAAGATAAACAGTTGTATAGGAGATACTTGTGGGCTACTTACATTTTTGCTCAGCTTTGAATGCTGTTTTTTATCTGTGAAGTAATTTACTTTGAAGTACGTGCTCAGAAAGAAATGCTCCTTGAGATTAAGGGGGCAAGGATGCTGAAAATATTGTGGGTTCGTTGTGTTGGTTTTGTGTTTTGTTTTTTTTTTTTTTTTTTAAGCATATAAAAAACCTCAATAAAAATGTCCAAGGTCCACTCTACTTTTGATTGCTAAAGTTCACTCTTTGTAGGATGCAGAAGTGTGACTTCTAACTGTGTCTGTCTGATATGGGCTATTGTGCTAGTAACACCTCATGCATTTTCAGTTTGTTTCTTTCCAGTGCTATGTTACCCAGTTGATTTTCAGTGGCGTTTTTTTTTTCTCCCCTCTCCCCTTCCTAAACTTCTGTCAATGTGTTATGATAATGCAGCTCGGCTTTCCACTCATGAGGTGCCTGCATTCATTGGTGGGTGATACGAATAAGTAAAACCTGTCTCGTAGTGCGCATTCACAAGAGTGTTGAACTGAGATTACACTGACATCTGAAATTCTGGCAGTTTGTAACTCCAAGTGCTTACACTTTGTAAATCTCAATCGCGTCCTTAATGTAGATTTTGTTTCGTTTCCTGCTAAAGAGTAAAAAATGTAAATTTAGAAAGACTGTCACTCTCCCCCTTGGTCTTTGAGTGATTTAAGTCATTCCTTTGTCAACCGATCTAATGTGTTTTTGCAGCGATAATGTCTGCTTAGTCTCCAACATCTGTGCACTGGACAGAAACTGAGATTCCTAGATGTGTGTTGAGTGCACCATATCTGCACCATAGCATAGTGACATGTAGGTAAAACACGTGGCTTTATGCAACAAGTACAAATGAGACTGTTTTGAACTGAGCATTGTTTGAAAGCTATGATGAAAGAAACTAACATCAGGCACAGGCTTATTTGATTTTATCGAAACTGTCCTCTTCCTTGAAGAAACTGGAAGTAGAGTGAGTCTGTGGTGCCATAACTGGCTCTGGAACTGTTGACTCCTGGGGAAGGTCAGGTGTGGGTGAGAGTAGGTGACTCAGGGCTCTTGCTGGCATGGGCTGAGTCACAGTTCCAAGCTCCTATGCCTTTCTATTGCCTGTAAAATCAGAGATCTGTGACTAGAGCCTCTCCTAAGAAGAGCCCAAACCATATCCTGGGTGAATAGAGCGGAGACTTGTGAAGAAGAGAACATTTTCTCCTGATTTATCTGAACAGACATCTCTTACTGGTGGTTGTTCCCACTGGAACTGCAGGACACTTTAGGTTTGTTCATGAGTTGAGTTTTGACATGGCTTTAGCTCTCAAAACCAAGCATGATTTGTGTCTTCGTGCTTTCTTCACAGATATCTGCCACCTTCTTGCCTACCCCTATGTGCATACACTTAAAGGCCTTTTATCAGCTGAAGTAGCCTCGGCGTCACTGTGTGCTGCAGGCTGCCTGGAAATATGGTTTGTTTTTTTTTTTTTGTTTTTTTGTTTTTTTTTTTGTTGTTTTTTTTTTATTTAGAGCAGAGGGAACCAGAAAGATGCAGCTCCACGCCTCTGACCCTGAAAGAGCCCAGAGGCTAAGCAAGTACCTGAGATACAGTTGTAACCCACAGAAGATTGGGGCTTTTTTTTCTGCATTTTTGTTTAGTGAGGCCTGAATTAACATTGCCGTGGGGGTCTTTCTCTGGTCTAGACCTTGGAAACAAAGACTGTTCCCCAGCAAAGAGCTGATGAGCCTCAACATGTCAAACCTATGGCTACCATTTGCCCTTGTACGGCATCACCTGCTAAGGAAGGGAAAGTTTCAGATACAAAATTATATGGTTATACAAGTACAAAATACTTCTTACAAAATGAGAGCAACCTGCCAAAATAAACCACTGCTCTCTGTAGCGGAGAAATGGAGCAGCTGCTCTTGGGCAAGGCGAGGGGTGTAGCTGTGGATGCCGGAAATCAGCCTCCATAAGTAAGATGGTTTCTGTTGTGCAAAGTGTATGGTCTTCAAATAAGTAAAGGGCTGTGTGACCTGATCTCTTGCCTTCCTGAGGAGAAGCTGTGGGACGTGGTCGTGCTCGTTCCACAGGTTCTCTGAGCTGGCCAGTTTCATGACACCGATGTTCCCACAGGCCCCTGGCAGGGGAAAAGCAGGGGAACTGATGGTGGTGAGGCCCAAGCTTTGCCTGTAGCACTGACTCGGTACAGATGTGTTTGTCCACAGTGGTGCAGGAGCAGAGAGCAAGGACAGGCTTTGGTTGTTGTGGGGTCCAGGGCCCTCTGCATCCTGTAGCAGGGACTGGCCCTTAGGTTGTGTCCAACCAATCTCTGCTGGTGTCCCTGGGGACTGTCCAGTTTTGCTCAGTCACTTCATTGTTTTAATTACTTTTTTCCTTTTTTTTTAAATATAGGAAATGAAGTAGATAGCAATGCTGACAATTTAAATGCAGCAGAGATCCCCTGACTTCTTCATTGAATGTCTCCCTGTAAAAGTTTGCTTTGGGTCAATTGAAATGGACCTAATTGTTCTTCTGGATAGAAATTCATAACAAGGAAAAGTTGCTTCTGGCCAAACCAGTGTCTTTAATTTCTTGTTATCCGAACCTTCATTAAGTTTTATTAAAAAAAAAGGAAATAAATTAAACCCCATTTTGTTGTTTAACTCTTCTCCCCAAACCCAGAACTTATTTGAAAGCCTAAGGGAAGCAGTTTGACTTGTAGAAGTTGTTCTCAATTCTTTCAATAGACAGATCCAAGTTTGACTTACAGTATCAAACCCTGTTGATTTGAAATAAATTGATAAATAAAATAGGCTTGGCAACGTTCTTGACAACTTTCTCATGTAGACTTCTGAGTGTCAGCTGCCTTTGGTTCTTATTTTTAGGCTTTCTCCATATTGTAACAGGTTTGAGTCCTAAAATTGAGGGCTGGCATTTAGAAGACCAACATCTTCATCTCTTGGAAGCTTAGGCCAAAAGACAGGATTTGCAAGGTCACTAACTTGTGTAACAATACATTTTCCTGTGTTTGAATAATGAAATAACTGCAATTAATTTTAATTAACTTAAGCAAACCAAATTTTCAAGGATGCTCTGCTTTTCCTTATGAGAAGCTAAGTGGGCCAGCAGAATTCCATTTAATTGGAAGCATTTTACTTCTAAGCTACTGCAGGTAGCTTACCAAACTTTATATTGTGTTTGGAACCCATGGTGGGTGGGTAATCTTCCTTTAGAGCAGGAGCTGTCATGGTGGTGCCACTACCATATCCACAATCCTTTCCAAAGGGGACCAGGTCGGAGGAGTGCTCTTGTGCAACAGCCAGAGCAGAAGCCCATAAGCTGTGCTTTCTGTTTTGGTGTCTTTGGGTCCTACTGCTTATATTTGAAGAAATACCTGAGAGAGTGGCAGAATATCCTGGATGTCTGTGCTGTTTTATCTTCAAGACTTGCACCATGGCATAAGTGATTCTATCTTTTGACCAGACCACGCAAGCTATGCCTTATGGTTTCAGGTGAAAAGTTAAACAGTGCAAAAGGAAATACCAATGGCGAAGTGCTCAGCTAGTTTGGACAAAAAAAGCGTTGTATTTGCCAAATATGTAATATGAATTGTTTCTTGAATTCTGACGTCGATTGAGCAAGTGTGATTGTCTTTGGAAACCCCACTGGCACCCACAGTCACCTGCAGAATTATGAATGTTTTTCCAGCACAGTCTCATCTGCTGTAGAGAGCTCAGAAGGGAGCTGGTGCTACAGTCTAGGTATGTCAGCACTCTGTGCTACTCATGCTGAAAGAAGCTGCTTGTGGTTGACAGCAACAGAATTGATCTGTGGGGCAGCCAGCTGGAGGCTGCTCTCTCTGTCCATCTTCTTCATCCACCAGATCATGCTTTTCTGAGAATCCCTGAGCTGTTTGGCCATGGGTTCAGAAGGGTTCAGGTTGTGCTTATCCTTCCTGCTGGGTAGGTGCAGGAAAAACAAAAGGTACGGCATTTAGCGTGTCTGCAATATCAGCCTCAAGGGCTGTGGAAGAGTTTGAAAATAGGAAGAGTATGTATCTGTGGATTTAAAGATTCTTAAAAAGAAAAAGGGGGAGAAAAAAACCCCACTCTTGTAATTAATATTTTTTGTCACTTCTTTCAGTCCAAGTTGGACCAGTGCTTCTTCATTGATCCGTGTGAAGATTGTTGAGCCATATAAAGACCCTGCTGTCATATTCCTGTCAGATATTCTGTCATGTGTCCCTGCCCGACTAGCAAAATGTCATGCACAACACAGCCTTTCCTACACAGAATAGCCTTGGGCAAATGCACTCTACTAGTGCCTAACAACCCATGGGATCTAATCTCTGCTCCCTTACTGACTGTTTGTAACCTCTCTGTGCACTTTGAGACTTTTCAGACTAATCCTTCTGCATATAATCATAGCAAATAAGAAATTGGGAAGGGAGCAGCAGCCAGGACTGGATCTGGGAATCCAAGTGTCTGCTATGATAAACCTACATTTTAGTCACTCTTCCACATTATTTTCAAGAAGCAAAGTGTCTGTGATGACTTAACTGCAGGAAAATGTTTGATGTATTCTTTCAGGCAAACAGGCAACAACAACGCTTTAGTTTAACTTACTACGGACAGTGCTTCCAGTATTTGGGAGACTCTCTATGTGTGATCCCTGAAGGTGATAGCAATGGAGCTTTATCATACCTGGCTGTCCTCCTTGGATGGCAGATTATCCTGTGTGCCAAGATCCAAGAAGCTGACAGAAGGGTAACCTGACATTCAGTGGTGGTGCAGTAGTTTCCAAATAACAGGATTTCTGTGGTCTGCCACTGTTGGTTGGTATACCCAGAGATACACGGCTTTTATGAGCTGCAGTGGGAGAGACTTATTCTGTGGATGTGATGATGGCATTTTCTATGGGATGGTCCACTTTGGGGCATGTGTACGGAAAATCCTATGAGGTCCTGGAAAAATTGCTATTATGAAGGTTGTTTTAGAGTGAAGCAGGTGCTGCGAGGTGACATTTGAATTGGGTGGAGTTGAGATGCCAGATTAATTGCTATAGTTAATTAAATCCACCTCTGAAAGTGGAGAGAGGTGGAGATGCTGGCTGTGGAGACATGGGAGTGCAGCAAGTGCAGCATTGCCAACTGTGCTCAAGTAAGCTCCAAAATGTTGAAGCTTGCTTGATGTTTGTGTGTCCTTCTAAAGGCAAATCTCTCTCCAAAATCCAGATTATTTGGCCTGGATACCTCATGGGATGACATTAAGCTTCATATCTTTTTGTATCTTTATGAATCCAACCCGGTTTACTAGTAGCTCTAAGAGAGTAAGTCAATGTGTGCTTTGTGGCTGCTCACTGCACGAACCTCTGTTGTGGCATCCACACTGCAAATGAAACTCACTGCTGTGAGCTGGGGGACTCAGAAGAGCTCAAAGCTGCAGACATCAACTTCTACTCTTGTCTCCTGTGAGAAACTTAGCCCTGCAGGTCAGGGCTGAGCTGAGATGGCCTGGCAGCAAAAGTGCCTGTAGATAAGGACATCACATTTTTCATCAGCGCTGCCAAAATGATTGCCTTCACCCTGTGATTATTCTCTAAAGTATTTTTACATCTATACTTTAAAGTGATGCAAATGAGGTGCTTTGTGTGTCAGTAACTCATGCACTTTGCACTGAAGTCATACCAGGTGCAACACAGGTACTGTCAGCTCTGCTGGTGAGTTGAATGCAGCTCCTCAGGTGGCTGGAGCACCAGCAGCCTGCCCTGCTCTCCTTTGAATAAGGGAGAACCACCCTGTGATTAAAGCAGGGCAGGGACCTAGGAGGTCAGTCCCAAACTCCCAGCTCTGACCTGGACTACTTCTGTGGCCTGGGGGTGACCGCTTAGAGGAACAACCTGCTGGTGGGGTTGCTCCCAAAACTATTTCAGTCCAGGCAAGCTGTGCTAGACAAAGACATTTACTTGAGCAGTCAGTGGGTGGACCAGGGTTGCTGGTGCATGCAGATGATCTGGCTGAGCTGGAGAGAAGGTGGGACACAGCTGGAGACAGCCTGAGGCACAGCTGGCTTCAGGAAGATTCAGGGTCACATTTGCAAATAGGGGGATGCTGCTTCCTTTTTCTACTCTCCCATTGATAAATAAACAAAGCCCCTAACCTGTTAGTTATTTCAGCAAATTACACCTGGGATTAGCTTGTGCTTCACTTATCTCTGTGAAAAGCAAGCAGCAGTTGCTGAGGCCATCCCCAGGAGCTGGGAATGAAGGATTGCTGCATGCTGTGGCATATTCCAAGGGCAATGAAAGAGATAGGACTTTGCATTGTTCCTTGCATATGTAGCAACTCAGAGAGTACCAGGAAACTTGCCCTGCTTTCTCAGTATGCTGTAATCCCACGGAGGTGTTTGCGATAGCAGCTTTGATCGTGTGGTACCTCTGACCTCTACAGACTGGGGTGCTGGAACAGCTTCAGCCCAGGATGGCTCCACTGGTTGAGGGGAGAGGTCAGACAGCCTGGGGACAGAGGGAGAAAAAATGTTCACTGGGACAACTGACGTCTGGACTGATATGCTTTCTTTAGTCTTGGAAAAGGTTCAGCAGGCTTAGCTTCTCTCTTGACACATACTCCTTAGAAAAATAAGTTCAACCACGGGAAACTGCCCAGACATCACATTTTCAAAACAGAAAGTTTCCATTTGCTTTCATGCATTCATGGAGTTTTAGTCAGGCTGTCTGAAACTATAACTGTGCTACTACAGCACAAGACTCGGGACTCTGTCTTGCTGTATAATCTCCATGTTTGGTCTAGGTATACCTTAGGAAATAGCCAGAGGCTAGGGTCCCTTTCATTAATTGATTACTGGTCTAAATGACAGATGTGACAAATGAAAATATAATAGACACCAGAAAAGGAGGGAGCAGCATATTACAGCTTGTGGATTTGTGGTTTCTGAGTTTGGATGCACCAATATTTTATTGGATCCTCTGTTTATACCAACACGGGAGGTCAGATTCTCATACTGTGTGAACGACAAGCTCAGTGCAGGGTCTGCTCTTTGATGTTTGTAGGCAAAGGGATTTCTCAGGAGCAGTTTGAATGAGGTGAGGGGATGATGTGTGCTGACTAGAGCTTAGAAAGCTGTTCCAAGCATGAGAGAAGGTGTGGGAGATGGCGCAGAAATGCCTCTGTGATGAGGGAATGAAGGGGAATGCAAGGTCAGTGCTGCAGGACTCGCTGGGGGGTGGGTCGGGTCACATGTGGGACCGTGGGCAAATCCATTAACTGCTCTGTGCTTAAGCTTCACTGCTGTAAAGCGGGGATGGTAATGCAATATCCTTGGCTCCTGTGGTAACTCACAGCTGATAACAGAGTTGTCCAGAGTAAACATAGTTAAGCCTGGATCTGGGTGTGCATTCGGGTTTGTACCGTTCTTTCTTTTTGATGCTTTTAGAAATCCTGCTGAAGTCAAGGGGCTATGAGAAACCAGGCTTTATATCAGCATCTGGAGGCCAAAATTCCAGCAGAAGACCAGTTATTGTATTATTCTACTTCATTAAGTACCTCCTTGAGGGGCTAAAGTAGCCTGTGAAAATGTGTTATCGTGAGCAATGGAGTGTCTTACAGCCCTTTGGGAAAAGGAAAGATATGCTATCTGTACACTTCAAGATCCATTTGTAGTGGCAGCCACATAGATTGCACTCCCCTCCCAGAGCTCTCTGCTTTGTCCTAGTACCTGGACACTTCAGATATTGCAGATAACTCTCTTTGCTCCTCACAAAGAGTTTCCCAAGTAATGTAATTTAGTACTGGCTGGAAGAATGTCACATACAACAGCTTGTGCATCTTCAGCTGTAGACCTACATAGGTCAAAACTCAAATAATGTTTGACTAGGAATGTATGTTGTGTTGCCCGTGTAACCATAGAGGTTACGTTTCAAATTCTTGCATCCCTGTTGAAAGCTGTTTCTTGGACTAACTGCTTTACTGCTACTGGGATGTGTATGGGCTCCTGCATGCTGGGCTGTATGTTATCCTTTCCTGGTGGTTCCTGTCCTGAAATGAGCACTGCTTCAAGTTACATTTTTTCATGGAATTCCAAGCAATAAATGCAGAGAACTTGTTTTCAGGACAATGGAAAGTTTAAATGTGAGTTCAGGAGTTTGTAGGGTAATAGATCCTGTCCTGTCAGATTCAATACCAGAGGGTATAAAATATGTCAGATAATTCATCAGCTGTTGGGATTAGATAACATAACTTAATTAAGGTACAGTTTGGCTGAAAAACACGCATTAAGACAGGAGTAATGCTATTACTGAATACCATGTAGCAACACGTAGATGTCTTTTCTAGAACAATAGAAGAATAAACAGACATCAAAATGGATAAATCTTTTCACATATTGGTAGAGATGATCAAATAATTAATGGCAAAATATAGCTTTGGTTTTTTCCACTTTTAAATCCTTCATAATCCAGTCCTCTCTTCTGTTTTCAACTTTTTAGTGTTTGCCAAATTGCTTCTGAACAATTTTCAGCTGATGAGTTGCTCATGAGGGCTCTGCTCTGTAACTAGCTGGTATTTGTTCATGATGTGCTTGACTGACTGTACTCTTATTCTTTCTGAGTAAATGGCTTAAACTTTTTGAGCACAGAGGAATAATGGAGCCACACACACTTAAACTGTGTCATTTGATAATTTATAGTAAAGTCATGAAATCTTTGGGTTTTGGACTGCTTTCATAGCCAGTGACCCAGGCAATCCCAAAAAGGGAATAATATGACTGGACAGGTATCAGCAGACAGATTTCATTGACTTTCCCTTCTCCATTCCCCATTTCTTTGTATCATTTAACTCGATCGAAAAAAGTATTTCCACTTTTGTTTCTTGTTCTTAGTGACTGACCTTTCTTCTGGGTTCCTGCACAGATTTGGTTTGGTCACTGCCTTACTGCCTGCATTGCTAAAGCAGCACTGCCTGATCCTCTCCGGCCATAGGGCTGGTTCCCTCTTTGCAGGATTGTCTTAGAAGGCCTGTGGATGTGGCCTGAAACAGATGTAACTAACAGTGGAGTACAGTGGACAACTGGGATGCTTATGCTTGAGCTTAGTCCCTGGCTTCCTTTAACATTGTATAACCTACATGACTTATCCTTGATGTACAGCTAAGAAAATGATTCTTTCCTGTCTTTGAAAAGTATTACTTCTCAAATTGAGAAGTATTACTTCTCAAAGAGGGATGGGAAAATATTATGTGGGAGCTGGTTTAATAACAGATTTTTTTTTTTTTAATGAGTAAAAGCAATTAGAACCAGAAAACTTTCTGTATAGACTAAGGGTAACCTTCAGGATACCCAGTGTTCCACTCACAGTAGAGGTTGGTAATGGATACAAAAGGCAAGCAAAGTGCAACTTTTGTGGTGGTGAAAGCCTTGAGATGGCCCAAGGAAAAAGGATATATAGGATCTCTTAGCCTGTAGGTCACCCCTGTCTTGTCATGAGTAGCAGACTAATGCGTGTGAAGAACATGCTTATTTATATCTGTGGTTTTACCAGAGGGGGTTGTCAGATTATACTTGATAAAGCTTGAAAATGTTTCTGCATTTATGGCACTGTTGATTTGCTGAAAGGAACAACCAGGCAAATAACTGATGACTGATTTTTGCCGCCTTGTGCAAAAATATGTCTAAGTGCGTGACTTCAGCAGACTTCCCTACCACTGCAAGTGAGATCAACATCAGTACTGCAGACTTTTGGGGCAAGGGAGAAACTTTATTCAGAAGTAAGAGAAGAGGAAGGAGGAAAATGGTTGTTTAAGTATTTTTCCATGGGATATTACTGTATCTGCATGTATTTTTTCTTTCTTTTATATTGACTTAAGTCCCTCACTTGGTTTATTTTTGTCCTGAAGAGGAACAAAGCAGTGATTCATCACCAGTATGCAGGAATACCTCACTTTGCATTGGTATGGTGTTGTCTGTCCAAGTGGCTCAAAGGCCTTTACACACTTCAAGGGCAGTGTCTTCATCTGGTATAGCGGTGTTTTGCTGACACCACCTGAAAATCTGATCCTGTCTCAGTTCCAGTTTTTTCTGTTTTTTGACTTGACATACCATAGTATTACAGATGCCAAACCGTTGCCCCCAAACCCAAGAACGGCATGATGTTAGAGAAGTCATCCATGAGTAAATCACCTTTAAAACTTCAGAAGCACCTGATTCTCTATTTTATTGGAGTTCCTGTAGTTTTATATATCTGTACTGAAATACACTGTTCAAATGAGTCCAAATTAGCAATTGATGTGAATTATTTTGTATAGCAGCTCTGCATTTACTGTTATTTACTCCCTGTCAATCCTATGGGGGTGTCTCATGCATTTTATGGTGGTTTGTCTTGTACATGATAATTTTATGTCAGTGAGAGTTTGAAAGCTGGATGTGCATTCAGATGTAGAGAGCTGCTCAGAACTCCCCTGTGTGATTGCTTTCTGTACCGTAGCTAATTATACATTAGTTGGGAAATGTATGCTACTCATACTTTAACAACATTCTAATGTCAAAATGTCATGCTGGACCAAATGCTGCAAACCTCATATTTCTCTGCAAGTGGCTATAGTGATCTTGTCAATTATGCAAAGAATTTATATATTTTCTATATAGATGTGTATGTATGTATAAAATTTTATATTTGTGTTATATATAATTGTTGCCAATAAAATAATATTCACAGGTGTTGGTTCAAATAATAACCTAATATTTTTTATTAGCAGAACCTGAATCAGGTTTATTGGGCTTTTTGTTTGTTTTCATTCAGGCCCCATTATTCTGAAAAATCTACAGGTTTATTGGCTGCCCTATTTGAATATTTATTGCTTTGTATACTTACTTATCCTTATCTTCGGAATCTTCTGGAACTGGTCTGATGTTCCACTCTTTAAAACAATATTAACAAAAAATATCAGTAAGATAACTATGTTTGATATTTTTAGTTACAAGTTATCTCTACCTATTCACTAACAAATACTGTTTAACAGTTTTTAATAATGAAAATACTTCCCTGTCGATAGAAAAAGTTGGAAATCTTCATTACTAATGGAACGTACTTCATCTGTGTAGTTCACATACATAAGAATAAACTCTAAGAATGTTAAAGATTGGTTGCTACAGGGAGATGGTTAAATAGTCAGTGCAGAAACAGCAGAAGTGGTTTTGACCTCTTTTAGGAAGAAACATTGGCTTTGTGGCCTCCTAATCAGCTCCTCGTAAAAACCCTCAAACTTTCCTTTGAACATTTTGCATCCAGCTCTTTCTTCCCACTTGTCCTTACCCTTGTCTTTTGAAACACAGTTGTGCTAGTACTACTGGCTGTGGTGCTGCCTGCACTGATGTGAATGAGTTAGGGTCAAAATAGTCCTTTTAGTGACTGCTGATATGGAGTTTGGCAATTAGTTTATTTTGAACCCTAAAAGTCATAGTAAATACAAAATAGAGATTCCTTGTATAAAGGTTTTAATGCATAAATGTTGTGTTAAATATTATCTGTAATTTTCAGAAATGTCTCACTAGAAAGTGTGGCGGCTTCCAGCAAGCTTAATGCAGTTTTTAATTCTGCACGTTTAATAAGTGTTCAAGGATTAAATCATCCTGCTCCCTGATGTGTTTTGGTGGTCTAAAACAAACATGGACTAAGATTCCCCCACCTGGCCTTTACATTTCCCTGAAGTCTTATATAAGCCATGTAATACAACGGGATGCTGTGTCACTTATTCCAAAGGTATCATCACCAGTGGAGATTTGCCAGGTGACTTCATCCTCCCACTCAGTTTTGCCTCTGTCTCACGGTTGTGTTTCGGGGAGGGAGCATACCAGCCTGTTGTCCTTGTGCATGTCACTAAATTTTCTTTCCTTATTTCCTACTGTGGAGTCCTTGAGGATTACTTGCCCTTTTAGGAAAGCTGAAAGGCCTCCTTTCATAGCTGCTTAATTCCTATCATAAAGATACCTTTTTTTTTTTTTTCCTATGACCCCTGCATCTTTCTTTTCTGTTCCCTTCAAGGAGAATTCCTTGGTATTTGATTTGCTAAATATTTTATATTTCTAGCTTGGTAAAAATGTCTCCTGATTCTTTTTCCTTGTGGTCACAAATCTGTTTCTTGTATCTCCAGTTCTTGTACCATCTGTCCTTCCCCCTGTAGCATGTGTGGCTGTAATTTGGGTAACTTATTGTCCAAGAAGTCTTTGTTTTCTCAGATGCTGTGCATTAATGACATCTGAGTTTTAGACTGTGTGTATCCTTGCTTTTATGGACCAGGAGTTGATTTGGACCACTATCAGATTGGAAAACCTGAGCACAGCCAAGACACTACCGGAAACTCTTGCCTGCTCATCTGCTCTTAGCTTACAGGAAACAGTGAGCCTCTCCTACCCAGGCTGTCCCCCAAATTGGTGGTTAACTGCAGCCCCTTCCCCAGAAACTCAAATAAGCTTCATTTCAAAGATTTGGTGACATCATTTTGCAGAAGTGCTGGGTGAAGCATAAGTTCATTTCCCTGAGCACCACTTCTTAATGCATTTTTATTCATCAAGGCGTACAACTAATGTGAAGAGGCAATTCAGTCTCAGCAGTCATTCTGCTGAGGGTGAAATACTGATAGGTACTTCATTTAATAAAATAATAATGCTGTGCAGCTGTACACTGTCTCTCCCACAAGGATCTCTAGGTACCTGAAAGAGTATTAAATAATTAAGCCTGACAATACCCCTGTATTTCATTAGTTCCATTTCACAGGTGGATTAGCAGAGGTTAAGTGACTTGACCAAGGTCAGGATCAGACCATATTCCTGTGAGGAAAGACTATTCAGGGGATAGTTTGTACGTGGGTGGATCAGCTGGTCCTGTATCGGGTCTCTGTGACAACTTGGGATCTGTGCATGGAGGCAGAGCCAAAGCCTATGGCAGAATGGGGAGGGAACCAGGGAATCCTGGCTCTGTTTTCTGAATTTGTTTCCAAATGTCCAGGCCTAGGATAATCCATACTAAATGCGGTGACAGGACTGAAGGGTTTGATTTGCTGAAGCCACAAAAATATATAACCTGCTGCCCAAGAGACTTGTAAGCATTTATTTTATGTCCACTGAAATCTCCTGTCCAGTCAGCTCAGCAAGTTGTATTTTTGTAAAGTTGTTTTGCACCATCTGCATTGAAAATGGCAACCTGGACAATTACAATGGATTTTAAGTCTATTCTGTGAGAGAGTTTTAAAATGGAAAGAATCCAGAAGTGAGGCAGTGGGAGGAAATACCGTATCTTTCCCAAGGAAAGTCAGGGTTTGATCCTGCAGGCAGCTGAAACGTGCCAAATTAGTTGGGTGCTGAGTGTTCAGCACCTTTTCAGAGGTACTCAGGACTTTGCAGAGTCAAAGCTCTGAGCTGTAAGGTTAAGCATGAACATTAATGAAATGTTATCTCTCTACCAGATGGAACTAAGTGACAAGTACTCTGGCTGTCAAGCACAGAAAATCGTGAATCTGTCGCACATCCCCTGACAACAGCAAGGCAATCTTCTTAAAACTGACTTATGCAATAGGAATTGTCTGTGGTGGGGTATCTCATTCATGTGGTCAGAAAGCTGACCTTTGTTGGGAACTATTTGCCCCTGGTTTTTGTTTGTTTTGTTTTTCTGTAGGATGCATCTAGCTTTCTGATCAGCTGCCACCTTGCAAATAATCCACTTAAAAGGATATTTTTGCAATGTTAAAATAGCTACAAGCTGAGGCTCAAATTGCATAAAAATTACATGTATACTTGAAATCTTTACAACTGATGATTCCAGATAAGAGTAGATACTCCGTTCTGATCAGCCTTCGGCTGAAAGGTGTAACCACTACCAGCCTTTTGCTGTCAATGAAACATCTTCCCTGTCTACCAGGATACAACAAAAACATTGTGTTGCCATATCAGAGCATAGCAGAACTTTCCTGGAGCCTTAAGGGATTGCCTCATATTTTACAGACTTAACTGCCTGCTGATAAATGAACAACATATTTTTTTATATGTGCATATTCTACATGAATGATCATGTAGCATTACCATTTAATCCACAACTGAAATACCTTCTTTATAGAAGTGGAATGCAGAGCATAAGGGGAATGTATGGCAGAACACTTACATATTTGAGGTGGGAATTGAGATGAAAAGTGGTGTTGGGAAAATAAAGCAAGCTTTCAAAGTGATCTCAAAATCTGAGTGCATCTTTCTGCTCTTACCTCGTAGCTGCAAGCTGATAGCAAATAAAATGAGGTTGTTCAGGGGAAATTGAAGTTCCTTTGGAAGTTTGGCTTCTTGTGGTTTTGAGAATAAATTTACCTTTACCAAATAATTGACCTGCTGCTTCAGTTCTCACCTGCTCCTGAAAATGCCCTTGTCTGTTACTTCAAAGAAGGGCTCATTTTATCATTAAGTTTAGATGAATGGTTGAAGCAAATTTTTTTGGTATAAAATATTCATTATGAACAAACTGTGAACTTGTGAATATGCATGATTCCCCTTTAATCTGTTTGTTGTTTGGTTTGTTTTTTTTTTTTTTTTTTGAGAAACATTTCCTTTCCAAATAAAAAGGCAAAAATCGGTCTGCTCAAACTGACCAACAAAACTTAAGTATCAGTTGCTGAACAATCTGTGCACAAGCTGCCTACAGCCTGTATTTTTCACCTAAAGAATTTGTTGAGTGACTTTGAAGAAAACCACAAACATCACTGTAGACAACTTGCAATGGACTGAAGCTTGCTCAGTAAGTTATGTGTTTCACTCTAACAAGAAAACAGTTTCCAACTAATGGATGCTATATGGTTAAGAAAAAAAGGTCTGCAAAAGAGAGGCTTGAAAAAATTGAGGATATACCAGAAAACTCCTACCATACCTGGGAAGCATGTTAATTAGTTTCCTTTCCTTAAAGCAGAAGGGGAAGTGGTCATCAGGTTAATACTTGGACAAGTGCATTTAGTTGGTGGTAGAGAACAGCTGCATACTTGAGATGTGAACATTTCTTCATCAGGTGGTTGCTGGGATATTTGCAGAAAATTGGTAGTGCTTAAAATAATGGCAGTCTGGGGAATTTCACTGCTGTCATCCAAGGCGTCCAGGAGGCTATATCGAAGTGTTCTGCTTTAGTCTCTCTTGTTGTCTTCTCATCCAGGCAACACTACTTGCTATGCATCGCTTTTGGGTGGCTGCTCCTTTTTTCCAGTGGTAGATCTCCCCAGAATATTTGTGTGGGAAGTGGCTTGTAGGGAAGAGGAAAACACTACATTTCTTATAAGTCAGAATGACTCAAGGAGTCATAGAGGAGGCAAGAGTCACCACAGTGGCACAGTCATGCTGAAGATGATATACATACAGCTCTTTTATGGCAGTCAGGAACAGAGTTGGGGGAAAATATTGGGTAACTTGTCCCAAGCTCAGTTCACAACCATGTTTAGACAGGGCTGTTCCAGGTAGTGGTTATAATAAGGGTGGCTTTCCAGGGACTTGGTTAACACAAAACAAGTGTGATGGATGGTGATTTTTAGAAGGTTAAACTTCTGTCTGAGGTGGCCAAGCCTCAGAGATGTTGACCTTCAAGTTGCCCCAGTATTTTGAGGTTCATGGCTTGTAGATACATGGAAACACTCTGAGAGAGAATAGTGAAGAGAGAGGTTTATAATCCTCTGCCAAAAATTATATCTTCCTGTTACTTGTTTCTTCTCCCCTAACATGTATTTTATTGCATGATGAGAGTATAGAGCTTCTCTAGATGCTCACCTGCTGTAAAAAATTTCTTATTTCTTTAGGTTGTTTCAGTTGAGGCAGTGAATAAGATCAAAATGTTCTGCTTATGCAACTGTTCCTGGTAATAAAACCCATGGTTCAAATGTATGCATCTACATTAATGAAAGAAGGCTGCATTGCAAGCAGTGGCAGTTTCCACATTGGTCGTAACTCACCAGAGTCCCAGTTCAGCAAGTTTTAATTGGTGAGACTTTAGTTTTCTCACAGGCAACTTTCAAACCATCTCATTAATTTCATTAGAAGTGTATGCTGTTAGGAGATACTGAGCTCTTGAGGAGGTACAACCCTGAACAAAACATTACTCTGAATATTTAGCTTGCAGCCTAGGTAAGCACAGGGTAAGAGATAAGTGCTCTGATGTGTGAGAACAAAGTTTTGTAATTAAAAAAGACAACCGAATCAGCTGACATAGCCTGTGATTGTGGGCAACATGGGTCAAGTCACTTTTGTGGAAAATGAAAAATGTTCCTTTGACTTCTGAATGGCGGGCAGATCTATACCTTTTCTGAGAGGCTCTGAAAGCTTTCTTAGTTAGGGGAAAGAGTATCTCAGGAACAGGTCTCCATCCTCCTTGAGAGATTCAGGGTGTGCCACTTGTCCCCACCGCACCCGTATACTCTTGCCTTAAACTTCTGTGTCATGCTTGTGATGAAGTGGGTGTCAGAGCTGGGGGAGGCAGGGATGTGCTGAAAAGTCATGTGTGTTTGTGAAGTAGATGTTCAAGGGATAGAAATCTCAGTTTAAATAGGAAGGGAGAAGAGAAGACACCTTGTCCATTCTGTAACAAGGGGAGGAAGCAAAGGATTTTATTTCTAGAGTTCATCCATTCTCCTCTCCAGCGTATGACCAGCAGCCCTGCATTTGAAAGCTGTCCAAAAGCAGAAGCTGTCAAGGACTGCTGAAGCTCCACATTACTGGGTTTTTAAGATGTCTCCTGTTGCTTAGTTTTGAAATGCAGCCAGTGCTGGGGTAGGTCGTGCAGTTGCAACATGCACATCATTTCTGAGCAGAATATCAGCTATGTGCTAGAGAAATCCAGGCAGAGTGGAAGCTGGCTTGGGCACCCGCGCTTGCATCTCTGGGCTCATGAAAGTGAAAAATGAAATATTTGACTATCGCAAACAGCTCCAACAGAGTGATCTTCAAAAATGTGTTGCAGGAACAGTGCTTTGCTGCTGGCTGCGGGGAAAGGAGACTGCACTTCTGGAAGCACCCCGTCCTTTCCTTCCTCACCCAATTGCATATTGACATAGCTTAACTCTCTCTGGCGGGGTCAGGAGGCACTTAAGTTCAGAAAGGCTACCTGCCAACTTTAATTTTTCAGAGTTTAGTCATTCATGGTTTTCTGTGGAAGAAACGCCCTGTTTGGTTAGGAGGTAAACTTATTTTGGCAGGGAGGTAAATTCACAATTTTCACTGTCAAATTATGGCTAAAAAGAAAGAGAAACCATTTTTGCATTCCAAGAATTAAACTCGTTAATGTATGTAGCATTACATTTTAGCAAAGTAATCACAGCTGAGCATCCAAAATGTTGTCTTGTATGCTTGAAAAATTTACTGGAAGTAGAGATGGAAAGGGCTGTGCAATGTCCTTCATATGAGAAGCGGTAAGTAATTCTCGTATTGGGTCAGCAACTCAGGATGTTACAATTTTTTATTTATACGTGGTAGATATATTGTGTGTGTGCATATAGGAGGAAAAAATCTCACAATGCGAATTTTCAGTAGCTTTCCGTATTTCAAGCCACACTGCTGCCTCAAATTGAGCATTTATAACACCCATTATCTGAAGTTTAGGTTTCTGAGGGGCACATATATAAACATAATGTCATGATTCTATGATATAAATGTAAAAATATACATAAGTAATTTGTAGCTTTAAAAAAAGAAAAAAAGAGTGGGGAGAAGGGGCAGAAAAAAGAAAGCCCAGCTCCTGGTTCTGAAGCTGGTTTTGGAATTCCTGTGTGACTGTGTGCAAGTTCTTACATTGAAAAGAGGTATCAGCTTTTGACCCCACCTTAGTCTTTGGAAGCAAGGCACTGAATGTTGTACAGGTACTTTTTTGGCTTTAAATAGAAATGTGTAATAAGCAGTACACAAAAATTGGCAAATGTGAAGTTCTGTGAGGGCTGATTTCCAAGGGGGTTTTCAGATAGTAAATTGTTGGGGGAATGCTGTCATTGATTCTTGGTATTTTTGGACCTGAGAGAATCTGCCTAAAAACTAGTTTTGAGGAATTTTTTGAGTAGGGATATGTGAGAACTCCTTAGCTGATTGTATGTATGTATGTATATATGTGTTTTATGTGTGTGAATTATTTATCAGGGAAGTTGAAACGGATGCTTCATTTTTGTTTAGTGTAATTAAGCCCCTAATATTAATATATAATCAAACATATTGCTTAGGGGTTGACTTCTGATTCTCAGCCTGAAGATAGTCTCTTTCTTTCCTTTTTTTTTTTTTCTCATTAGTAGCTTAGATAGGCATGAAAAATCTTTTGAGCTTAAATAAGAGATCTTTGTTGTTGTTGTTGTTCTTGTATAGTTCAAAAGCAGTTAATTTTTAAGACCTCAAATTTGGCATGTGGCCACTCTCAGCTGGCAAATACACCCTTGCTATTTTTGCTGTGTGTGATTTTTAATTCATCTGGAAGCTGCTGCCAAACAACTTTAGTCTAATTCTCCTGCCCCTTGCCTCTTCCTATTGCTCTCCAAGTGCTCTCATGTGCTTCCACCCAGTTAATGAACCATCTGTAAAATAAAGGAGTAGCTCAGTCCTTGATGTCTCTGCTGAATCCCCAGGCCATACTGGCAACCGTGGCGGCTGGTGGCTTGCATGGCCACAACCGAGTTGGCTGCACTGGCAGCGCTGCATTCTCCAATTCACCCCAATCATCCCATGGATGGCGGAATTACAAGCACTGCAAGGCTAGTCTGTTTTGGAGCCATGCTCCCCAGCTGTAAGGTGTTCTACCTCTTCATCATCCCCCTCTGACATCCAACCGTACAGGCAATTGCATCATTACAACCACATCATTTTGTCTGGCATTCAATCTGCAGCTTGGGAGAAGATTCTTATAGCTTCAGGTGCATGAAAGTAGGAGCTGGCGTGTTCTGTGAGCGGCAGGTGGGAGTTGTTCAGTGGGAAGGTTAGATGAGATGGTAATTGGGAGAGAGTCTTCAGGCTAGTTAACAGGGCAGGAAAATTTGTGTGGATTTTCTTTTCTGGTTTAGAGCAGTTTAGGAAATGAAGGGAAATACCGTATCAAATTTGAAAGCAAACGGTGGGAATGAGCTATCCAGAGGCAGAGAGTAAATAAGGCAGAGGCTGGGTTGGATAGTAGAATTAAAGAGTTATTCTTCCAAAAGTTTCTCTTTTAAAGTAAAGATTTTTGGTTTTAATTAGATCTAGTATATGAACTCTATTTGCTGGAAATTTTCTACATTAAACTTCTGCAGAAAATATAAAATAATCCTTAAAAATCTTTCATCTCTTCCTCTTGTCTGTCCCCTTTTTTATCAGTAACAGTGAAAAATCTGTCTGAGAAAAGATGCAGAGAAATTCTAAACTCTTCTTCCATCTGTAAAAGCAAACAGTATCTCTTTGAAACCCTTCAAATGGCATATCCCTCTCTCGTATCATCACACTTATTATATGTAATGTTACAGGAGCATTTTGAAAGGATAGTAAATTAATGTAATGTATCACAAATGTCTTGTTTGATTTTACCAGGAGGAGTTGGGTGTGCAATTGATTCATTGCTATGTGTGAATTGCTCATGTGTCCCTTTCCAGAACTGAGTGTTATCTGTGCATGGTCCACCCACGCTTCCTGGCATGCTTGGCAATGCTTACAGTCAAAGGTGACTGGAGGGCCCAAGTCCCTTTGAGATAGAAATACTGCGTAGGTGAGTGAGACAATATCCAGGAAGGACAGAAAAGTAACCATTGAGTGACAGTGTGCATTTTTAAAAATAATAAAAATCCTGGAAGGGGGGAGTTGAATGTCAATATTATTTTTAATCCTTTAGAAGTGTAAAAACCGTAGGCAGGCCAGAGGAATAAGGAAGTAGAGGCACTGTCATGTTATGTACATTACTTATTTCTCACAAACACAGAAGGGTGAGTTTGTACTGAACTGGTAGTAGATTGAATTAAGCAGACAGCACTGGCAGCATAGCCATAACTTGCTGAGAGTGACAAAGCTGAAATTGGCAACTGCAAATTAAACACACCAAGGTTTTTGATATGGTTTTGTTTAAGATAACAAGTCAGACATCTGCAGAAACTGATGTGAATTGTCTAGATTCCCAGACACTTTTTGCATCAGTCGAATTTTGGGAATGTGTCTGTCTGCACATGTGATCTTTGCTATGAGTGTCTGGCACAGCATGATCATCAGAAGCCTTCTTCATTCCATCTGCCCTAGGGTCTCTGCTGATGTCATTCATTAGGAGGGTTTTTTTCAGGTTTAACAGGACAACGTGTAAAGGATGGAGTTTAGTCTTGCTGTGTATAAATTATAAAGACTGATTGCAAGTTCCTCAGTCCCTTCCCTGTATTAAAGATGGGAGGTTATGAAAATGATGTGGGTTGCAGTATCGCTGAAGCTTGGTTGATACTTGTATCTCTAATCATCTTCTCATTGGAGCTGTGTTCAGTGGTTCCTTTGCTTCCCTAGCTCTTGGCAGAGGTGGTAATGAGCTGGTTGCAGCTCAGTGCCGAGCAGGTGATAACAATGAGGATTGTTCAGGAAGAATGGGTGGGACCTTCTGCCTGCCTCAGCTTGTATGATATATGTCCTATACTATTATATGACCTAGAGGCTTTCTCTCTGTCTGGAGGAGAGGAATCAAACCATTTGAAATCAGCTACTTGCTTTTAGACAAGTATGTATTTGTGCATCTTCAGCTTTCTTAAACAGAAAACACAGACACAAAGTAAAAATGAAAGGACTTAAAGAAGTTCACAGTTGATCCATACGTATATTATGCATTTTTAAAAAAGATAATTTGTGTCCATTTCTTCTCGTCTTCTGGTGGCAAATTAAAACCTTGAGGAAAAGAATTGGAAAGAGTGAAGATCGGAAAATGGGTAGGATGGGGAACGGATGAGAACAAACAAGATGCAGAGCATTTTTGCCTTGAGACTTTTCTGGTTTGCACTAAATATTGTATTGTCTTAGTAAGTTTGAATGAATTTTCAGTTGGGTTCTTACGCTTGGCAATGTGGGTTGCACATTCAATGGAGAGATTTATGAACTTATGCAGGTGGTAGACCTGTGTGCCACTAGCTATATAGAAGCCAGCAACCTTGGTATGAATCTCTCTGCACCTGTTCAGTTGAGGGTCACTATGTGATAAAGCCCACAATACTCCTGACCCCTGAGGAACCTGTAGGAAAAAGGCATGACTACTGCTGTTTAATGTGTACAATGTCTCCGCATTCAACTTAATTGACCATGCAACTCCTGTCCCTAACTATAGATTTTACATATTACTTATGGTTTTGGTGAGCCTTAATCACCTTTACAGTGCTAATAAGACCTAGGTTTCTATTTGCCTCTTGTTGTTGTTCATTCAGTCTGCCTTAAGACTGCAATGTATTTTCCAGTATGAAAATTCAGTCAGGTGCATATAAAATGTATTAGGCTGATGGCCTGAGCTTAAGGACTAGGATGTATTTTTTTTTTAGTTTTATTTTAGTGTCTGTGTGATTGTACAAGATGCTTTATTAATTTGCTGGTATTTATAGGGCTTCTATTTTTCATGTATGTATTGTACTGTTGTATTCTTTAAAACAAATAAATAATTATAATTTTTCTGGTCTTATCTTTGACAGTGGATCTCCTCCTTGTGGATTTTTCACTGTTAAAAAGGACATGTCTTTTCCACTTTAATGGACCAAAGCTAAGCTGATAATACTCATATGAGGCTTTAGTACTTGGAAGCATGCTACATACATTATATCCTGTAAAATTCCAATCAAGTTAGTAAGTATTTTTTCCCACATTGTACAGATGAAGAAACACAGTCAAAGTAGTTAAGCTACTTGCCAAACCACACAGTGAGTTAAAGACAGAGATGTGATTGGACTTTGTGGTTCCCAGTCCATGTTCAGACTAGTAAAGTATATTGAACCTCTGGGTTCTTTTTGTAATGCAAGATCCAAACCCTATCTGATTTCTTTGTGTAGAGTGAAAATGTCACTGGCAGAAAGACCATTTGATTTTTCTCAGCCTTGAGGAGAATATGAATTTTTTTAGAACTGAATTTTTCATCAGAAAATTCTATGCTGACTTTTATACGTCACAAATCCCATATGGACTCCTAAATATGGAGAGAGAATAATTATGAGCCCCTTTGTACTGACTCACTTCTCTGATTTTTTTTAAACTGCATTTTAAGGATTCAAAAGCTGATTGCTAACGTGGTGTATTGCTCCTGTTGTTAGATAATCTTAGCTTTTTAACTGGATACAGCCGTACAGTGCCTTATGATTAATTACATGTACAACAGGTGTTGATCTTGTTGGACCAAGATTATGAAGTTCTTTGCTATCCAGGTGGTCTGTTTTAATATAAAAAGACCAGTAGCATAATGAGCAAGAAATTGAACTAACGAGTGAGGGGAAAAATACTTGAATGCATTAATCACCTTTAATAAGCTTAGCCAGCTCAGCACAGCTAATCAGCTGGGAAGTCCTTGCTTTGAAGAAGCATCAATTGTTGTATACCCAGTAGGGTAAATAAAAGATAAGCCAAGAGCGGTGGGAAGGGTGTTTGTACATCTAAAAGCTTTCAAGATTTTCCAAATATAAGGCACCTGGTATGATGGTTTTTAAAATTATATTAGTCAAAATGAAATTGCAGTTACCTTTTGGTAATGGAAAGATATGTCATTCAGATATCTCCAGATGCAGTAGCATGGAAGTAATTATCGAAAAGTGTTGGTTATTTGCAATATAGCTCATTTTAATTTTGACACTTCGAAGGGACCAACGGGTCTAACCTAAGCCCTCTAATGACCTCTGCTCATCAACCCTAAGCTCAGAAATTTGAGGCTAAGATAGTACTCTTATTTAGAAAGATATGCTGATAAATCCTCTGCTCCTCCCCAGTATTTTCCATTTCATATACATCAATTCTTTGTATTTCAAATTCTTTTGACAGTGAATGAAGTGTCTGTCTAATGCTTAGTGAACAACCCTTTTAGCATAGCATGTGTAATTCTTTTTTTCTTTCCCTAATGCCATAAATATATTTTCTTCTCTTAACTCCTGGTTTTGTGACTCTTATCTGTACAGTAGCAATGACTGTACTTTGTGCTGTTGTGGTGTTGTAAGCTTTTGGACAATTGCAGTATACAGATAATTAACAAATGTACAGAACCACCAATGATGGAATTTACTTTTTTTTTTTTTTAAGAACTTTAGCAGTACTTCTGTGTTGCTGATACTAGGACAACATGCTTCTGACTGGAGTTTGCAGGTTAGGGCTGTGCACATTTCAATGATATTGCAGTCTCTTTCACACATTCTCTCAGCAGCTGCTCTAAGACTGCAAAGGAAGGACAGACAGCTCTCTCTCAATACCTGTGGTGCTCAGGATATGAATTTGGAGGCTTTTCCCCCTCTATTTTGACCTTTTTTCTTTTTTTGGTTGAAAAATATTTTCCTTGCTCTCCCATAATCTCAAAACCGTTACAAAGACCTTCCTCAGACTTTCCAGACCAATTTACCTGGGGGATGAAACCAAAACAGCAAAGTTTCAGTGTTTTGGCATTAGGTGAGAAAGTAGGATTGAAAGGCATGTCTGGCCAAGCTGCACAGCCATCATCTGAGCTAGATATCCTTCTGTGCTGATATAAACATGTTGCTGTCCATTCTGAAGGATTTCCTTAGAGGGAAATAACATAGAACATTTTTATATATAATCTGTCCAGGCTGATGCTTGGGTTAGAGCAAGGTGTTGTTTAAGCTGTGACTGCAACTGTGTAGAGGCACTTGGGTGCAGTGAGCCGCTTACACACTTACCTGGTATCTTGGTTTAACTTTCCCAGTATGGTGGGAATCTAACCGTATCTGTGATCACATCAAGGCGAAAGTTGTTGCTGTTAAGTTGTCTTCTCATAACTTCCGTTTGATTAGGAGTGGTGGTTATATTGAACTTCGGGCATGTGTATACAAGCAACTCAACACAGATGAAGCAGGACATTGATGCTGTAGCTGGGTGCCTGGGCATAATCTTTCTGTAGCTATCATGATCTGATGCTTTTGTAATTAGGGGGTAGGCAACACCTAAAATACTGGCAGCATGTGGTCATGTTCAGTAGCCACTTTTTACATAAAGCTCCTGGGGTTTTTGCAGCTGCTTGGCACACAATTTGGCAGGACCCATGCTGAACTGACTGAGGAGAAGGTGATCTCACCCTTGTAGTATTTTTGTGTTGATGTACCTCATTTTGCAGTAATGTTGTGATTCGATTGAGGCTGTCACATATTCCTTAACGTGTTCAGACGAACATGTTCAGATTTGGCATGCCAGGCTGAGATATGCAGCCAGGATGCTGGAGGGTGAGGAAAGCCTCCAGAAGTTGCATGTTCACTGAAATGACCATGGTGTCTCTCTTTGAAAGAGTCCTTGCAAGGCTCCCCTTTGCATTTAGTCTTTTGAGAGCACTGTGGCACAATTCCAAGTCTGCAGGAAGGCTGGCTGTATCAGTCAGGGCTCTCAACTGAGGACTTCACCTAAGGTGAGAGAGAAGCAGGGAGTAAGAAATGTGAGGGGTAGTCCTGTACTTGTGTTAATGCGTCTGTGCTGATGACGCTGCAAGGAATGATCTGGATGTTGTGACCACAGATGTTGCCTTCTTCATTTAGAAGAACTGGACTGTGTCCAAGCTGCTGATAAATGTTGAGACTGCAAATGGCTGATTCTTATTTTGGAATATCACCATCAAAGTCCTTGATTTATAATTACAATCCTTGAGGTTGGAGTACAGCAATTCACTTTTCCGCTTTGGGAATGGGAAGGTAGGGGGAACAGCTGCTTTACTCTTCCCTTCTCTTCTGCTGAAGGCTACACACTCTCAACAACTCTGGGTGCTTTCAGAAAGACACATAACCCACGTGTTTGCTGTTTCTAACAATACTGGGATCAAACATTCCTATTTCCCTAAAATGGGAAACCATGCTTTTTATGTTACCTTGTATTGGATATGTCAGTCATATCAGCTGGGCCTTGTGTTGAACCTCCTACCAGCTTTAGCATTGTTTCATAGTCCTACATTTGCTTGTACCCTGCTCAGGTAGCATGGAACAAATTTACTAATAAACAGCACACAGATAAAACTTCTTTCATAAATGTTGGGCCAAGTTCAAGGTCAAATCCTTATGAAGCATCTTTTCTCCAAATTTGAGTGATTAGGCTAGGGCAGGACTTTACCAGAAGACATCAGATGCTGCAGTATATTAAGAACTTGATAGTGGATTGTAAAATAAGACAAGAAATTGGTAGGGTTATTTTCAATAGTCAACTAGGATTACTACAAATCTCCAAAATAATTTCCCTTATCGTTCAGGGCATTTGTTCAGCGACACAATAAAACTGAATTTTGCTTGTTCCAAATGAGAGTTGCTGGAGGTGAGAGAAGAGGTGGATGGGATGGGCTAATCCCTGTCACTCTTACCCTCTTAAGTATCACAAACAAAAATGACCTGTAGTCTTGGATATGAATTTACCCCGTATTTTCCTGAGCAATGCTATAATAATGAGTGTTTTACATTAAGGCAGCTGACCTTAAGCTACCTCCCTCACAGATTACTTTGCTTCCTGCAAGCTCACAGTGTTTGTGAGCATATGTGCATGCTGTCAAAGCATGATTTCAAGAGAGAAAATAAGGTTCTAATGATAATTTGGGTTTTGGCTGTACTCAGATTATTTCAGTAGTGTATCCTTTTTGTACCTGATTTTCATTAGGTTTTTTTTTAATGCCCTTTCAGACACCTAAATTGTCATCTTTATTCTACAGAGTAGATGTGCAATTTGAGAGAGCTAGAAGTATCTCTCTGATTTCACAGTGTATTATAAATCCCTTTTTCTTCCACATGTCCTGCCAAACCTGAAAGTCCTGCAGCTCAGTCAATATATAATGAACAAAACAGATTGCTAATAACTTTCTTGAGCCTCTGTACTGCTTTCAGAATTGCCAGAGGTCAACCTGACCTGTATCCTCACAAAGGAAGTTAAATAGTAAAACTTCCTTTAGTCATACAAATAAAAGAGAACAAGGAACGAGGAAGTGATGTTGTTCAGCAATGATGCAATAAAAAAGTTAGTAGTGTCCCAATAAGAAAGTTGATACTTTGCCTCTAGTTTTTAAATATGATTATTTGAAGTGTGAAGGTGAAACCAAGGCTTCCAATGAGAATGAAAATTGGCACATTTGAGGTGGAATTATGACTGAAGAACTTAATGCACTCAAGATGCAGGTAGGAGATAGTCTACATTCCAAAAAGAAAATTGAAAAATCTGGCAGTGTGCAGTGGAATTCCACCAGTGAGGATTTTTAATACATTTGTCAAGCTGATGTTGTGACTGTAGAATAGCAAATGTATTATCCATAGACATTAAGGAAATATGGAAAAATTACACAGGCAACTACAAACTTGTTAGTCTGGCCTGAGAAGTATGTATCTCTTTGGAACAAATTGTGAGGGGAAGTATTATCAGACAAGATAGTGGAGAATGTGATAAAAATGTAGTGTACTTTTAACAAAAGATGATTATGCCAGACTCATACTATAGTGTTCTTTGATGTGATTACTAATCTTATAGGCAAGCCAACTGTGCTAGTTCTCAAGTATTTGTTTTTCAGGGAAGCATTTAGTGACGTGTTATGTAGGAAAGTATTAGTTTAGAAGAAAGTAGGATTTGGTATTGTAAAGCAGGTATTGTAGAAGCTGATGGGAAGAAAACCTTACTGTTGGTTCCAGGGACAGGAATAGCAGTCAATTTTAAGGATTGCAGGGAAAAAAAATAAAAAGATGTGCCAACGAGATGCATTGCTGTCACCAATGTTGCAGGCAAAGACACATGAGGCACTGTAATGTCTGGGACAGCCTGGGTTTTGAATGACCACAAATTTCATATTGTATAGTACAAAAGCTGTAGCCATGACTTTGGGAACATCAGCATTTGTTCTGAGAGCTTATCAACCAGAAACTGAGTATGGAAGTAATAGTTATACATTCAGGGTGTACAACAACTACTGCAGGGCATAGCAGCTGTACAGAGGATCATTGTGAGCTACCTTGTGATCCAATCATGAAAAAGGCAAATAGAGTGCAGGGAACTATTTATAGTGGAGGTATGAGCTCTTAATGCTTGTAAATAAGGCTTTGTATACACAAAATAAAATGTAACTTTTAGTCACCCATATTCAACAGAAAGTGGTTTACTGGAGCAGCTTCAAAGAAAGGTTAGCATAGAGGACTGGGAAAATGGAGTCTATTTTATGAGTAGAGTTGAAAAAAGTTTGGCTCTTTCGTAAAATGAAGGCAGGGAAGGGGAATAATTGCTGTCTATAAGCAAATCACATGGGTAAAAAATAAAGGGGGAGCGGAAAGTTAATCCAAAGAACAGTGTTGGTAGAAAAGCAAAACACTAAATTGGTCACGAATATGGTTAAGATGAAAAGAAACATTTTTATTCAGCAACAAAACTGTGAAGTTCTGGAAAACCTTTCTAAAAGGACAACAAAACCAAGTTTTAAGATGCAGTAAGAAAAGTCTATGAGTGAGATTATGTCATGGTTGTCCAGTTGTGAAGAGTTGTATTGGATGTTCCAGGTATTCTTGTGCCCGAAGCTTGTGTTATGGCTCTACCATGAAGCTGATCTGGAGCCTACTCTTTTGTGCAGCCCCAGCACACTAAAAGAATTGGTGGTAGCAGCTATGAATGTAGAAACATATCCTTTAACAATGTTTTACTACTATAAAAAATAATCTAGCCTGTTGACTAGATTAATAGTCTAAATTGCATAAAACTAGTTGTCTACAACACAAACTCCAAAATTTTCTATGTTTGAAAGTGCATAAAATGAGGGACTGATTTTTGAAGACAGGTTATGATTTAGGTAAATTTAAATTCAGATGCAACCCCCCTTTTTTTTTGTTAACACAAGACCAGGTATAGGCTGGTACATATTAGCAGACTTAAATCCGTAATGGAGTTATATCAGTTTCCTTGTTTTAAGCTTGTTGGTATGGCAACCTATGGCTGAAATTGTTCAAAAGGTTTCTTAGCACGTGTCTCTTTGTCTCAATATCTGTATATGCTTGCTGCTGATTTTCACTGTGTTGACAAATTTGAGGGGTTTGTGGTTGTTCTGTTTTGTTTTAAAATCTTTTGGTCCCCAAAGCATAACATTTTTACAAGGGCATCTTATTTTTAAGAACTTAGAGCATCTGCTTTTGTGCTTAATCATAGCTTCTCTGTCATAGCTTCTGTCTTGGTGCAATATAAAAAGCAAAATTCAACTTAAACTAAGTCTGGTCTATGGGCTGTGTAAGAGCAGTTCTACAGAAACTGTGCTGTCCTTCAACATCAGTATTGCTTGGAAGACTCACCTTAAAATTTGGAGCCCATAATTCAGGATGTGGTCTCTGAAATAGGCTTTATTACACTGTCGCACTGGCTTCCCATTGTTCCCAACTGGACACAGTTTGGAAGCTCGGGGCAAAACCTGGGGATCTCCATAATGCAAGTGCAATTCCCCAATTCCAGCAGTAGCAGCCGCATTAATTCCCAACCTGGCTGTTGGGGCTCAGCCAGGCTGAGCCCTGCCTCCCTGGCGTCATCACTTTTTTTCCAACCCCAAATAGGTGATGAGTAATTACTTGGTCTTGATTTATCATACAGACCTTAGTAGTTCTGTTACAAAGTAAACATTTTTGTTGGCTGAGTCCTAATGCAAAGACCATTTCACAACCACCTCTTATTTTAGGTTTTAATTGCTTCTCTTTGCTGTCAACTGATGTCCCCCTCCCCCCCACCCCCAGCCCTCCTCCCCTTTCCCCCCTCCCTGGTATGGGTTTTTTCCTTTTCCCACACTGCTAATGTGATGAGCAACAGTTGCAGTATCACGGGGCCCTCTCTGAAGAGAAGAAAAAAAAATCCCAAACACCACCTTGTTTGCTTTTAGAGCCCTCCCGCCTTTTCACTAGGGGCTGTGTTAATCCTTGCACTATGAAGGGAAACTCCTATGTAAATCAAACCAGTGCTCAGTGCTCTCCTCCTTCCCCCTCCAGCTCCCATATATTAAGTGATTGTTCTCCTCCCTTAGAAATGACAAATGGTTGGTTGCTTTGCTCTTGGCTTTCAACATATTTTCTTTACAGCCCTGAATTCTGGGGTTAAATCTTGCTTCTTTCTGTTCTGTTCTGTTCTATTCCCTCATATTATGCCATACATTTGTGTGAATTTATTTTCCACCAAGATGCTCAGAATAAACCAAGGCCTTTCCTCGATTTGAAGATGCAAAAACTAATGCAACTCAACCCAGAGCAGATTGCAACTATATTTTTTCTTTTTCTTTCTTTTTTTTTTCCTTTTTTTTTTTTTTCCCCTTCTCCTAATGCTGTTTCTGTTTTTGTGCTGCATAGCCTTTTCTGGTTTAGCCTGCACTCCAAGGCTAGATTTTGATGTCAATGATTAGTATTTCTAATCGGTTGAACAAGGACAATGTCCCTTCTGCTGCGCAGAGGACACAAAGGCCCAGGCACTGATTCTGATCCCCCTTGAAGCATTTTGGCTCCACTGGGCCCTTTCCCCCATTGCAGTAAATCAGGGGAAATTCCACCCATCCCTGGGGTTAGAGATTAGAGATACAACCGTAGGGGAGCTCTGGTTCCCCAAGGTGGGCAAAGCGGAGCACGGTGCGGATGAAGCCCACACTCACCACCAGCGTGGGCACCATGGACCGGGGCTCTGGTGGTCTCCTTTTGGTGCTGCCTCAGTAGTTGTGGATTTGCAGCTTTGGGGGAAATGACTCTGGATTTCCACCTGTAAAGCAGATTCCAGGGCTTTGTTCTGCCCTGACAAGGCAAACTTTGCTTCTGGCAGCCCATACCTGCTCGGTTCCTGGCGGCATCTGAGGGGCAGAGACTGAGGGCCCTGTACAACTTTCTTTGATATTAGTGGGAGTTTGCAGTTCTTCTGTGCCCCCAGGATGGATCCATGAAGTGGTCGTACAGGTTCAGGCTTCACATCTTTTATTTTTCCTGAAACAGTTAGTAAGTTAATTTACATGAGATGTGCACCCTGGCAAATGCCATCTCCTAGCTATTGTTTCAGCTAAGCAGCTGTCATTTGCGTAACATTATGCATCCTTCATTGTACCATGCTAATTTTTTGAGGGGCAATTTTTCTACAATGAGCACTGCGGCTTCTAACAGAAACCTCTTTATGGCATTGGCCCCGGGGAGCTGCAAGCCCTGCCAAAGCAAACAAAGGCTTATTGCTCCAACTGGGCATGTCTGTGCCTTTAATACAGCGTGAAGTTCACAGAACACTGCATCCAATCTGCACATAGTTAACACCTGGTCCAATGCCTTCTGGCAATTAATCAAGATATCAATCAGTGGTGACAAAAATTAATAAATAACCCATGCTTGCATATTGCACATTCTCAGAACGGGAGAATTTGCATTGACACTTACAGCCCATTTACATTTTTTGACTGAGTTTTCAGTGTGTGATACTGTACAATACAATAATTACTGATGCGTATAAGTAACTGGTACTTTGGGCACTTATGAAAGAGTACAAAAAGTCATATCGGTCTATCTCGATGAAAAAAGCTTTGACCTCATTTAATTACAGTCCCAAACTTTGATGTAGGGCCACAAAACTCCTCTACTATTAGCAAATGCATCAATGGGGCTAGCCTAACTTTGTCTTCTTTCAAAAGTAGTGGAGTGGTTTGGGGTTGAACATGGCTTATTCTTATCTCGCTAATTAATGGGAATGTTTTCCTATACCTTAAGCTAAATTCCACTGTTACATCTTTGTTAACTCTGAACAAGTACCCAAACTTCTTCTCTTTTGAAGTAACTTGGAAGTTAGCCACAACTTCAAAGGAAGGAAGATCTGTTCCTCTCTTCATTTAGAATACATAAAAGTACCCTGGACTATGTTTAATTTATCAAAACAGAGGCAGCACTTTGCAAATATAGGTGCACAGTCATTTGTACTGGCCACACGAAGGTGTTATCAAAGGAGTGGCTTGTCTTCCCTGAAAGCAGAAATCACTTGCTCTGATACAAACAAAGGTATCCTCTCTTTTGTGAACCCTGGTACTTATTCTCTACTGATGCAGGAAAATATTCCTGGCAAAGAATGAAGCCGGTAGCTTTTGTTATCCTATGGAGTCCTCTACTACAATGGTCAGAAATGGTAATTATAAATCCCCGTCACAAACGGTTGTTCTCCTTTGCAGCCCAGGAGAGCCTGTGGCTGTACGGACCTGGAGTTCAACATTTGCTGCTGCTTTTAGGTCAGGGTTGAAGCTCATTAGTGGCGCAGGGGTGGGGAGTTTGTTGTGCTTTCACAGCATGTTTCTGTCCTACCTGCTCTGTGAATGAGCAGCACTCTCCTTGGGTGTCAACCAGGGTAATTAAACTCGCTGATGAATGTCATGGCTTTGAAAGAGAGGGTCATGCGTGGCCAGGTAGAGCCAGGAGCAGGCAAGGAGTTGTACCCTGTACTGACCTACTGCGCTGCCTTGCTCTCTGTTGAGCAATATTTTGGCTATCGTACCAGACTGGGCAGTGGCTTTCCAGTGTGGGTAAATACAGCCTTGGAAATAGTAGTTTTAGTAGTCCCAGCAGAAGTGTGGAAATCATGCCAGGACCTGCTAGAACTGAGTAAATGTAACAGTTTCATAATAGTCTGGTACATGAAAGAAGAACATAATTCTGCCACCTAAACCCAGACTCTGCTATCTCTAAAAGGTAACTTCTGAAATGCTTCTGGTTTGGCTCCTGAATTATTTGGAGTATAACAGTTCCTATGAACTTCATGATTTAAATACTTCACAGAACAAGGAGACAAGAACATTTAAATTAGCTTAGTAGAAAGGCATTTAACATAAAGAGAGTAATAAAAATATATCACCTGTCACATGTGATCTTTATATGACCTTAGCCACAGAACAATAAATATTACATAACCACACTAAAAGCAGTTTTTAACATCGTATATTTATATTTAATAAGTCGTGATTTTCTTTCCTTCAAGATGCAATTTTGATGAGACACTTTAAGTGTGTGATCTAAAGGCAAAAACTTTGTGACTGGTTATGTAATGCTTCTAGTGGGGCATCATTTAAAGACTCTTTGAATGAAAACACAGTCACTTTGGTTTACTGTGTGTCTTGCCAATCTGATAGAGCAGTAACTATACAGTCCTTTTTTAATACGATTTTCTGTTTTCTACCTTTTTTTGTTTAACTGTTGGGCAGTTCTTCACCTAAAGGCATAAAATTACACTTGCTGAATACTCTATAGGACAAGTGATCAGTTGCTATTCCCAGTTATCAGTTTAACTGTGAGATTTGCCCTTGCAGTCTATAAAAGAAAAATTATTGCAAGCTACTTAGATGTTAATTGTCCCTTTTAAATTAACTGAGACTCAGATTGCAATGTAAAGAGGTAACAAAGGAAATAAAAGTATACTCCTTTAAATTGGCTTTTAATTACATTAGAAAGCCAAATATTAGAACTGTAACTGTTTTTTATTGGAGGAAGACTGATGTGCTGTCCTGTCTGAGTTTTTTTGGGACCAGTACCTATTAAGAACAGGTTTGTATAAAGGAAAAGCTGACAACAATTTCTGTACAAATATAGGTGATATAAATATTCAAAGCCTAAAAAAAATTCAGATTTTTCTTTTTTGATTCATTTAAGTCTCCTTCGAATTTTCTAGAGTTTTATACTGGCCATTTTTTAAATTCATGTTGTCTGTCCTTAGATGATGCCCATAAATATGTAAAATATAATGAGTTCATTATATAAACTGGAGAGAAGACAAGATTTACCCCTTCTTCCCCCAACAAGTTATAACTATTCTGTGCAATCAGCCTTTAGGCACTAGTCAGCTGAAATGGAAAAAATATTTAATAACAGGAGCTCAAGAGCCTGCAGATCTCTGATGTCTGAGATGACTTCAACTCTTGTGATGAGATACATTTAACCTAAGAAATATGATTTAATTCCACTTCAAAAGTATACTGAAATCTTTGATATGTGGTCTGTGGTCTGTTGAGCTTGATCCTAGTCTGACCTTTTAAAGGAAGAAAAGCTTTGTTTCTTTTTAAAAAGCACAACCAAACAAAACAGATATTTCCATGTGGGTTCCAGTAGCTACAGCTTCAAAAATGAAAAGCATTTAAATACATGCCTTACTTAAGTGCTTCCATTGTCTCATTGACTTCACAGTCTAGATATTTCTTTCTTACCTGTTGGAAAACATTGCCATCAAACTTTCTCCTTGCATTGGAGTTCCCTGATTGACTTCAGAGGGTCAGTTACTTGAACGAAGACATCTAAACTATGATTGCTAGAGGAGGTCAAATAAAATAAATCTGGATGTGCCTAATTTAAAGTCTTAGCCATTTAATGCACTCAAGTGCAAAGGAAGGAGCAGTAGCTACGCCAGAGGGAGTAGGCATTCTAGAAAGACTAATGGGTAGGAAGTTATTCAGTATATAGTCTAGGTGATCAATGAAGTGCTGGGTGTTCATTCAGCAAGGGACGTTTTCTAATATATTGATGGTCTTTGAAAGAATATGACTCTGAAGAACTGGAAGAGACATCTATTACATCTCTGAAGTTGGTTTCCTGTTTTAGAGGTAAACACATCTATTTATCACACTTTAAGAAAAACAGTCCTTTTCTCCTACCTTGTACCGATGGGCTATCAGACCTGGCGGATAGTTACCTTGCTTCAACTAGCAGCTTACATTAATTCATTACAAAGTCATAATGCAGTTGTCACATACCAGTTTTTTGTTTGATTAAATAACACTTCTTCCTTTGTGATATCTATCCCTGTGATCCATCTATAAAGAGCAATCATAACCTTCTTAGCCATTGTTTTGGCAGGCTTGCCATGCCACACTGTTTGAGAGTCCTACACAGCCATCCATATGGTTATTCTTTAAAGCTTGTCCGGTAATCTGAGACTGAGACACAGTAAAAGGGAACACAGTTGTGCAGGCTCACTTCACTGCTTGTCACCTTGATCCTGAGTAGCTGTAAGATGGAGTGAAGGGACTTGTCTGGTTAGAAAACTATGATGGGGTATGAAGGTCATCACAGACATTGTAATTATAAAGGAATGGGAGATTGTGTCATCAACTATGAAGTTACAGTTGGGTATGAGATGACCTCAAAACTTCTTGGTGATTCTTTGCTGGGTACAAAGTAATTGATAATAGCTGATAAGAAACTTTGGTCGTCTAATGTTGACATTGGTATGGGGGGAGTTAACTTCTGAATACCTCAACAGAAGATCTCTCTGATAGCTTTCTCTGGATATTCTCCAGTGTTATGTGATGCAGGGAAGTCAAGGTAATCTCAGGTTCTCCAAAGTGTAGTCAATCAGGTGTAATAGAGCAGAGAGAGTTAAGCTTGGTTAGGCATCTGTAGACATCCTGAGGAAGAGCAAAGCTGGGTGAGGCATCAATCAAAATAGAACCATACTTCAAGGCATACAGAAAAAAAATCAGAGTAATAATTAATCTAGAGAAACTGATGGGAAATGAGGAACTTGCAAATTGGAGACATCTGCTAAAGATGCTGGTAAAGCAAGGAATTACAATAGAGGGTGGGATACAAATTGCAATTGATTTAAAGGGGGGAAAGGGATGTGACAATACATTATGTGAAGTCAGTGGCATGTGAGGTTAAGTTAAAGTAAGTGGAAACCAGGTGTGGCCAGAGAGGTTGGAAAGCAGTGTTGTGCTTGATGGCCTTCTACAAATTTTAATAAGACAGAAGGTTTAGAAGGAGCACAAAACCCTGTGAATTGGACATAATTGTAGCCTGGATCTTTGCATATAAACCTGCAAAGTAGGGAAAGTGACAGTGATGCAAAAACTGAGCAAAACCTTATCAGTTAAATGTAGTAATTTAACTCTACCTTAAGGTAGTAAAACTCTACCTTAAAAGTAGGGGGAATAAAATCTTTTCAAGTATCATGAAAAATGCATTAAAAAATGTTTCAAAAGACACATATTATTGGCTCTGAGGTCAGTTTGGAGAGAGAAAGCAAAGAATTGAATTTGAGGGCTCATTTCATCATGTGAAAGCATCAGAAGAAAGGTACCTCAAGTCTGATTTAGCTCCCCTGTTACTTAACATGCTAGTGGTCTGAAAAATGTGTTGGGAAAGAGGGAGGTAGCAGCATTTCCTAGCTGACGCAAATGTGGTGAGTTCTTTCTTTAAATCATGTAGTGAGGTGGGGAAGGTGGGCAGCAATGTTTACACATGGATTTCTCTGCAGTTTTCTGCTTTTCACCTAGATCTTACACAGGAGCTTCTGCAGAGCAACACTGAGTTTTATCCTTCCATGGTGAAACACAGTCCTTATTGGTAGAAGGCTTATATTGATTTGATTTGCTTTGTGCTGGATAGGTTATATTTATTGCCTAGAATCCCATTGATTTTCTTAGGCTAGAAAGTATTGCTTAAAATATTTTTCTGTTCTACTGGAGCAGGAGGTCCCAAGTAGGTTAAAAATGTATATGAAATCTAAATTGTACAGGGACTTATTCTTCCACTGGTGAAGTTGAGGCAAAATTTCCTTCAATCATAACAGCAACAGGTTCAAGACCTTTATTAGTCACCTTTTAACTCAATTGATGTGGTTAGAAATTGCATGTATGCTTTTTCTTCTTCTTTCAAACAAGTAACAAAAGCTGAATTAGGCTGCAGTGATGAAATCTGAATCATTTCCTCCTCAGACTAAACTTGCTAAACTGGTACAATCTGGAGAATGATGTAATGAGGAAAAAACCTGTTGTTTGTCTCTTGATACTGTTCTTGAAAAAAATCATTGCTACGTAATACAAATATAGTCATCACCTTTTATATCCTTTCACCATTGCTGATATTGGAACCCTTCCAAATAAGTAGCATTCCAAAATTGGCTGTAGCTCTCTTCATAGTTTACCTACTTAATTATAGATTAACACTGGCTTATTTTTCTTTTATTTTTTCCCTCCTGCTTTTAAATAAAGCACTGCAGTTTAAAAGATTGTTTCAGCAAGATATAACAATATTTTCGTTAATTGTTGTCATAGAAATATCTGTCTTTAATCTCATTTTTAAATTGACTTAAAGCTCCATAATATCTTGGCTAGACTTCCTTTAGTCACGTATCACTACAGTTTTGATGCTAAAATAAGAAACTGAGGAACTTGAATTATTCATGGGAGACTCCATTTAGGACTCACAGCTAAAACACACAGGAGTGTAAAAGTTCAGAGGTGGTGTTTTTTGGTTTTTGTTTGTTTTGTTTTGTTTGATTTTTTTTTTCTTTAATAAAAGACAGAGCAACTTGAACCAGCTGAGTAACCTGTGGTAAGCTATAAATTGTAGATGTCTTTGACAAAGGTGATAGAGATGAGCCAATGTTGTATAAACTGAACACTCAAGTTCTTAAACTGTCTGGCACACATACTTTCTGAGAAAAGCAATCAGCTTAAGGAATGCATTCTTTATTTCTCTTCGGCAATTCTACCATGGTTGCCAAATGTATTTATTAGAAAATAGAGAGAGCTTGGGGCAAGACAATTTATATTATTTATAAGCATGAATTCAAAATGAAAATATTCTATAAGTTTTACACAATGAGAATTTAACTTTATGATGCAAGTTTGTTATGTAACGCCAGCCTTACACAGGCATTGCATTGCAGAAGTGATGAATTGCTGCAAAAGAGTAAAGGTAGCCTCCTGCATTTAGAGCCCAGCAGCAGGGGTCAGGAGATGCTAGTTCTGTTTCTTATCCTGCCTCTGATTTGATATATCACCATGGGAAAGTTTTTGAAAAAGACACTGGCCTTGATCCTGGAATAGGTGCTTTATGGGTAATCCTCTGAACAAACACTGCTTCTGTGCCTTTCTGACTCTAACAGAGGCTCCTATTCAAATGGAGCTCATTGGAAGAGTAGGGTGATGGTGAAGATACCCTCTTTGCACAGATGGAAGAAAAATCATAATACTTCCTTATGTAGCTGGGGAATTCATTTTAGAGTGTTCTGAGCTCTCAAATGGGAGAAGCTTGTAAAGTGACAATAATAGATTTTAACTGAAGAGCAATCTCTGGTGTCAGAAATGTGAATAGACCTTATCAAGGTGCATGAAATACTGGGTAGGGATTTCTTATGCAAACTCTTCAGAGGGAAAGATTTCTCAAGAAAAATGAATTGTAGGTAGCTGGAATATTGTATAGAGCCAGGATGACACAAAACAGAAATGGGTGAACAAGTACAACAGATAAAATAATGAGAATAGAGACACTGTTGTGGGAAATGGTAAAGTGTCAATTTGGGCTACAATAGAGAAACAACAGCTTGTTACTTAATGACAAAACAGGCAGGATTTTTTTTTCCTTGTTGAATGTTCCAGGTCTTACAAAGATAAAGGGAGTTGTAACTGAAGAATTAAATTTTGGCCTCACAAAACTCTTAGGGCTTATGGTCAAGTCATTTGAACAGATGCAGAGCTGAAACATAGCAGCTTATTGTTAGGTATACTTTGTGTGCTGTCCTATGAGAGTATTATCCAAAGGTGCTTTACCTCCTGAAGGTCTGATTCATCCCAGCAGTAGGTTCATTCAGTAAATGTTTTGTGTATACCAGCATCACATGGTCGAACATTCACCTAAATCTATGTAATTGCTTCTTGCAACAGGAAAGAATTCTGCTCGTTCAGTCATGAATAGCACATATGCAAAGTCTTTCTTGGGAAAGGGGGATCAGCTAATCTGAATTTCCCCGTGACACAAGCTGTCAGGTGTTACTGTAATAATTACACTATTCATTAGTCTTGTATGTTACTGGTACCACCTGAGGAGGTGTGGTTATATTGAAGTGCATCTTTCAGAGAAACATCAACCGTTGCAGTTGTAAGTTGTTCAATGGTTTAAAACTGGCATTGGTTTTCTAGACCGAAGTTGTCTGACAGTTACAGAGTTGAGAGTCAAATGTTTGTGAGATGTGAAGTTTTTTGAAATAGCTTTTTATGCCAATGAAAAGTTGAAAATAATAATTTTCAAGGATTTATGGAGGAAAAAGTTGGGGAAGGAATAAAACAAGGGTAGAGATCACATCTTTCCTTCTTGGCCCCAGTGTCTGTGAAGACTAAACATCTCAGTGACTAGAGCACAAACCCAGGATTTAAAATACTCTGATGTAATTCCTTGCTGAGTAAGAGTTAGAACGGGAATTTGAAACTTGCTGGCTACTTGGGGCACTCTGGTACAGAATGGAACTGTGTATTTCAGAAAAACATATAAAATTAATTGCTGAGTGACTTGATATATTGGCAACGAAGCTTTTTTTTAATACTGCACCCTAGAATATTTTGCTAATGAGTTCAGAGGCTTTTATATAATCTTCTTTGTTTCATTTTCTAGAGGTGGGCAAAAAAAAGAAATATCGTTATCATTACTTCTGCATTTCCCATGGCCCCAAAACCCAACTAATGACCAGCCTTGACAAGTTCATTTCTGTGGAAGACATTCTCTTACTTCCAATTCACTACCACCCACAGATGACACTTTACAAAATGTCACTGTTACATAATTGATAATCACTCAACAACTGAGAAAATGGAACTTGGAGAGAGGCAACATTTTTGTGTCCAGAGAGGAAATTCTCTTTCAGCTACTCCATCCTAGAGCGTATAAAGGTGAGTGTTCTACAAGTTAGGGAAAAGATCGCTTTTGCATGGACACATCTTTCCAAAATTATGACCATTTAAAAAAAAAAGACAAGAAAGAATTACCTATTTAATACTTATTAAATAAAATGATGGTCATCTCAGATATATCTTGCCTTCTGGAGAACAAAGACCTTAAGAAAATCCAAAGCGAGCATTCTCTCACAGGGGATGCAATGTGCTGAAGGGGAATCTTGACAAATTTCAGTGGTATATTAAAGTTGGGACACTGGAGACAGGAAGTGTGAAAGATATGTTTTTCCCTCAGGTATTATATATGGATAGTTGCACTGTAACTGGACAGTCATTGTGACTGTACAATCAATCCTATTGGATTCCTAGGTGAAGGGTGCAGTTTTTAATAAACCTGTCTCTTAAGGCTCAGTCTTTTATCTGTTGCACAGAATAACGCATCTGGTCCTTCCCTACACCCCTGCCCCCCATCTCTGTGAAACTGTTAAAAGCACATTGGAACGGAAGATGTTGTAGTGGGTGATATATATGCCTGATATCAATTAAATTAGTGGCTCACCTGCAGCCATTCACAGAAAGCCTGATGGTAGCCTGAGAAGGCACCAATAGTTACACAAAAAAGCAGGTGTGTGTACACCTATGAGTGAGCCATTCACTAGCATGGGGTGAGCTGCAGCAGGAATGGAAGAGCAGGGCCCCATTCACACTCCCGAAGTACAAGTCAAGCAAGGTACTTACCTAGCATTTTTACACTGATATTTCCAAACTGGCATCCACAGGCACTTCCAATTCCTCTCATTTATTATTGAGGTTCCTCACAGTAGTGTACAGATTCCTTCTACTTCCTCCTGTGCTTGCATTCGTCATATGCATGACACCTTGGAACTGGTGTATGCATCCGTGATTTGTGCTGTGATTAACACATTATCAGCTTCCCCTTTCTCGTTAGCTAAAAATAGTCCTGGCTATCCCTGCTAGTCTGTCGCTCAGGTGATGGAGATGGAGGCTGCAGGAACCTTCTGTAGCATTTGGCAGTCAGGTCCATCTCTCTTGTGTGTTTCCCAGATCTTTCCGTGATCTCCTGGCATGGGAGTGTGTTATTTTTTGATGTCTCTTGCTCAAGGAATTGGAAGAATTTCCAAACTACAGCCTACATTTTCTTCCCTTTCTGCTGCCTTCACGGACACCAGCAGACTCTCTATGTCCCTTTCCCTGCTAGCGATGATGCCCACCCAAGGCACGAAAGGCTCAGTTCTTTCTTCCTGCAGTGGTGGCTGTTATGGTTGCACCCCACATTTTTACAAACAAAATAGAATTTTAAAAATACCCAAAAGAGTGAAAGCAACAAAAAGAGTGCTTGTCATCTTGTATGACTCAAAAATGCCCAACAAAATTTTTCTGAAACTTGCCTAGGATTTTCAACTGCAGGGTGTAGGCAAGCAGATGAATGTTTTTGGAAAGTGTTGTATTTTGTTTTCAGATTAAGCTTATATTTTAATACACATTCTGGAAACAGAACTTCAGGTTGGTGGAAATATGAGGAGAATAAATATTAGAGATCAAATTAGCTTTGAAATTAAAATCTGCATATATGTCTCTTTCCTTACCTCAGGCACTTACCTACTGAAGCTTCAAAATCTTGAACTATCCGCAAAACAGAGCACTATAGAGAAAGGAATGCCTATGCTACAGAAATATGAATTCCTGCCACTTCTTTTCCATGCTGTTTGCTGTCTCCAGGGTAAAAGCTTCTATTTCAGAGCTGTGTCAAGAACCATGAAGCGTTATAGCCTGACCAAGCATCGACCTAGCACTAAGCAAACTCTTAAACCCTGGAGACAAGTCAGTGGAGAGATTGAATAAACTTCTTTTAAAAATGTTGTCTCTAAACAGTGACAACAGTAGCACAACTTTGTTGTTCCTTAGGTTCTCTTCGATTTCTGATATAGTTTAAAGTTGTAGATTTTTTTTTTAGCAATTTGTGCATCTTACTTTAATAATTTTGTGCCTTCATTAAGAGTTCTATGAAGTTCTCAACCTGTTAATGCTTCTAAACCTTCTGAAAAACCCGGATCTTTCATTCTTTCACATTGAATTCTATTGTCTTATCTACTCCATCCCAGAATCCCCTGCACCTCTTTCAGTAAGAAAAAAAAAATGCATTCAGACCCATTTCTGAAGCCAATAGGAATAGCAACTGAACACAAATAAATCAGCCAACTAACCGATCGTCTGACCGCACGCGTGAATATGACTGTCTATTTTTACATGTATATAGAAAACCTTAATGTCTGTAAGAAGAGCAGTTGCATTCACTCCTACTTAATCTATAAGTTGCTGAATTAGAAATGTCCAATTTCTATGATGCTTCAAATGGAGGTAGTTACTGTAAGTGTCCTAGCTGAGGTATCTTCCTACAATCCTCCTCAAATTCTTTTCCCACTGTTTGTGGCCCAAAGGTTGCCATGAATGCTTAGCAGGTGACAGCCGAAGCTTTTAATGTTCAGAAATTTGAAGACTATAAAAGGTCACTGTTGCAGCGTGTTCTGGTTCTTTGCATACAAAGCCAGTGGTATGGTATCTAGTTCAGTAACTAGATGAATTAGACTTTTGGAAAAATGCTTAAACTTTATGTCGGTATTGAAAGCAAGGGGTTGTGTTGCTACTCACCTGTTTCATGTTTTACACTGCTGTTTTGGGACAATCTCTGTTGTTTGAAGTCTTGCACAAGGAGGGAGCAAGTGTGGCATTGCTGCAAACTGACCCAGAGGAAGGCCCTCTGCTCCTGACAGAGCAGGTGTTGGGAGACAACACACTGACAAGAGAATGTGAATTTTCCTGTATGCGCAAACTCTTCCCAACCTCTTGGCATTTGTTATAAATGTATGTTTGAAAGCTATTTCAGATGTTTCAGTCCCTTTTCTCCTCTTTGTCTTCTTCAGGTTCAATCCTCATTTCCCCCTGTCAGTACCACATCTAGAATACTTCCAGACACCCACTGGGAAGTGTGACTGTTATGTTTTGTGCACTTTTCTTTTTTTTTTTCTCTAGAAGGAAAACAATGCAACTTCCTAAAGCATACATCTAACCTGTTTGTGAGTATGGTACTTTATTTGTTGTTTAAAGGAAGGTGAAATGAGAATACTTGTGCTTGACATAAAAAAGGGTGTGATTTGAAACTGTTTTGCTGAGTTTGGGAAGCACCAGCTGCAGGTGTGTGCGACAGGGAAGGTAAATCCCAGGTTCTGGGACAGATTTGCAAAAAGCGTTACATACAGACAGAGCCTTGAAACAGTACTTTTCTTCTGTTTGCACTTCCTTTGGGATCTGTCTTGAACAAATACGTAAGACCCTGAAAACTTTCAAATAAGGTTAAATGTGTGTGATCTTAGGCTCCAGGGATAAGTGGAATTAGTTGTGCAAGTAGGGTTTTTTCTTTTCTTTTACTTTTTTTCTTTTTTCCCCTCCAATGTTTTCCTCAGACCTCTTTGACTTCTGGCCATGTGCAGGTCATTGGACTGCAGGGCTGTTTAAAGTTAGTGTGCACTGTAGGTCTATGGGCTACATCTTCAATTAGAGTCAATGCCACATGGCAGAGCTGGCTCCCACCAAGCAATCTGACTGAATCTGATTAAACCATCCAGATATTTTTCACACCTTATATGTCCCCATGAGCTAGACAGGTTTATCACGTAGCAGTTCACTAATGCCCCCAGGAAATCACTTGCTACTACTAAAATATATTTTGCATCCAACTTTAGTCTGCTGGGTGTTCAGTTTTGTTATGGAAATGAAAATTTTAATAGCTAATGAATGGGTCCCTATACTGTCTGTCATGGAAAGCAAACTTGGTAACTTCATGTGGTAAAGCTTCACTACTGGGGATGGGGGAGTACTGCCCTTGACATCCCCAAGCAACAAAAGGAGCCACAGGGCAGCATGTAGCACACGGGGAGAACAGGAAAACTGCTAATCCCAGCCAGATCCCATTGCAGAACATCTTACTATCTGGCTAATCAGGATAAGTGCTGAAAAGCTCTGAGTGTGATGTCAGATTTATTTCACGATGAACAGGGAAGATCTCTTGATCCTCAAACACTTCAAGTAAAAGTTAAAAGGGGGGGTGTGAGGTGCGGGGGAGGAGGCGGAAAAAAGATATTGCGCTTTTTTTCTTTTTTTTTTCCAAGTGTGATGAACTGTTTTCTCCTCTAAGTGTTTTAAATAGCGGCAGTGTGAAAATTACATTTGCTTTGAATAATTGCTAGCGTTTTTCCCATTGCAGTCCTTCTATCTAGAAGCTTTGTATCTAATATTGCTCTTGCCTGAAACTCGGAGGAGCAGTGTGAATGGAGCGGCAGGTCCATTTTTAAAACAAAAAATATTTTGTAATATTTTATTTGCTCAACAGTTCTATGCTGTGGCAACACAGGCTTACGCAGCACTTTATAAGCGTAGGCCCAGGTCCAATAAAGGCTTATATCGCGTATGTTTAACTTTACACTGACTCCAAAGGGAATATCATGTGTGATACGGACTGAAGGTAAGGCCCATTTCCTGCCCTGAGCAGCTTGCGAGTGAAGTAAGACAAGACCCAGGACAACCATGCACGAGTAGGAGTCTTGAACAGGGAAAAGATCCAAACAGGGGAAAAAACATTTCTTGAAGAGATTTTTAAGGAGAGAGGACAAAAAGAGTGGATTTTTCATGGTGCAGGTCAAAGGCAGTGAGAAGGAGAGCTTGAGGGTGGCAGGGAGACCTTGTGATGGGAGGACAAGGCAATGGCTGAAGGACTGGATGCTCTCTTAGGAGATGGGATGCAGGATAGTAAAGGGCCTAGTGCAGTCTCTTGGTTTTATCTGTTGACTAAATAAAACTGGTTGACACTTCAGGGCATTCATTTTTATTCAGTCTAATGAATACTGTCAAATCCTGAGAACAGCTTGTGGAATTCATACATAATTGTTTCACTGATGAAGAAACCGAGGCAAGGAGACTAATGATTTTCCCAAGGCCACAGAAGGAACATCATAATTAAAAAAAAAAAAAAAAGAAAAGAAAAGAGTCTCTTTCCCAGGCCTTGGGTGAACCACTAATTCATCTCTGAACAGAGGACAGTATTTACAGAGGTGTTGTATTCTCATTTTTAAGTGATTTAGGCACCTCCTAGGAGTTTAAGTGTCACTGGAAGGCAGTGCTATGCCTGAAAGTATAGAAGTTTAAGTAGGAACTTTAGACTCCTAAAGACACTTGAAAAGATTATCTAATATCTGAAAAGAAAATCTGATAGGAAATTATAGACATTTTCTGTCATAGATACAACTTGGCTGGATTGTGGTCTGCTTAAGTTGAGTAGATCTGGTAGGGTACAACTGGCTGAAAAAAAATCCCAATAATTCCCAGCTTGTTAGTTCTATCAATCTATCAATGAGTTCTAGCAAATGTCATGCTCTAGTGCTTTGTCTTGGTAACCACATTACCCAGGCTTGTCTCAGCATACAGTAGCACTTCCTTTTTTTCCTCCCCTAGCAGTCAGTTTGGAAACCAGGTTCTAGTTGGCAGCATCTTCCTCTTGTGTGGGTAACACCAGGAAAAAATGATTGTTAACTGTAGATGCTCTGTTTAGGGAAACAGAATCCTTTCCCAAGGATATATATCACTTTCCAACTTAGTCATGTGCACACCCATGCCTGTGCACGAACTGCATTTCTGTTGAATGATGCACACTCCCGTTTCATTCAGGTGGAGTCCTGGTAATATCTAATAAGTATCTGCTTCTAGTTATTTTGAAGAATATGCTCTGAATCACCTGCTGTTCAGCAATACATCCAATATGTAAACATATTCACTTAAAACTGTTGTATGGATAAGTACTTACAGGAGCTGCAAACTGTATGCAGGATAAGTTGTTTGGAGAAAGCTTTTACCTGTTTGAGCAGAAAGATTATCTAAATGACTCACACTCCTGGAGGACTATGCACTGCCCCAAGTTACTACAGGGTTTACTCTTCTCTGGGACAAAGTGCAGTGTGCAGTGGTGGAGGAGCTGCAGTAAAAGGGGTTCAGCAGAGGGAAGACCTCTCGGCATGTGTTTGCATGAGCACCACCACTAGTTTTAGCCAAAGGTTAGGGAAAGCATAGTCTTGTCTTCAGCTCTGCATTCATTCCTGCCTTTGCTTTGCTGAATCAGAAATATCATCTGGTTGCAACTTCACTCATAAATCTGCTGATTTGAAGTGTGGATCAGGTGCGTTCTAACAGGAAAAGATGTGGCATGCCTCATTGCCTGTGTCCAGAGCAGAGGCCACATGATCTGCAGGTGAGATATGGGCACGTTACATCTATTGCATTTGGACGTATGGGAGCTCTACCTGAGCGAGCCCTTTGAAATTGGCCTCTAAGTGTTTGAGTGAAAACTTATGTTATGAAAGGTCCCTGTATAGTGTCCTTTGGGAAAGGGCTTAGCGTGCTCATTTGCATCTCTATACCCAGAATGCTTTTCCAGCTCATTGCTGTTTCATAGCTGCACTGGTGTCAGTGCTACGGAGCAGCTGAAAATGGCTTGATGTGCTTCTGCTTGCGGCTGCTTTTCCTCTGGAGCAAAAGAAAGGATGTCTGTCTGGAAGGGGAGGATGAGACAAAATGTCCCTATCTTTCCCCACAGCATGGGTAGTCTCCTGGCCACCCAAACAACCAGCAAGAGCTGCTAAGAGGACAGATGCTGGTACTCAAATTCATAAGCTGCCTGCAAAATATCGTCGCACTCCCAGGCAAAGACGCAGCTGTGTGAAATTGCGAACCTTTAACGTGATCCCACCTCCCTGCCACAGACAGTTCGTGGCAGCTTGGAGAAGCGCTGAGGGTCTGGAGATGTAAAATCCAGACTCTTGTGTCTGTTATAGGGGAAAAAATATGGTAGATTCTGCACTGAAACATCAAATGTGGCAATTGTGAGTCAATCTGGGCACTGGGGTCAGGTGTGAAGGCTACAAAACATCCTACTGCACTGCAGAATGAGAGCCCAAATGGAATAGAGCCTGACCAAGTGATCATCAATTCCCTTCCCTGACAGGCAAGGGCTGTGTCTTGTAATGAATATACTGGTTAAAGAAATATCCTTGAAGATTCAGCATGTAATGATTTGCAAGTTGTAGCCTGAGATAACTCAGAGGAAGTACTATATAAGTGTCAAGTTACTCTTAATATACTGGTGGTGGTACTATACACTGGTGGTGGTACTTTTTCAAAGAATTGTCACTGAAGTAAAATTAACATGCAAAAGATATGGCAAATCTACTAGCAAATTATGTAAATATTTTGCAAGGGGCAAACTTTCAGTGCCAGGCGTGAAAATTGGGTCACAATTCCCATTAACAATTACACAGCCTGCGTGCCTAATTTTCCAGGCACCATGCTGAAAATTCACCCCACGTTATGGAAGCAATTAATGGCTTAAAATTCTTTTTAGGCCAGTAAATGCGTAGAAGTGTTGATAGCCTTTTCTGTGTGGCATTTAACGAGCTATAATCTGATAACTAGATTAGATTGTTCTCTCATGATATCGACAAAGATTGCTTTATATCGTTATTGCTATTTAAATACTACAGCAATGCCAGATGCAGGGATCAGAGCCCTGTTGCGCTAGGTGCTGTACAAATATCTGTGAACATGTGGTCTCTTCACTGAAGACAGATATAATAACTACTTTGCTATTCTGGTCTGCTTAGGCACCAGGGAAATGCTGAAGGTTCCCACACAGTATGAATCTATTAAAAAGATAATCTAAAGCTATTTTGGTTTCTCATATAGAGGATTTTTTTTTTTCCCTTTTCAATGCTTACACATGACTTTCATTAGCATTAAATGTGTGTGGAGGGAGAGTCGCTCTTAACGTTTGTAGCTCTGTACCTATCCCTTTCATATCAGTTAAATCCCAGCGAATATAACTGTTTAGTAATTGTCTGGTATTTAATTAAAATACAATAACCCCTTTCCAGAGACGCCAGTTGTGAATCTGGTGGCCCAGTCATAAAGATGCTAATTTAATGAATATTCATAAATCATGAATATTCATAGAGTGTCAGGGATGTTCTTTTGTACCCTGCTGCTATGCCAGGTCTTGCTGGCACAGCAGACGGCACATGTTGAAGGAGCTTTGCTCCTAGGGGAGAAGAGAAATATTCACGCTGGAGAGGACGAGTGTCTGGGTGTAACTCTGAGTGGAGGCGCTGGAGGAGAGGCGACGGCTGGCGAGGAGCGCATCCGACCCGCCAAGTGGGATGCGCAGTCTCTATGTGGCTACCAGGAGGCAGGATGCGTTTCTTCCCAGGGCTATTAATACCTTTATAGCTGACGTACAGCTCCGGCCAAGGTGTCATGGTCAACCTTTGCAGTCACAGTGGACACAGCCACCACTATTACCACCTGGGCAGAGCCTGTGTGCTGGGATTCCCAGTTACTCTTGCCCTGGCCAGGCTGCACATGGGGAAAAGGGACTATAGGAAGCTGCCTTAAAGCACAGCAACCTGCTGCAGGTGGTAGGTCTGCCCTGCCCAAGGCTGTGGGGTTGAGAGGGGTTTATGCAGGAAAGTCTCTCCTATACAGGATGTTCCAGATTGCTCCTTGTACTGGGATCTTTCCCCAGGGTTTCCAGGGATTTGGCAACCTCCTTGGTCAGTGTCAGTGACCCTGCTGCAATACTTGATGCTGATGTTGTAGCCAAATATTTCTTACATTAATCTTGAGGTGTGTAGCGGAATTTAGTGATACATCTCTATTCCTCAAAAGAAAAAAGAAAACAGTCACAGGAAATTGTGTTTTATCCTGTCGCTTGTGATGCTGCTGAACAAAGTCAGTGTCCCTCCACAAACTCCATGCTTTCCTCATGACAGGTTTTAAAGAAACCAAGTGTTTAACCTATCCCTTGGAATCCCTCATATGCCTTTTAAGGAGCATGCAAGGGAGCCAGCCTTGTGTTCATTGCTTCTACAGGTTTCAGTTGCCCCCATACTCTCAGGTTGATGGCTGAAATGTGCTTGAATGCAAATGCTGCACGCCCTTATGGTGCCTGTGTGATGCCAGCGAGGCGCTTTGCCGCAACTTCGCGTTGTGAGGCGCATACCTTTGGGTGCGGAGCAAGCCCGCTTCTCACACCGCCGCACACTGCTGGGATGCAAATTTGTTCTTGTGAAAAAATGTCAACGCATAGAGTTGAGATGTTCACTCTGGCAAAGTGTAGAGCAGGAGTGAGCACCCGTCCCTCTGTCCGGGCTGAGATGTCGGAAAGTTTGCAAACCCTGAGCGCCTTTGGTTCTTGGGACCCTGCTGCCTCTCCCCCAGGACCACTACAGTGCTTTGTGCAAGAGATCCTTGCAGCCCCCCATCAACACGTCAAATATGTTCGCAAAAACTGGCAGGGAAAGGAGAAGAGAAGAAGAGCTACCGGTGCCATCCAAGAGAGCTCTGTTTTCTCTGGTAATTTATTTCAGCTAATACACTTCTCTAATAGCTGCCGGCTCCAATCTTTGCTTACATAAACGCTTATTTAAAGCTCTTACGATCAAATCATTCATCTGGACTCAAACTCGCTTCTAAATTCGTGCATGTAAATTTTATTCATGGGCCCAGCTGTGTTCGTGCCGAATTTGCATTTGTGCATATGAATGTGTTGTTTTTTCCCTCTGTCAGCATACAACCACAGGCTGCAGCTGAAAATATGGACCTAGATTTCAAAAATTTTAATGACCGTACACTGAAAGTTTTAGTTCCTTTCCCTGGAGCTGGTAAACTTGTCTGCATAAGCCTTATCTTTATCCTTTGCTTTAGGGAGCTTGCTAGTGTATGTGTCTGAAGACTTGCTTGCACGTGGTGTTCAAATAAAAAATGAGACTTTGTTTTGCCAATATGGGTATTGACATGAAAGGGCAATTAACTTTTTGTCTTGCTTTTTATGCAACTAATCCTTCCTTCCTTCCTTCCTATGTTTGTGCCACATCAGTTTGTCTACCAAAAGCTTGTTTTGAGAAGAGCTGAAATTTATTTTGTTTGGGGAGGTGGCAGGGCAAGTAATCAGTGCACTGGAGGCTGGGAGGAAAAATACCTTTCTGCCTCTGCAAGCAGTGTAAATAAATACCATTCACAGAAGGAAACAGTAAATCAGTCTTGCAGAACAATTTGTATATCTGATGTATGCAGCATGAGTAACCCCACCTAGTGCACTACCAGAAGTGTGAAGCAGCAGAATTGCTGCCGGTTCCCCACAACTGTTCATCAGAAGGGTCTTACAGGATCCTCTTCCTCATGCTGTATGTATAGGATTGTGGTGAGCATCTCCCATTCACTATCATGCTCTTTCTTTATTGTCCAAGAGGGGATTACATGGGAACCCAGTTAAAAAAGTTTGTTGAATAACCTTGCACTAATATCTAAACTTTAAGTAGTTACAGACTTGTTAAAAATCAAGAACCTTTGTAATCTGTTGAGTACAAAAGTATTATACAGCAAATCAGTATGAGGATACTAAAACTCAAGCAAGTGTCTGAAATGGGTAAGCTGAAAGTTAGCATAATCCTGAGTGGAGCAAAGAGTGAGTCAAGAGGATCCCAAACACTTTACATATAAGGGTTCTCCTGAGAGATGTTATTTCACATAAATTGCTTCCCTACCTTTTCATATGTCATAAGCTATTTGTTAGGGGGTGGGATTTAGGTAACAGTGTAGAGTTTACCCTGAGAAATGCAGTTGCAAGTCACAAATTGTTCTAGATAAGTGAAGATTTATGCATCTTCAGTGCTAAAGTGCTGCACAGGAGCTGTAGGCACTGTGAATGAAAGGCACAAAGATGTGAAGACCCCAGCATCATCCTTTCTCATCATATAATTCTCTCCTATGAGAGATATAGGGTACTCATCATTTTGCTAGAAACTTGGGACTTTGGAAGGAAAGGAAAGGAGGTACTTGCTGAGCTTGTGAGAGTCTGAGGGTATTTAACTTCCTTTGGCATCTGACAAGACTGTGGGAGTTTTGGATGATGACGATCAGTAATGTCACAGGCATGTGTTGGAAGCACACTTCCCCTCCAGTAACAGAGTCACTTTTGGAAAGCTTTAACTGAAGTGGTTAGATAGGGTTGAACGGTGATTAAATGACAAATCTGGAAACAATCCTAATTCTACTTCCTTTGCTGCTTGGACTGTGCAAGATATGTAATTATATCAGGAACGTGGTATAGGAAGCAGGACTATTCCCCACATGAACAAAAGCTCTGCATTTGAGATGGAACTCTGTCTCTTTTTTTTTTTTCTTTGTGGTTTTGGTGTGGGTTTTTTATGGCATGCTGAGCTGTAGCCTGTTTGTGTACTACTGACTTGACAGCAGTACAGAGCTGTGGTGTCCGTGCACTGGGATTGCATGCAGGCAAGTGTGGAGGGTGGAGTGAGAATTCCTTTCCTTCACAGTTTGCACTATGCTGAGGGCTGCAGAGCATCTGGGATATCCCTTACCTTGTACTTTTTTGTCTTCACAATTTTGGATGAATGAGTTATTCCTTGAAGCGAGGCCACTTATCTCTTCAGTGCAGTCTTTCTCAATAGGTTAAGGTCCCAGCCCCATAACCTTCGCAAGCAACATCTGAGTTGCCCTAAGTCACAGAAATACTCTAACATTTGTCAGTATGACTAATTGGAGTAGTAAGATTTCGTTATTAAAGCTTTAATGAAAAAAATTTCTCTAGAGATGTATTTTACATAGACTACTCATATCCTTTTGCTTAATAATCTGAAATAAAAGCATATTTAGAAAGGGCCCAATTATGTATCTATTCAATGTTGCTAACTTAGATAAGGATTTCAATGGGTTGTCTTAGTCCAGAATCTTCTCCAACTTAGATGAGGAACAAAAGATAATCTTCAGAAATCAACGTTTTCTGCTTTAGAATCCAGTAGTACTTGTTTGAAGAAATGGTAGTTACAGAAGGGAAAATGACAGTCTCTTTAACATATACTTAAGTATGGTAAGTGCAACGATGAAAGCAGACATAAGGAGTGAGAAAGATATAAATGGAAAGATTAATGACAGCATTAATTTATTTGCATCTATCATGGAGAAGTTATTTGCAACATAAAAAAGTAGCAGTTTGTGAAAGGCAATGTAGTAACCTAATTCTCATCTGGGTATTAAACTTAATACGTGTAATATTTCTATGGTTTCACCTACCTCCCTTCCTTTTTTGTTCTCTGCCTTGGGAATTACAATGCCCTTTTGTGTTCTTATTCATGGGGTGGTGAGCAATGCTTTGACCTCTTTTGCACTTTAGGCATGAAGCATGTACCTTACCTTGTCTGATGAGTACAGCCGTCTTTGCACCATTTAGAGGGGAGAAAAAAAATAATTTGTGCAAGCAGGTAATGCAAATTATTTCTTGGAAAGTATTGCAGAACATGGTGACTATTGGATATTCTCATTTGTGTTGCAACTCCCAATTCACTTGGTATCCAGGCACGAGTTCACTTGGGTGCTCGGGGGTGTGTTTCCTCCCTTGTCCGTGTGGTGGGCGAGATCTGCACGTCACCTTGAGGGGCCACAGCCCCACAGGTGCCATCGGACCAAGGCAGCAGCTGCTGCCCTTTCTGCTGCAGGGGATCCTTTTGCAGTTTCAGGTAGCAAACCTGTAGTAAGGATCAGTTCGATGCCAGCTGACACAAAAAGGAAAATTGTGTTTCTTTGAAGCTGCGGGGGCTGGGCAGGAGAAGCAGAAGAGTTATTAGACTGACACAGAGTAATTGCCGGAAGCGGAATTTGGCCAAGCCTCGTGGTTCCTGCTGGGAGCACCTTATGCAGTTTATATTGCAGTTATAGATTTTTTTCTTGCAATATCGCTTACCTTAAATGACCATTGCCTCCTTAAATGACCATTACCTGAAAGACAGCACATAATGAGATAATGTTCGTCCTGACACCTTCCTGGGTAGTGGCTCAATGTTCAGTCAGGAAGAAAAATTCACTCCAACCAAATTACCTCTACAAAAATCTGATACCTTTTTTTTTTCTTCTTAGATGGTTTGTATCCAAGCACCGTCCAGACTTCAGGGAAAATCTCACATGTTCACAGTCTGATTCAATAGTTTGCAAAGAGAGACAGCCCATGAAACAAATGGACAAAATTGTCTTGGCTCAATATTTATTCATTGTTCAAAAAATTTAAACCAACAGAGGTTCTCTTGCCTTCGGAAAGAGATGATCTTTTTGATAAATAATAGCTTTTCCTTTAAAAAAAAGGTGAACTTGAGTATCAATTCTAAAAGACCAAACTGTTATGGCAGCGAGGCCATTAGGCTGCAATTTGTCTTATAACAGATGTTGTAGAGTCTTGTCACTTCGAATGCTAAAACAGATGGGATATACACTTGAAAATGTACTAGAAGTATTTAATTTCCTTTCCAGCACAGGAGATTTCTTCTCTCCAAGGTCTTTGATGCGCTTTGCCTGTTTGTTAAATCCTGTTGCATTGGTTAGTATGGTTTAATCTCCTTGGAAAGCTTTGTCTGAATTTGTGTTCTAATACAATTAATCTTGAAATGCTTTGGTTTTGCCGAATGAGACAGGATTCCATTTCAAACTGACTTTTTATTAACCTCATTCACGATCCCTTGAAAACTTGCTATTATCACATAGTACAAAATTGTAGAGGCAACACAATATCTGGCACTTATTTTCAGCAGTTATGAGTTAACTTTAGCCAAATGCATACTGTATATGTCTGTGTATTAAAACAAAATCCTAGGTAATCTGCAATACTCATATGCACTTTAGATTACAAGGCTACCATATACGTTGTAAGGTTACTGTTGTTTACCATAGCTATGATTTCTCATCATCTGCAGGAATGCTCAGCTGAATTCACTAGACTCCATATCAGGTTTTCTAATCCAATGCAGATGCTTTTTTAAAGTCTGGGGATTATCAAATCAATCCCCAGATGAACTGGGAAGTTGTTAAGTGAAAATGACAGTCCTATAGTGGTGGAGGAGCAGGGGTCTAAAAACTTTGAATGATTCTCCCCAAGACACGTAGTGGGAAACTGGGAGAGCAGGTATTGACTTTCATGAGCTGGACTTGGGTGCTTAATCTGCGAGTACTGAATAGTGAATACTACAGACAGATCATTGCTCGTGCTTACAGTTCATACCATATAATCCAATTTTTTCTTTTTTAATTGAGTCTCTGTGTGTGGCTTGTATTTATTTTCACAAGTCAGTAGAAAAACCCTGATATTACCAATGTCAGTTTAATTCTTGCTCTACTGTAAGATGTGTACAATACTGTGATAAAATTTGCTTTATAACTGTCAGTGTAGTGTAAGCACCTTTAAAGTGCTCTGTGCTAAGGATATATTGGGTCTTTCTCAATAAATTAGGGGAATATATTGGCTGTATGAAATGGCACTCTTCAGGTCCTGAGAGATTTTTAGCATGTGTGTATTTAGAATGAAATCTAGGAGGAAAGGCCATCAAGAATGCAAGGGACCTTTCATTGACTTGGGCTTGGCAGCTTCAATCTCTGAGCCCTTGAAGGACAGCCACAAGTATAGCAGTTCATAAATGCTTTTCTCTTGTTGTTTCTTTTCTTTCTGAGCTAGCAATCCCGGTTTTGGAAATCAGTAAATAAAAGCTTTTTTATTCTTTCTGACAATTTTAATGAACTCATTTTCTAGAGAGTAGACCATGGAGCACCTATTTATGATTCCTGCTGTCATGTCACTGGATGCTCTTCTGCCTTTACTCCTGCCTCACCAGTTTAACTTAAGTTTTTGTAATTTGAGGATAAAAATTAGGTTATTGTAGGCCTTGTACTTACATGAATTTGTACCTTCAGTGGATTTCCTTAGTGTAATACTAAAGTCAAAACCAATTAGACCATTTTCCAAATAGTTGCATCCTTTGGAAAGAGAAAACTCCAGAGGCTGTTGCAATGGACTGAGCTGTTTGGTGAAAATGCAAAAATAAGAGTTTGGAAGATAATTCCTGAGCTAAGATGAAGGTGGTGAACAAGATGTCTTTCATGTAGCTACTATGGTTTCCAGTTCTCAGATGCTGCTTCATTAATACCATCTTCAACTTCATGGTCTTGGGGGGGCCCTTGGTAGTTTGTGGAAGACAAAAAAAAAAGTTACCATTTTATGAAAATGACAGTTGCTCTCAAATTTTATTTCCTTTCCAGTTGCATGTATGGGAATGTAGTATGCTGCTGCGTTTTGGGGTTTTTTTTGTTCTTTATTTTTAAAGGTAGCTTTTTCTTAGATATTACTCAAAAAAGTAACACAATTCAAAGTAATAGAAGACCTCAGAAAGTTTATACTTGCCGTTTTTTGAAGTGTACACAAGTAGAGCAAAACTTTGCCACCTCAGAACATTCAATCATCCTCAAATAATTTGTTTATTAAATAAAATATTGATCTCATGTTTACTTAAGCTTTTTGCTATCCATACTTCTCCCATGAAGTTTTTTAATCATCTACCGTGTGAGTCAAATAGTAATTCAGCTGTTAAAGCTTTGCATGGCTAAAAAGTTATGTTAAGAATTTATTAGCTGCTTAAAGTGACTCTCTTAGAAAGATACCAGGTACTTGAAGCTGATACGATTTGTGTACCACGGAAAGAATTACGGGAAGACCAAAGTTGCGTAAGGTTGCCAAAGACTCAACTGAAAAGGATGAGGCTTATAAAGAAAAAATTTTAGGCCTTTTTTTCCCACAGTTGAATAGTTATACAATTTAAACACCAAATTTAAAATGAGAAAAGGACTTGAAAAACACATGTCCATGCAATCCAGAACCTTTTGATAGCTTTGCATCTAAATTTTAAAGGTGACTTCCGTAGAAGCCATTTAGCCAGAAACAAATGAGCCTGAACCTCACAAAATAACTGGTTTAAAATTGAAGAACAAATGGGAATGCAGTTTGATTTTTTTTTTTATTATTGCCTGCATAGCAAGAATACAAAAGCAACTACGTGCATAAAACACTTTTCTGCATTCTAAATATAGCAGCACCCACTTGAATGAATATTTCATACAAGAATAACCCATATAAAAGGAATAAATGAAGGTAGAGGCAATATTGGTAGGATATTGTTTTTAGATGCAACAGCTTTTAAATGAGTAAATGAATACCTAATAAAAGCACGAACTCCTTGTATGAATAAAAATCTGATAGACCTGTGTTTTGTGGGCTACTGGCTAAAAACTTTTAGAACAGAGACAGTATGCATAAATTTAAGTTCAAATAAAACCAGAGTAAAACCTTGTGCATGTTTCTCTAGCTTAGATTTTTATTTTTTTGCAGCTGACCAGTTCAGCTGTGATGGGATGCAATAAAAGGAAGATGTAAACACTGCCCTATTGTACACTGAGCCCGAGATGGATCAGGCAGCAATGCCAGGCAAGAGCCATGGGATGAACTGTCTCTCTTCTGGCAGGGGGAATGGAATGTACTTTGGTGATTTTGGTCTAAATGTCTTTGAGGAAACATCTAGGGTCATATTAGGAAACCGATTTTCTTCCCAGAGGTTCACTTGTCTGGGGTCCTGCAAGGTTTCAAGCTGCTCCACTGACACACATTATGTTGGCATGGGATTTCTGAGGAACACAGTGTGGGATGCGCTAGGTGCAAAAATTACACCAACCTGTACATTTCCTCCACCACCTAGCTCAGATGCTCCAGTTATGTCTCAGAGGATGTTTGGAGCATAACACTGAAAATGCTGGCAGGAACTTGACACAGCTAAATGAATTGAGCCTTAGGCTAAGGCCAAAGTGACAAGGAATGCTTGAGTCTGCCTTGACCAGGACCACAGCATGTTCCCTGTGTGCAAGCTGGAGACTTGCTGGGTTCCTAACTGGAAATCTGCTTTGCAACTCTTGGACTGACCCCAGTTGGGGCTGTGGAGGGCCACTGGGGAAGGGTCTGCCACGCGAGAATGCCTTAAAGTTTAAAGCTCACAAATTTTTGACGAAGTGTCTTGAATTTGCTGCTGTAGCCTAACAAGGAGGTATGAAGGAGAAGGGAGATCAAGAAAGATCATTGAATAATATAAAAGAAAAGGTGAGACATATCCTGAGGCCCAGACTGTGTGGGGTGAGAAAGAAACCTCGTGAAAAAGTATAGAGATAAAAGGGGCTATGATATATTGCAAAACGCCAAGCCAGGAAGGTCAGATAGGTTAGGAATTTTCTGAAATTAATGAGTGTTTTGTAGACATCTCCTGAGGAGAAAACCATACTGGGAAATGGATGATTCAATAAGTCCTATGAAGGTAGTGGGGTTTAGCCTTGATTTTTTAAGGTTTTTTTGGCTTGTTTATTTTACAGGCTGGAGAAATGCATGGAGAGAAAAGGCTTTTTCATATTTTATATTTTAGACAATGAAGGTGAAGTAGCTGAGAGCAAAAAGGCAATAAGCAAGTTGGGTGAAATTGAGCATGAAATGAGATTTCACAATCTTTATGAAGAGATGAGGAGGAACAACAATGTAACAAAAATGGACTTGAGAGAACTATAGCCAGGATTTCTCCAGAGGCAAATTTAATAGTTGAAAGCAAAGGTGAATTAGCTGCCAGATTCTCAAAGATGTGATGTTATAGTACAAGCACAGAAAAATTCAATACGAAGATTAACTTGGCTAAAGAGCTGAGCTTTTTAGGAGCTCAGCAAGGGAGCAAGAAGGAAATATATCAAAAGGGAAGAATGAGTACCCCAAAATGGCACAAGTATGTAGGGATGAAAGGAAAGTCTGGACACTTGGTGCAATGCCAGCTAACTAGTTAGAGATGCCCAAGTGAGGAGGAATCATCCTTACATTAGTAAGAGGACAATCTAGGCAAGGGTTGCTACTCTGCTTACAGGAGAAAACAAACTGCTAATAGAAGAATCTGAAGACTCTTTTTTTAGACCTTTCCTATTTTTTTCTTTTTAATTGAGACCTCATTAAGTAAATTGTTTGCGTTCATACTAGTAGTACTAATAAAACTTACAGAAAGGGGATACAATCTTAACCAAAAATAGAAAAGACCAAGTTAGGGAGTTGCAGGTGAGTCAGGTGTTTTCAAATGGACTGGTTGTGATGGACTTTGTTCCAGGATATTTAGGGGTTTGCCTAAAGCAATCTCAGAGCCATGAGTGTTTTCTTTGACAGCTCATTTGAGATAGATGAGGTAGCAGAGGCTGGAAAAAGAGCAAACATAGTGTCTTTCATTTTGAAAAAGGTGGGCAAAAGAAGAGCCAGAGGATTACAGACTGACCAGTGTTAACTCCAGTCCATGAAAAAATTCTGGGACAAAAAAACCCCAAACCCACAAACAAAAAACCAACCAAACAAAAAACCTGAAAAATTTGAAAGCAGCTGAAGGATAACAAGAAAGTGAAAAGATGCCAGCACGATTTGTCAAGAATGAATTGTCAAACCACTTGTATTTCCTTGTGCAGCAGGGTAACAGACTGCATGGAAAGGGAAGAAACAATTGACAGTCTCTTGAGTATAGTGAGGTCTTCAATATTAGCTTGTATGACATTCTCTGAATCAAGGGAAACCTGGGCTAGATGAAAATGCTGTTAGGTAGAAACAAAACTAGCTGTAAGAAACAGCTTTGAAGAATGATATTTAGGAGGATGAAGTAGTATTAAAACCAAAGTATATTCTGAGGAGTGCTCTAAAAAGCTCAGCTGCATACCCAGCTCTCATTGGACCATGACCTGAGCAATACAATACACATTATAAATGTTAAATTTACAGAAGACTGAAAGTGAGAATGGAAAGCTTTGCGAATAGAGAAGGGCCTTGAGAAATGGGGGAAAGGGTCTGTAACAGTATGTTGAAACTTTGCAAAATAAGTACAGAAGAATGGTAGTTTAGCAGAAACAATAACCTACAGGAACACAAGATGGGGAACAACTGTTTAGACAGCAGTTCTTTGGAAAAATTACAAACTGAGCGTGAGGCAATGCCATGCTGTTGCAAAAAATGGCAAATATCATCTTGGAATTCATAAATGGCAACATAATCTGAAAGACATGCGAAGTACTTCCTCTGCTATACTTAGCACTGGAAATACCTCTCCAAAACAGTGTCTGCTTTGGGGATACCCTTGTTCTTCTACAAAGATGTTGATCACTTGGAGGCAATCCAGATGAGAGTAATAGGTTTGGTCACCATGTCTTGTCAAGATGTAATAGCTGTCATAGAGACACACGAGGATGGATGCTGTTTGGTCTAGCTCAGGGAAGACTCTTGTGGGGTCCTACCACCTTTGCAAGCATGCAAAATGGTGGTGCAGAGAGGAAGAGGTGGGTTTTATTTTGTGTAGAATGAAATGGGATGAAATAGTTGTTAGGAAGAATTGGATACTAGGAGGGGGAAAAGAGCAGTTTTCTGAAAATTCATACAGTGAAATTCTGGAACAGACTGTCACCTCTGTGGCTGCAGGCCACTAAGAAGAGGAATGACAAAATTTATAGTTGGTTCTGTCTTGGAGCAAGAAGTCCTGCAGACAGGATCCTCAGTCCTACTTTCTGCAATTCCACAGTTTCTCTGCTAATGATAACCATCCATCTTCTGTAAAAACTTGGAAGGGATAAAATCATTGTGGAATTGCTGTTGTTCTAGGACTCTACATTTGAGAATTTCTGCTACAACAGGCATGGCTGTCAATATCAAAGTGAGGTAGAAAATGCTTTGGGCAGGCACTTTGATCCAGCTCAGGCCTGTAAGAGATGGCACAAAGCAATAGGTTTTTCCTGCTGTTCTGAAACTCCTTGCTGTATATTTGCAGATAATTAGTCTGTCTGTCTGTGTCTTTCACATACTGTGTTGATGGAACCTCTGAGCAGCACAACTAAATGATTAGAAAATTGTTATTTCAGTGCTGGTGTATTAAGTTTTAAATCAGGCTAAATCATATTCTTTTCTTGTTATCCCAGTCAAACCGTTTGTACTCCTTTTAAATTCCTTCACTGTGATTTTGATTCTCAATACCCCAGATTAAAGCTCTTTATCCATACCTTCATGCTTTCTCTTTTGCAGTTTCAGTGCAGATTTGCATAGCAAAGGAGATATTTGTGTTTCTCCTGACCTCATCTATATTCTGGTGCACAGCGTGCACTTATATGATAGTTTATTCCGGGATGATGAACAGATGCAAAAGTGTCTTCAATTGTCTCTGGAAATTAGCAATGGTCAATACATCCTGCAAACACAATGCTGGATGCTGTGGTGCATGCAAAACATGCATGGCAGGCAGAGCACATAGCCTTTTCCTGCCTCTAGCACACTTCATTTAATTTTAATAGTAGAAGGAGATGTGGTATCTTTTGAACATAGATATCCTTGTGGGCTAATGTAAGGCTTGGACAATAAGAGTTTTACATAGGAGAATTTGGCTTAACCTGTCAGTCTTCCAGAGATTAACAACTTCATCAGCTACTGTTGATATTGACAGTCAGTTGCTAGGCTACATGTTTACTGCTAAATGAATAGGCGACTTGGGGCCAGTGTGAATATTCAACAGATTGGCAAATAAGTAAAACGTGCTGTGACTTGATTTGTTAATTATAGTCAAAATAAATGGCTGTATTGATGACTATGATTTTACACAGCATTAGTCCTCTGAAAACAGCAATTAAGTCTGCCATGTAAACATATATCTTGCCTGTGACAAAAAAAAAAAAAAAAAAAAAGCCTTAAACAACTGAATACACCACTCCAAGCAGTTTCACTAGGAGTCCTGAAGTGCTTACATTAGTTAAATTATGTCCTTGGGTGTTTTTACACCTCTGACTGAAGCACAACATTCAGGCAAGGTCTGGATTTTGAAAAGCTTTCTTGTTTCCTGCGTGCAGCACTACTTATGGTCAGAGTTTATCAAAAGGAGCATGATCACACTTGAGGGAGAAAACCCAAGTAGCTGGATTTCAAGAGGATGTGGGGTTTTTTCCCTGACATTTTTTCCTGTTGGAAGAAAGCTGAGCATGAATTTATTACTCTATATGCTCTTTTCGTGTGAAAGAGTTCTTATATATATACCATGTTATTGCTTTCCAGTTTATCAGCTGGGTTAACTAGAATTCAATTCCCTCAATTCATGCTATTCTCTCGCTAAATTTAAAACTCTCAGGATGTCAATTCACTTATTCTGTGTTTCAAGACTTGCACACACTGGCAGGTGCACTGAGTATTCAGCATCACTCATTGTTCAACGTTGCATATGTGTAGGCAATGACACTGTTCTGGGGTATACTGTGCCTTTTGACTGAAGCTTGGAAAACACATATTCTGTTCTTATTGCTGTTGTCAACTTTTGCTGTGGTCTTATTGCTGTGGTCAAGCCTCTCTTACAGCTTTGGCTCAGTTTTACTGTCTGTAATAAATAGTTGTTGGGAGTTTTTCTCCATAAATAACTGCCAACCTAAAGAGAATTGAAGTTGCCAAATGCATCCCAAGTTTTGCAACATAGAAAGAGAGGTTGTTTTAAGCTTGAGAAAAGCAAATGTGTTCTTGCATAGAGAAAACCATACCACTTTCCCTGAATAGGTATATGTTACTGATACATGTTGAACCCGGGTTTGTGTTTGGGCCGGTAATTATCTTTTCCCCAAAATGTGGTAGAAGGATCTTCTTTGTTTCAGGCCTCATTTTTGTTCTGATGAACATCTGTCCTTCTTTGTAAGCTCTTGAGTAGTTGTCTCCTGTGGTCTCATCATGAGACCTTCAGGAACAAAGTTGTAAAAGCAAAACCATACTGACCCAGTCTGACCACAGCTGGTCTGAGGCAGAGTGGTGCCAAATGCTAGAGGGGAGAGGGAGTTTTGGCTTTTATTTCATGTGCTGTTGAAAGACAAACCACCCAATGCAGATGCTTGGCTGGCAGAAGTTCGGAGAAAATCAGAGTAGAAGGGTGTGAAGAAACTAGAAATAGAGTAGGACTGGAGATTGAACTAGGCAACCTGGAAAGAAGCAAATAAGAAATGATTGGTGTAGGTAGAGCTCTAAAATGAAGAAATAGCTGGGAAACAGGTGGGTTCACTGATATCCATTTGCTGGGAAGAAAAAAAAGATTGAAGAAAAAATCAGAGATTGATAATCAGCTGAAAATACTGTTTGCAGCTATATCTTTGCTTAAGGATATGAGATTAGTGTTCTCTTTTAGCACATTGTCATACATCTGCATGGCATTCATTACCTTTGACACCAGTGCAGATTACGTAGAAGGCTTGCAAACCACCCCCAGTATCTAAGCAGACTGTTACAATGAAGGAGCAAGGTTCTGGGAATGTTGACAGCTCTGTGAATTCTTCAGTGCTCCACAATGATTTAAAAAAAAAAAAAAAAGTTAATAGTTACCAGGGAAATCATTGAAGACAACACAAAGAATATCAAGGTTCACCTTGAATGCACTCACGTTTTGGACCTTTCACTTTTGAATGCTTTTGTGGACAGGGAAAAAAACTTCAAAGGAAGACAAGGATGTTCCAAAGTGTTGAATAGCTTTACAAAGTGGGTGGTAGACCAGCAGAGCTCGCTGCCAAAAGACATTGTGAATGTGACACGTTTACATGTTTAAGTTCATGAAAGACAAAATCAGTGAGAATTACTAACTGCGTGTAAACTATATACGGGTCAGGAAGTCTCAGAGCTGAAAATAGTTGGAAGCTGAGAGGCTATGAGTTGGAAATGGGATTGTTCTGTTCTTCCTCATCTCCAGCATCTGATTATGGCCACCACTCCAGACAAAAGCACTCCAGATACATGGATTTTGTCCTGGACATTTTTTCTGATTGCTTTTTCATTGCCTGCACTGTAGCTCATCTAACTCAGGAGAGGTATTTCGAGGGATTTCTCTCCTAAGGACTACATTTACCAAATTAGTTTTTATGTCATGTGTTATGCCAGAAGTACTGGGATCCTCTTCTTGGGAAGATGACAAATTCTCTTTCACTGGATGAAGCAGGAATATTTGCATTTCTGCAAATCGTGGGACTAGGCAAGATGACAGTGTTTCCTCAGTGATTGTTAACCATAATGATGCACTGGACCAGGCTCCAGAAGACCAGTTTCATAACCAGTGTGGTTATGAAACCATATATTGCTGATTCAGTCATCTTAGGATTCCCACAATGTGAGCCATTTTGCAAAAGCTTGTTCTATGCTGACCATAAACTTCTTTGCAGATCCAGAGGAGAGAAACTGTTTTGTTGGCGCATCTTCTTGTTGGGGGGTGTGGAAATAAATGCCATCAGAAAATTTGCACTTTTGTTCAGTAACCCACTTCCCAAGTTTTGTGTGCAGTTGTACTTGCCCCCAAGTAGTAATGAGTGGACAGTATGAAGAAGCCTCAGGGTGCAGGCAGCTAAAACAGGAGTAATTACAAAAGCCCTTTTCAAGTCTGGAAATGTTAACTTTATGCTGACTGACTACTGGGATGTTTTCCCTAATCAACTCAGTGGTTTTGAAATGCTGAAAAATAATATGCTGATAGTCCTGAAAAAACGAAACAGTCTTCCCACAGCTGGTGTGTATCCCTGTGTGGGGACAGCTGGCAGGCTCTGGGCAGCTTCTCATTGTCCAAGGAAATCTTGCTGCCTTCCTTCTTGGGTTTGCCCAAGGTAAATCACTATTTTTTGAAACAAACTCCTAGCATTTCCATTTGGACAGTTTCAGACTAGCAGCTTTAAGCTAATTACAGGCCATTTACAAATGTATCAGTTCTTGTTCCAACATTTTAGCATGCACCAGGATATCATGTAGGTATAACAAACAGGCTGAGAGAGGCATGCCACGTAATACCCTCTTCGTTAGACTTTTAAATGTAGCTGATGTATTGCACTAGCCAAAAAACATCATCTTAAATTGCCACAGTCCTTGTCCTACTGTGAATGCAGTTTTTTCCCCCTCTCCCTCTGGATCCAATTCCACTTGCCAATAGCTACTTTTAAGATTCAGGGTAGTAAACCAGACTGAGCTTTCACCAGCATCTAGAGTACTGTTTACAGCAATAAAGGAGCACACGCTAAATGACTTTGAGTTGTTTTCTGTAATCTGATGCTGTCACCTTTTTTTCCTTAACTGGACTCAGTCTGAGATTTGGCTGAAGAGGCTGTTCTAGCTTCGTGACATGCTTCTTCCATGGTTTGTGAGGCTTCTTTACTGCTTCCCTGCTGAAATGAAGGATGCTGTTTAGGTAGCCAGTTTCCCCAGGATCACTTTTGTGTTGAAGCAGTAAAGTACAACTTAGGTGTTTGTCAGAGAGCGAATAGTTTCTAACCAAACAGTCTCAAAAACGTTTCCTTGCTTCTCTTTGAATGCTTGGTAGGGTGCCAGATTAAAAGCTGATACATTTTCTGAGTGTTCACATGCTCACACCCAATCTTCTTATAGTTTATATTAATTTACCAAATCCATCTTTTGCCACTGCAGTCCCCCTTTCCCCGTCTCCTTCTGACTATTGTCAGAAGCATTCAGCAAATGTATAGAGATTTGCTCTTGTTTCAGATCCAGAAGTCCTTCAGCAGCTAAAGGTCCCCAGGGATCAGGGGTCTCAAAGCAAGTTTTGAACACTCCTCATCTTTCATTTGCTGGAAAGATGCCACTGCCTGTAATTTCTAGTGGTGTTTCTGCCCCTAAAGGTGGGACTTAGGCACTGCAAAAGAGATCTGTAGGTTTAATTACACATTCTCTTACCTTTCTTCTATTCCTGGTGTCATAACTAAAGTCTGACTCAGAGTTAATGATCCTTGTGCATTTCACATAATTTCTTATTACACACTAAATAGCCTTCTCTGTTTTTAATTTGTTTTAAAAAAGTAACTGTTAAGTTCCCTACAGAAACTACAAACTGGTGTGTGAGTATGATCTGAACTCCTTGCTGGGTTCAGCTTTCTGCCTCCCTCCAGCCTTCACTGCATCATGGTGTTGGGGGTCTGGTTTGGAACACGCCATGCTCTATTCTCCTTTAAAAGCATTTTTTCCTCCAGTATCAATAATGACCTCATCTACATTCCTTCATTTTTGCCACTGTTGCCAATTTCTTTTGCTATATAAACCTAGATTGGTCCTCACTCGTACCACAAAACATAATGATGGTATGAACCATATTAAAATTGCTGAACTGAATTTGAGATACAGAAACTGCACTTTAGAGATCTTGGCAAATTCCTGGCATCATCATCTGTTTGCAGCAGCTGTTTCCTTTCGTGGTATGCAGCTGTGAAAAAAGTTCAGGATCTGTAGTAAATTCTACAGTCAGTACAATATCTTTTTGTCTTTTGCTGATCTTTATTTCCGGCTCTTACCTGAGTGTCTGCAAACTGGTGCATAGCCAATTTGCCCTTGAGGTCCTCACTGATATTTGAGTATATCAGGAAAAGATTTGTTCCCACCCAATTCAAATGGAAGTTTGGGTTTGTTTTTTTTTCTTTCCTTTCCTTTCAGTATGTCACAGTTGCTGATACTGATTCTTTTTCAGTCTCTAGGACACTTTTCAATTCCCTGAGCCCTTTCTGCAGTTTATCAGATAGCAACTTCCAGGTTGGTCAAAGCTTTTGTAGCCCTTTCCAATCTTATTTCAAACCACAACTGTTGCAGCTGCATCTCCTAGTCTGTTTGGGCATTTTGCCATTGGCTTTCTAATAAGGGTTCATCTTTACCAGTAAGTTTTCAGGTGCTGTTTTAACTCCTCCTGTTCTTTACATGTTTGAACTGTGTACTGCCTTTTGTTCTGCTCTGATACAGTAGAGATACCAGTTCACGGGCTTTGTTCTTGGAAACCAGAACATGGGGGTTTTCTCTCTTTAACCCTGTTGTAGGAAGCCCAGAGTTTGAATGTTAAAAAGTGCAATTGATGATTGAGTCACTTATCTTTGATGCAATCCTGTTTATTTACAAAGTCCTGATTTCTGTTTCTGCAGGTAGAATCAAACAAGAGATAATTCCCAATCTCTTTCAGTCAGCACTTGCCTCAATAGCTTTCTTCAAGTTTATCTTGAAGTCATGCTGTTGATGCTTTTGTGGCTCTTTTTGATGCTTCCTTTTGGCTTTTGATTGGAGATTCTGCCGCAAACATCCAAAACAAGCATTCTGTTACCAAAGTCCTAAACATCTAGACTCCAGGGCTTATTTTCATTCCAAACTTCCCATATGTTTATGCTTTGGTTGTTCTCCCATTGTTTTGGTTATTTTGCTCCATAAATGAGCTTAATGTTTATTTGTATTTAGTACAAATGGAAAACAGTTCTTCCACTCGATGATTTCAGCAAGCTTTGGTCAATACTGCTGTGATCCTTTCTTACAGCTCTCTGGGTGAAGGCTGCTGAGGTACATACACTGCAGGGAGAGGACGGCAGCTGCACAGTGCTTAGCACAAATTCTTGTCTGACCTCTTCAAGTGGCCCTCTAGCTGCTGGTTGTCCCTTTATCTGTGTCCAAAAGGACTGTTAGCGAGGTTTGGTTGGAGAACATTATATTTCTTAAATGAAAAATTTAAAGGATTTTTTTTTCCCCTCCCTGTAAATCACAGAATCACATAATATGCTGAGTTGGAAGGGACCCACAAGGATCACTGAGTCTAACTTCTAGCCCTGCATAGGACTATCCCAAGAGTCCAAGAGTCATACCATGTACCTGAGAGTATTGTCCAAATGCTCCTTGAACTCTGTCAGGCTTGGTGCTGCGACCACTTCCCTGGGGAGCCTGTTCCAGCACCCAACCACCCTCTGGGTGAAGAACCTCTTTCTAATATCCAACCTAAACCTCCCCTGACACAACTTCAGGCCACTCCCTTGGGTCCTGTCACTGGTCATCACAAAGAAGAGATCAGTGCCTGCCCCTTCTCTTCCCCTCACAAGGAAGTTATAACTGCAATGAGGTCTCCCCTCAGTCTCCTCTCCTCCAGGCTGAACAGACCAAATGACTTCAGGTGCTCCTCATTCAGCTTCCCCTCAAGGCCTTTCTCTATCTTCATTTCCCTCCTTTGGTTGCTTTCTAAGAGCTTAATATCTTTCCTATATTGTGGTGCCCAAAACTGCACACAATATTCAAGGTGAGGCTACACCAGTGCAGAGCAGAGTGGAACACTCCCCTACCCTCAACCCACTGGCGATGCTTTGCCTGATCTCCCCCAGAACATGGTTGGCCCTCCTGGTTGCCAGGGCACTGCTGACTCATATTCAACTTGCCATTGACCAGGACCCCCTGATCCCTTTCTTTGGCACTGCTTTCCAGCATCTCATTCCCCAGCCTATACATCTGGAGTTGCCCCACCCAAGGTGCAGGATCCAGCACTTTCCTTGTTGAACTTCATATGGTTGGTGATTGCCCACCTCTAACTTGTCAAGGTCTCTCTGCAGGGCCTCCCTACCTTTGAGGGAGTCAACAGCTCCTCTGAGTTTTGTATCATCTGCAAACTTGCTTAGTGTCCCTTCCAGTCCTGTGTCCAAATCATTCATGGAGTGTAGGAAAGAAAAGACTTTTTTTAATGTTTTTATTTAAAGACATTAGTTTAGGAAAACTTCAATATTCTTTCTTTCCTTTTATTTGACACTGAATAGGTGTGGAAAGGAGGAACAAAGTTGATTTTATTTATTTTGGGGAAAATATTAACTTCGAAGACTTTGCATCAGACCATTGCTCCCATGTCTTAGGTCAACTCTGAAGTCAAACTCCAAATTCACTCTCAGCAAGTATGTCTGACTATTTTACTACTAACAAAATTACTAAAATCCAAACTTTCAAAGATGCTTTTGGAAAAAGTTGAACAAGACACGAGGCACAGCACAGTTCAGTACTGGTGTTTCCCTAAGGGATATGAGCACCAGCCCCTCACACAGATCACTGGAGACTGGGTCTCACTATACATGATAAAGTTTGAAGATGCTGCATAGTGAGTGATCACTAAAAGTTTGCATATATGCCAGTTTCTTATTGACTACAAGGAAAGTTTCAATGTTCTCTTTATAATATTTAGCTGAGTTAATCTGGTAATTCACCCATGTTTTAATATCTGATCAAAATCATCTTGTGCACCCAGAGCCCCTGGGGTTAGAAGTAACTAATCCACCACTTTATATTGCACCGTGCTATAATAATCATAAAAAGTGACATAAGTAATTGGCACAGCCTCTGGGAATGCAGGGATAACCAGGCATGTGGGATGAGACAAGGATTCTGTTTTGAGTTTTGTCACAAACTCCAGGCATGCTGTAGAGGACGGAGATGACCGTGACCAGGTGCCAGCAGCCAGTGTCCTGAAAGTGCAAGTTTGATAGGTAAAAATGTTGGGTTATAAATTCTTGGTTTCCTGTTTCTTGTCCATCTTCCCTAGCTTTCATGCCTGACAAAAGGGAACATTATTCACTGAGGGCACTCCATGAAAACCTCCTGTTTTCCTGCGTTTTTGGGTGGAGAGCAGAGGGGCTCAAACCAGGGTAGTCAGAGCTTTTGGACTCAATGAAGAATTGCAGCAAGTACTGACACGCTTGTGCCAACACAAAATGCCACATTGCACAGAATACAGCCTTTAATTCTATCAATTTCTTGTTTGACACAGGAAAACAGAGCGTGATTAAAAAAATTGTGTCTTAACTGACTGCTCCATATTGTCATGCCAGAAACAATTAGCTTAACTAGAAAGTTAATTTAATTGCAAATGTGGATGGGCAAACTGTGCCAGCCACTTCATTATCATTATTCTATGTTATTCCTAATGCTTAGTGCTGCTTAATATGTTCTTATGGTATATGGTAGTGGAATTAAAAGATTGGCTCTGCAGAGGTTAGGGTTCCTACCGAAAATAACTTCCAGTCTCAGTTCTACATGTTTTTATCTGTAGGGTTTTTAAAACCTCTTTTAATATATTTTCCCAGCTTGTTTTTCACTTCTATGGATGAAAAAGAACAAAAGCAGAAGGAGTGCCAGAGACATATGTAGCAGTAGGAATTGACCACAGACATTTTGTAGTAAAAATATTCTGTATTTTGTAAAGGAAGAGATGTTCCCTATTCAGTATTTCATTAATTTTTAGATACTATATTTAATTTCTCTCATTTTTACAAGCAAAAGCAAATTTGCCTTGAAAGACCTGGTAAATGCTCAAGCCTGGTGATTAAAATGGCAACAAATAATTTCACTACTTCTTGGCACAGCTAGACGTGGGAATGGACTCTTGCAGTAGGCAGTTTTTAGGAATAAGCTCCTTTGGAAAGAAGAATCATGAGAAAAAAACCCCTAACATTTGGTAGGGAAACATGCAAATTGTGATTGTTTTTTTTCTTACCCAATTACAATGGATGACACTGGTAATGACTCAGCCGCCTTTTATCCATGGACAACGCTGTTGTTACTATTGTTTTACCTTATTCTATTATTTTACTTTGCTGTGTCTCATAATATTTTGTTACCTGCATTTTGTTGCTGGTTTTATATTTGATTAGTTTTGAAAATTGCTGTGGAATAAATACACTACACTGACAGAATTTGTTGCTGTCCACTTTGAATAGCTAGTTGAATCAAAGATCCATCCTTGTCTTTCCTTGAGCTGGCAATAATTTTTACATATGTCTTCTTTTTAAGCAGTATTTTTTAAAGAAAAAAAAAATCATACCTGCTACATCAGGCTTCATCATGACTGTTCTCTTGCATAATATCAAAGAGTGTGTGGTTTTTATATTTCTTATTAAACAAACAAACAAAAAATCAACCCCAAAGCCGTATAAAAATTTGGATCAAATTGTGATTTAAGCCACCCACCCTTTGGCAGGTTCCCCTGTCTGAAAAACTCAGCTTGAGAAGCGAAGTGCTACCAAGGTTGAGGGGTGGAAAAAAAATCATAATAAAATGGTATTTTCTTTAGCAGCATTTGCCTGTAATTTTTTTCCTTCTATGCCAGCTACAAAAAGCATCTCAGCCCACCTGCCTCCGAGTATCAACTGATCTTTGCTCTCAAGCTAAGCTGCCCTACCTGTGTTTTCTAGGTTTTTGGTGATAGTTGTTTGTTATGGGGCACTAGGTCTTTGCTTGCCATGGTATACAGTATTAGCTGATAGAATATCTTGGACTAAGCAGGCCACTCATCTGATCCAATATGTCATTTTTCACGTTCCCATAGAAACTTAGATTAATCACTCATTCCTGATGCGTTTCTTGTACAATATTGTCATTTTGATGCTCTTTTGCTGCTAGATTTGAAGGCAGCTTCAAATCCGTTCAAGGAAAAAGAGCCAACTTTGTGCTGCTTTTTAGCAGCAGGTACTTTGCCTGTAATGAGGAAAATCTCATTTTACGGAATTCTTGCAAGGTAAAGAAAACATAGCTTCATATCCTTAATGAGAGCTTTCTTATTCAAGAGCGCTTGACTGTAAAGAGTGCTATCCACAATGGTTAGTGTGGAGAGGAAACCTTAAGTAGAACATGCTATTGTGGCCTTTGAGCGGTTCCCATCTCCTCTATTCAGAAAGCAGAGTTAACTGAGGATAGCAAGAACAAACTGTACATGCGCTTGAGAAAAAGAACTTGACTTGGCAAGTTGGCATAAGTGTAACACAATATATTACCACTTTCTGCTGGGCTTATTCTCTTACTGTCATTGACCAGATCTGTTCAATGGCTGCCATTTTCAGTTGCAAGCAGAAGAAATCCCAAATCCACTCCCCCCAACCCCCCCTTTACTTTCCAAGAAAGTCAGTTTATGTAATCGATACGGGTTCTGTCTAGGAAGCTGTTCAGAAATTTGGGGCAGGGGGGTGATGCAGGGGGAAGAGTGAGGGCTGAAGGATGAAGAAGGAACAAACATTAGACCTGACAAAGCTTGAAATATAAAACAAAAAAGCATCTGCGAGGCATAATAAAACAAAGTGTATATACGTGTTGTTCTCACAGAGTATTTGGCTGAGCCCGGGCAACGGGAAAGCATGCATAGCTAACGCTCCTGACTGTGTGAAACCCTTTGTATACTCCAGAGTCTCTGCAAGAGACCTTGATTACAGAGTTTGGCATGATACCCAATACATTTTTTGGAATGGTTTCTTGTCCATCACTGACACTCGTAATGAGAAATTTATACACCATCCAAAGCGGATAAATTAATTTCAAACACTTTTGACTTGGGTCAACAATGGCTATTGGCAGTGCCTATTATTTGCCTTTTTATTAAAAAAAAGAAAACAAAGAGCAGAAATTGCTCTTCTTCATGGTGATAGCATAGTAAAGACCCCGAGTATAGTGGAGATAGAATCTTGGCAAGCTCATATATAGGTCAGGATAGATTATTTCACTTTTCAATGTAAATGAAAGTAATTTTCTTCAGTATGAACAGTTTAATAAATTCCCAGGATGGTTTTCATTAAGAAATTTGCATATTGGCTAGTGTAAAAATTTTTGAAAGCAATCAGTTGGCAAAAATAATTCGATTTTACTTCTACTTTCCCAATCCAGTTAATAGTCAAGGAACGAAGTATAAATTAGCTTTCCCTTTGAGAACTCCATTTAAAACTTGGATGCTTAAGTTAGCCTTTTAAAGATGATAATTGTGCATATTCTCATGCAGATACACATGCCAGAAATGGGGAAAAGGCATTAAAACACACCTACACACAAAAACCTGTGGATTGGAAGAAGTGAAAATTGCTACATCTTCTTGGGAGATATTGAAATTATGGGGACATATAGATAAATTATTACTAAGTTCCCATTATGCACAGACCAAATTAGATAATTTACTAAATTCTTTAAGTCAATGTAAACTCTAGGGTTTTGGCTGATCTTGGACTTTTTCTGTGTGTTCTATTCTATTTTGTATATGAAAGGCACATGGATTTCTTGAAGGCAAAGCCCTGTTTGTGTACCCAAGATATCCAAATGCAAGAATTTCTGCCAGCCTTTTAAGTATAACTAGAGAAATTAATGTAAATAAATTATTTAGGTTTTCAGAGTCATACGATAATGGAAAAACATACCACTAATAAGTATTAAAAGGCAAAAAATAAAAATAGGATGTGGATTTTAGGGAAATGTAAAACATGACAAATAATTAGCTGGGATTATGGAATGTGAACACAGATTATAGTGCATGTGCACTTTTACTTTGTTGTGCTTCAATGAGCTTCTTTGTGCAGGAAATATTTATGGTTTTGATTTGGGTTTGTACCTTAAATTTAGGCTGCATTGTAATAAAAATGGCAAAAATGGTATATGTGATTTTTCTGAGAACTACTTTGTTGGCTTTTCTCCTAAAAATGCCGATTTCCATCTTATCTCCCTTCTTACCTACCTGCTTCCTTTGTGAAAGTAGGATTGTCAGAGGAAGGTAATAGTTACTGTGTGCCTCGGCAGTCTGGAGGTTGGAAGGATGCTTCATGCAGCTGATACGCTGGCTGCACTGTGCATAGTGACAACTGAAATACGAATCCTGGGATGCTGTGCTGGTAGGTCCTGATGGCATCGCAGGGACACCCATTATTAGGGAAGAACCAGAGCAGGTTTTCAGATGAGCTCAGACTAGATGATCTAATGGTCCCATCTGGCCTTAAAATCTGTGAGTCTATGAAAGACAGTCCTGCAGTTATAAGCATTTTAGAACTGTCAATTCCAGATTTACTTCAGTGTAAGAGGCAGTTGCTTCCATGCTGAAATGCTCAGTTATGTATTATGTGCACACTGTCATAAATGCTCTATAAAAAAGAGATATGCTGCATGAGCAAGGCACAACAAAGCAAAGCAGCTCATTGTAATAGAATGAGGAGACATGATGCTTATATTTGTAGAGGATTGGTGTTTGAAAGAGATTTGATAAAGGAGTAGAATGCATTTGGGGAAGAAGAAAGAATGCATTCTCCCAAATATGAAAGAGACTAAAACTGCAAAGCCAAACTAAGAGAGAAAGAAGCAGGAAGAGAAAAAGAGGGAGGGAGTGAGATAACAAGAAATTAAAAAGGATCGAGAGTAACAGAGAGCAAATTTGCAGGATACACAGGATCAATACAACTTATTTATTCACCCCTTTTATCATTTAGGACTGTGTCTGTATGGCTGTCAGTGTTTCCGTTGCTATGCTTCCTTTAATTTCCCTGCTAAAATATAGCAAGGGAGAGAAGTAGGATGGGGAGAAGAGGTGGGAGGTGAGGGAAAGGTATTTTTTGATCCCTCTCCTTATTAATGGACCTGGGTGTGCATAGCTGGGTGCTGAAGAGGATGCTTGAAGTTACAGGTCTTGGGGCTGAGCAGGGCCCTGGCAAGTGGCAGCTCATCAGAAAAAGTCAAGTGACTGAGATGGAAGAGAGGGGTTGAAGGATCTTCTCACCCAGAGCCTCAGCACCCCCATAGAGGGGGGCTATAGGCACAGGTGTACTGCAGTCATGTGCAGTTAAATCAGTCACTCTTAGTTCTTTTTCTTTTTTCTTTTCCATTCAAGATGAATATTCAGCTTCTTTATGCTCCCAGTATCCATCTGGACTATTCCAGATTTTTTTTTTCTGGTAATGTGGATTAATGTTAAACCTGCTGAAGGGCAGCATGAGAGGGTAGAGCCTCTGTCCTGGTGCAGATGTCTACAGCTGAGCCATTTCCTCAAAGTACCTTCCCAAACAGCTCAGCAGCCTCTGTCCTCCAGCAAGTACAGCAAAGTATGCGCTGGAAATAGTCACATTTGTAAGGCAGTGTGTACAGAATACTCATGATAGAAAAATATGATTTGTTGAGATAAGAATTTGTTTCTATAACCTCAACAATTTTGATAAATATTTCCTGTAAGATTCTGGGATTAGGATGGCTTTTTCTAAGAGAATGGGAGTATTTCTTCTTGAGTTGTCAACAGCTTTCACCTGAGATGCTGGTTTAAGACAGTATTCCTCTAAACTCACAAAATCTTAAGCCTTATTCCTTGAGCTAATCAAAGGAGTGAGATAATCACTTGGCTGTTATCTATGACACGGTATTTGGAGGGGGTGTCCTACAAAAATAGTGAAATTACCAGATTTTCCATAGTTAAATACTTGTGCTTTTTATTTTGTTTTATTTATTTTGCAAACCAGTTGTTTCCTCACCAATGCCTAATTCCCATACATCTCTGGTTAAAGCAATAAGGAAAGGTGCTATAAGGTGTGGCATGGCAAGGATGGGATTGAGATTTTATTACAGTTTTCCCCACAGTCACAGAAGGAGGAAGTTGATTATCTTGTAATCGGTATCTCTCTGGGGTGATGCACTTCTTAAATCCTTACATGTGATGAGACTATCTAGTTACACTGAATAGATTACCTGCTGATTGCTACTTTTGGGATTTACTGATAATGCTGAATGCCAAAATCTTTCTTGACTATGAGTGGGAGAATTAATTCCCACTGTCTTCGTTTACTTTCTAATGACAGCTAATACTGTATCTAGATTTCATTGTTTCAAAGCACAGATACTAAGAAATCTCTTTAGAAAGGAGAAGAGAGGATTTGCTGGCATTCCTACCTGTTGCTTTGATGGAACAGGGAATTATTTGCTTTCTAACTGAATGTCTTTGACTTGCTGTTCACTCCTAATAAAGCAGCCAGGTTTTACCCTTTGAGGCACTTTCCCTTCTGTCTTAGGAGATGGGTGTTACCTCTAAGGTCAGAACTGGGTACAAATTTCTTTGGTGTTTGAGATGTTCATCCTGGGATTTTATCTCAGACTTTTTTTGCTACCTAGCTGATAAAACATTTTTTCTTTCTTTTGGGATGATAAACTCTGTCTGTGATATTTCTCACACTTTTAATTGTATTTAAAATATAAAATAAACCAAATGCAATGGGGAGAAGGGCTAGGCACATTCAGGCCTGTTGTAAGAAGTTGAGCACAGCTATTTAGAGGAGAGCAGTGGCAGAACTGAAACGGTCCCCAAAAAAACCTCTGTTTACGAGTTGGCTCCCAGGCATGTCTCCTCCCCTGGCCAAAATACCGCAACTCGTGTGGCCGCTTTGCTGCGTACCGGGGTGCTCCTGACTGACCGTGCAGGGCTTTAGTAGTAAACAGCGAGTAGTGGGGATGAATGGGGCTGGGGGTTGGGATGAGAGGGGAGGCGAAGGGAAGGGGGGAGTGATATATTCCTGCCGCCGGGAAGCAAAGCGGAACCATGCGCCGGGTATCATTGCATAACAGATGATGTATTGTACAGCCTGTACCCTCTCCTAAAGAGCAGAGGTGGGCACGCCAAGGAAGGCTTGAGCCTGGCTCCTGGTGAGTGCCTGGCTCTGGCCTGCCTCCATGGCTGTGAATAAAGACAAGTTAAGGAAGAGGCAAAGGGAACATGCTGGCATCGCCGTACTCCCCGTTACTCACAGTAACGAGATTGTTGTGAGGGTGAAACAAAACCTAGCTGCGGGCAAGGGACGGGCTTTTCTTGCCGCTGAGTGGAAAGCCCGGGAGACCTGCTCTCCCCAATGTCTTCCAGGACATCCCAGAGCCTCCTCTTCCCCAGGTGGAAGGGTGGGAGGTCTCCTAACAAAGTCCGTGAAAGGACATGGGAACTTGCTGCCTTTTACCCCTTAGGAACCCTAAAAACCATCCTGCTTTGCAGCATCATGTCCAGGCTCTAGCAGCTACTGTCGCCTCGCCTTAGGGCAGCATGACCAGTGTGCTGCTCCTTCCTATGCAGCTCAGACCACAGCTGTCTCCAGATCAGGGTTTCCGAAAATGCAGCTCATCTTCAGCCTTGAAACACTTAGCAATGAACAGAAAATGGGTCTGTAAAAAAAATCCCTACAGGATACAATACAGAAGGATGTCTTTTCCCTCTTTGTGGCAGATCAAACACATTTATCTAAGGTTTTAATTTCTTTTCCTTTCACATCATAGTGAGGATCTTTAGCAAAGAACGGAACAGCCGGGTGATATATTTTTGGGTTATAACTTGAGAACAAAAGCTCATTAGGACTCAAAGATTTTATATGGATAACACCACCCACGGTTACTTTAGATAGGGTAGAAATGTTTTTATGCTTTAGGGCACAAACTAGCTATTAAATTACTAGGGAACTACAAATATCTACTAGACATATCGATGGGAGTGCAACCAGAACGCAGAGTACTACATAAAATAATTACATACAGCACAGCTAATATTAGATCACATGAAAGTACATGACTGTTCTATAAAAATCATTTGCATCTCTGTATTGGACATTGATTGAAGGTGGCATCGGTTTTGTACAGGGAGATGCTGACCTAGCTTTCAAAGCTTCGAAACCATGCAGCCTCTGCCAGCATTTCTCGGCAGGGCTGTGCCACTGGAACTGCCAGAGGAGCCAAGTTTCCTCAAGTAGAAAAAGTCCTCCCTTTCCTGTGGCTTGCTAGGATGCAGGAAACCCAAATGAGAGGGGAAGGATTATCCATTGTGCTGAGAGGATCCACCAAGCAAGCGTGTCCTTGACGTGTGAGCCTGAATTGGGGTCGGTGACAAGGACAACTCTGACATCATATGAGTCATGTGAGGAGGGAGGGGTGTCGCTGCCTCCTGACGGGGGGACGCATCTGTTCCACGCTAGCTCGTGAGATGTGAAGAGGTTGCAGTGCTAAGATGCACATAGGGAGAGTGGGAGTGTGCCGCTTAGCAGGGCTTTTTTGAGTTTGGGAATCTCATAGGAGCTGCCTCTCTTCTGCTCTGTGATTCCCACCCCTCAGACGCAGGTGGTTGTCGGACCAGTGCTGGCATGGTGGTAGAGGGGTGAGGGGACCAGGCTGGTGTGGGAGAGAGCTGCAGGGAAGTCAGAGGCAGATTTCCCACTTCTGTGGAACTTCAGAGGTCTGTGTATTGTCCCTCAGGGACACCTGAAGGATAATAGAAGAAAAGCTTAAAAGGTCTTGTAGGGTGTACTTTTATTAATTAGGGAGTGTATAGATGTTGTTGGATTAGCTACCTGATGTTCTCACTAGAAAAGGCACACTTTGATTTGCTAATAACTCTGCTGAACTAAGAAGTTGGGCACTGATACAAGTGATACTTTCTAAATTGCCATGTCTTTCTCTTTGTGCATCAGTGCAGTCCACTCCGTAAAGAAACATTTCTCTAAAGGGAAAAAAAATCTAGGATGTGAACATGTAACAAAGACCACCTAAATGTATGCACGTAAATGGGGTCAGTTCTAGCTGCAGAACTATAAATATTTAATTTTCTGACTTCTTTCTTCACCTCTGCTCCACAGTGGCAGAGAGCTAGGTCCATGAAAAAGATGGTGAAACAAAATCTCTTCCCTCAAGTACTTTAGATGTTTGGGATGAATACATATGTGAGCTTCAGTGGTAGTTATAGTTAGATTTGTATTGGTTTTGTTGTTTTATTTTTTGTGGTTATTACCTAAAGGGTAATAATTTTAAAGAAGACAAGACAATGGGTAACATTGTCATGGGTCATAGGGGTATGCATTTGCAAATCTAACAGCAGGAAGGTGCTGAGGTCAGTCGTCGTGTGCCAACTGAAGTGTAGTGGTCACAAGAGGGCAGTTCTGATGTGAAAAGGTTAAAAAAGCAAGGGAAAGTGCTGAGATATTTCATGCTTGGTACTCTGAAGAAAAGGGGGCTGGTGGGGAAATGCAAAGAGAAAGTCTAGCAGGATACTAAGAAAAGACCATTAGAAACATCTTGGTGGATGTTGATGAATCAAAGCAGAAATACAGGTGCCATTGGCTCAAGTGTATATTAAGCAATCTGTATACAGAGGGTGATTTGTATTTCTGCCTGAGATTAAGAAATCGCTAGGTGTAGAGGAAGTGAAGACAATAATACAGATGCTGCTGGGAATTACTGTGATAATTTTCCTTTTGTGGATAACTGGGAAAACCTGAAGCCAGAGTTCTCAGTACTTGCATGCAAAATAAGTGCTTCTTGACTTTGGGTGCTTGACTAGCAGCCACCGCAGCTATGTGGGTGCAGAACAGAACAAACTGGTCCATGGAAGGAAAAGATCCTACTCCCCCAAGCATGGAGGGTGATTTGGGAGTGCTGTGTGCAGTTAGGGAGCAGCAATCAGTTGTCCTGTCCGGAGGGCCCTGGTTAGGGGCCAAGAAGTGAACTTCAAGGAGCAAAACTTCAGAGGGGGAACCTTACCCAGTTCAGCTGCATTCCTTGTACTGTCTGCTTACACTCTGCAAGACTTTGCCATGGAAAAGTCATATCTAAGTATTATTTGGATACTTTATTATTTTTGTATGAAGTTTTTCAGCCAAGTTTTCCTTGTAAGCTGGAAAAGTTTTGGGTGGAGCTGGATAGCACAAATCCCACAATTTATGTCTTATCAAAACTGTGAAGGAATTTCATGGACCAAGTGAAAAGGCACATGTGAAAGGCTGGGGCTTTGCTCCAGCTGAATTTTGGGGGTTTTGTATAAGTGGAAGTATGACAGCTTCTCACAAAAACAAAGTCACAGTTTTGTACACTGGAAGTCTCACTGAACTGTGCCATGAAGCCAGCATGGTAAGTATGTGTACTGCACTAACACCTAGTGGCCCAACTCATGCTGGGACCCTGTTGCTCTCGTCACTTGTCATGCAGGGTGAGAAACAAAAGCTTCTCCTGATATATTACAGACAGAATGAAATGAGCAAGTGTGCTGCTGAGGTGTCCTAGTGCAAAGACCAAGCCAGTGGGAATGCCAAGGACTTACAGCACACCTGATTACTGGGTATTTTCTATTTGTATCTCTTGGGTGTTTTTGTTCAAGCTCATGTGTGGACCTTAACATGCACATTTCCCTCAATCTGCTGCGGATGCCCTGTTATGTACCTCCACATATAATAAAAGAGAGGCAAGTCATGATAAGCTCAGCCTTCCTCCACTTGGCAAGGGACACCACAACAGCTAACTCCTTCTCGGCAGCTCTTCACAGACTACTTTGACTGATAGCAGCTGAGTTACACAAAGTCCCTTCTCAGGCCTTAAGGCTGATGTAACTTACTCTTATTTTCTTCAGGTTTGATTTTGTGGTTTTTTGTTTGGGATTTTGTTTGGGGTTTTTTGTTTTTCTTTTTTTTCCTCTCAGAGGAAAGCCCCTAGTTGAGGTGGTATTTACTAAATTCCTCCTTCTCTATCCCATTTTCTCTGATTTTTCTCAGAAGATGTCTTTGGCTCTGGACTGGATACTTATAAAGGAAAATGCTGGGGGGACCACCTGTAAAGCGGTGATAGGCCACAGTAAAATGTGAGGAGGTGCTGAAGGGGATTTTTACTTTCTCCTTCTCTTATACAAAGATCTGTCATACAAATAGCCTTGAGAATTTGGCTACATTTCAGTCCTGTATGGAGCCCTAAAATAACCCCCATAAAAATATAGCTTTAGTGGCTCTCCCAACACTGATTTTCTTATTAATCTCCCTAGCAATACTTATAAAAATGCTTGACTGTGGTTACGCAGATTGTCTGATGTGATCACTAGCAATTATGCTAATCACAGTCTTCTCACAGTTCTTTCCCATCTGTTTTATCCACCTATGGATACTTAGAGTGATATAAATGATAAAAGAGGCTCCAATCACATCATGCTCTCATTTGCTGGTCAATGTATGACCAAAGATTTTACACATACAGTCTAGGCAGGGGACAAGGAGTGAGAGGAAGGTAGTTACAGAATTACCATTTTTTATGGAAGAGGAATGGACAGACAGGACTGAGTAACTTCCCAGGGATGCCTGTGGCAGAGTTGTAGATTGATTGGAAGCCTTTGGAAAACCTTTACATACAGGTATGAAGCCACATAGGCTGAGCATCACTCGGGGGTGAGGGGGAAAGATGAGAGCTCTCTACTGCCATTTAGTGAAACTGAAGAAAGAGGAATGCAAGGACAAGGAGCAGATTTTGTTTGCCTGACCCTCTGATGTCATTAGCTGTGGGTGGAAGACAATAAAACATTGTTTTCTTTGCTGAGTGCCTGAAGAACTGCAGTTTGTCAAGTGCAACTGGGTTAGTGAAGACACACACTATTCAAAATGCCAGCCTTGAACACAGAGGCAGTGCAGCTGGCACCTACTCCTGGAAGCAAAGGGAAAGAGATCCCTTCTCCTACGGGTGAGATACTCCTCATGGCAGGGGCTCATCTCAGTGGTCCTCCATGTTACAGCATTGTTTCTGCAGCCCAGTGACAGTGCTGCCACTCAGCACCAGCTAACCAGAGAAAACAGGATAGCACAGGTGTGTGGCTGTGGTGTGTCTAAAATTTCACTGTTAGGACAGTAAAGCCTTTTCTGGAGAGGAGGTCGAAGACTCTACAGTGGCGCGATGGCATGATGGTCCAGTCCGGTGAGAGCTCTATCCCTGACTGCTGGCTTGGGTAGTTTGGGGATGCAAAGACTGCAGAGAAGTGATGCAATGTGAGTAGATTAAGAAGGCATCGTATTTACTGGTGATAAAGTATCTCCCCTCAGAAGCTCTTGACAGCTGAAAAGGGCCCTGTGCTTTCACACCTTGATGCCTCACTAACCCCTGATGCTAAACAACGAATGATGAAAGAGATCTCAAAGAAGCACTTGTTTGTAGGATATTGCGCTGTTTCAGGAAACTGAAGCACAGGTTTATTGCATGAATTGCTGTGGTGAAGGGCAGAAAGCTGTTTGGGAAGTAATGGTCTACTCCTTTTCCCCTTCATAAATTTTTCCTTTCTGTATGTGGAGACTTAGTGCTTGGGAGAAATGAAGTGTGGCCAGTAAAGACTGGACAAGAAAACTGCTGGAGTTTCCAGGTGGAGATGAAATCTGCTGCTAAGTGGAATCCTTAGTATGTTAGAAGTGTCCCAAATCCATGAAAAATGCTCTAATACCTGTTTTTTCTTACATGTGACTATATGCAAACAATGAACTCCTTGAAACAGGAAATGTGTTTTCATTATGTGTATGGACACACCTATCAGACTGGGGCCCCAGTTCTGACCCGGGGGTGTAGATGCTACCTTGATAAATGACAATTACTTTTCTGAAAAACTTGGATTAATCTTGGACACAAAAAAAATCCAGCAGCATTCACTTGGAGATCATTTACGGCCGTTGGAGAGAAGATCATGCTTCGCTGGAATATTACCTGTCAGAAAAGAACCCTTGGACCAAGAATCTTTCAGGGCTTTATATGACATTCAGCAAAATCATATCCGTTAGGAGATGCTTTCCTGCAGCAGATCCAGGTCCGTGTCCCATTTCCGGCTAATACAACACACAATGGGACTACAGATTTCGAAGGAAATAAATTCTTTCCAAGCAGTTGTCGAAACTGTTGAGTCTAGGGAAATATATAGAGATGGATGAGATGTGTCATTCTTAGGGGGATGAGTTATTTAAAGCTAGTCTGGGGTATGCTGTTCTTAAAGGAATGAGATATTTATTAACAGACTTACAAATTCCTGTAATGATTCCAGTGAGAACAATGAAAATTGTAACTGACTAAACATAAATTTAGAGTTAAAAGTTAACTAAGCTTGGAATTTTCAAAAGCACTCAGTGTTGACCTAACTGTGAGCTCTTAAAAGTCAATGGGAATTTTATGCCTTATGTCAGTAGAAAGAAAATTATTCTGACAGAGAAAGCTTCCGAAATCACACCCTAAATTGATAAACACATACTTTCACTATATTTCTGATATACTCCTAATAGTAGATGCATATTATCCTGAAGTGAATGGGTTGTTTCAAATGAGTCAGATACTTCTGTTGAGAATAACAGAATTAAAAAAAAAATAATATCTTACACCTCTTTATGATAGGGAACATATCTTCTGCATCTTGCAAAAAGCTTATTACACCAAAGCTTTAACATACAACAATTAAAAATAGAAGTATTTTCAAATTCATTTGTTAGATGCCTAACTATATAGTTAAGTCATTGGATATCATTTATATTCTTAAAATAATGTTCAGGTGTTTACAATGAGCCTTAAGATACTCAGCTGATAGTTAAATCCATAACATATGCCCCACCTGGAAAATATGGCCCTGAAATAGCTGTTTGAAATTAAATTTCCATGTGAAGTTTGCCTACTTTGGGCCTCATCTCCAGCTGGAAGACTAAGATTAATTTCTTTGAGAGTTAACTCTCTCACCCCAGCTGAGCATTGCATCCCAAACTTTTTTTTGTCCTTCTGGTTAGCTGTGATTTTTAGAAAGGCTTGATTGTGCTTGGTCAGTGAGCACTGGGAAATATGTAAGATACAGAGCAAAACCAAAGTGGCTTTAAGGGGAAACTTGTGAGGGAAATCTTAGTCCTCAGAAAGTCAATTGGAGTTTTGCCACCAATTGACATGGGGTCAGGATTTTATCCCTTAACTGCTCTAACGTTTTTACTTTTGATGACTTGCTATCTAAGTCTTTATGATACATTAATGCTAGTTTATATGTTCTGAAGATATAATGCCTGGTAAAACATAAGATGTAAACCTAGTATAAACCTCCAGGGTGTTTCTGTTCTGTCTTCTTCAGGCATTAAAGGATGTGTCTTTTTGGCTACTGCTCCGCTGGAGCTGAAACTTTCCCAAAACTCACAGCTAAGCAGTTCAGTGTGTGTTGCATGGGACAGCTACAGAATTCCAATTACTGCAGTGGTGAGTAGCACTGAGACATGTAATCCTCAAATTTAAGTCATTAAAGAGGCTGTAAATGCCCCCAGCAGAATTCAGAAGATAAAACAAACACATTTAAATATAAATATAAAAAAAGACCTTCAGGTCACAATACTCTGTGTCATAGGCACTCTCTGTCAGAGGAATTGTTTGGTATTTGTTTAGTGTATCAGAATGATTTGCAAAATGAGAATCACAGCCCTATTTCATTAGGCATTATAAAGTACTTGCAGAGAGACTCTTGGAAATCAAAGATGTGTATGCTAAGAAAGCTACTGTTGAAAGCACGATAGAGGAGGGACAGAAACATACAGTGCAGTTCATGTATGTATATGTTTTTTTGTTATACGCTGTTAAAGCAAAGATCAGACATCCTGATTTATCCTTTAACCTGCTCATCAACTAGCTAATTTTCTACAGTGTCTGTAGCAGAAATAAGTCTTGAGAAGGGATTTGGGGGAAGATTTAAAGAGGGATTTGAAACGTTTGGCAACTGGTTGGACAAATTTTCCATTACTGACAGTGTGACTTCTAACTCTTGCTTTTACAAGAGGTTCTGATCAGATTTCTTTTTTTTTTTAACAAGAGGTACAATTATGGTTTTGAATGCTATATAGGCATGTATTATATAGTGCCACTTGATATTTATGCTGGTCAGTAATAGTCTGTGAATATGAATTTAAATGAGATTATTATATGTTGGATATGCCACTAAATCCACACAATGAGACAAGAGCTCCATACACACTGCACGTAGCTGTACAGATACATGGCTTTAGCTGAGTGGCTAGACATTGTGTTATTTTAATGTAATCACTTCTGTGAAAATTATAAAGTAAACAATAAATCATTTGTCTTTGTTTCTAACATCACAGCATTTTTTTAAAAAAAGGAGAGACTTTTCTCCTGGTTGCAGCTTCTCAACTGAAAATCAGATACCTTGAAGTAATAAGCTATGCAGTGTTGTTGCTTGTATCACAGCTTTAGCCAGGATTCTTTGAGTACTCTTTCTGGATGAGAGAAATAGAAAAATAACTAAGTTTGTTTAGAAAGCCTTGTGAGCATTTTCCCTATCGTGGGGTATGCTTTTTTTCTTTTGCAGTGTTTCCTTATATTTACTGAATTTGTGTCTTGTGTGATGTGCTGACAGCAGTTGGATTCCTTGATTGTGATTTATTTTAAGATTTTTCACTTACAGCCAGTGAAAGCTGAATTAAACACTTTAGAATCCTAAGTGCATCTTTTTTGTTATCGTTGTTATGGTTTAAGCTGTCTTGTTTCAAACGCCAAAGCCTTGGGGCCTAGGAAAATTTTGCAGATCTTTCAAAACCTGTGTAGTGGGGCCAAGTATAGGGACCATCTTGTGACCAGTAAATGCAGCAATTGCCCCCAGAAGTGCTTGGCATTAGATGCAGAGATATTTTCTCTTCTATGGCTAAAGACACAAAATCAGTCACACACCAAGCACCCACACTTTGTGCCTTCGGATTGTAACCAGATAAGAGACCCATCACATCATCTGCCTTCTAGACATGTTTCCCCTCTGTTTCCAAACTCACCTTACTCAAAGGCAAACTTTATGGAAAAGGAATCTAATCATAGGCTTCATTATACGCTCTGCCATAGCAGGCAAGTGAATAAGCAGGGTTCAGAATGGTTTTTTTCAGCTGAAAACCGTATGTGCTGATTGCAACTTTGTTAAATACATAAATAACTGGAGCCCTTCCAATCAGAGCCAGCCAAACCTTTTAATCATATACAGAAGTGTTCCTCGTGACATAATTATGCTATCCAGACTCCTTCCCTCATTGGGAAATATTCTGTCAAACAGTAAAATAATTAACATGGATTTTAAAATCGGCATTGACATTCTAATGTCTAATTAGGTAATTGTCATTGGCACAGCAATACCTATTAGGAGCATGCAATTTGTGGAAGGGGTTTTGATGGAACAGACTGCAGGTGCAGATGGTCTAACAGCAGGACTCTTACCCGATGTAAACAAAGGTATTTTAATTAGCCATGTGACCCTGATCATTGTTAAAAGGTAAGGGCTGCACATTCATCTTCCCACCAGCTACTTCCTGGTCCTTTCAAGGGGAATGTCGAAATATCTTGACCTATAGTAAATTATGTACAGACTTCATTGAAATTCTCTTCAAATCTAATTATTGTTTCACTTGGTTTCTGGCAACATTAGTGCTATATTGCAGTTGGCTCAGAAGTCTTACCTACTTGCCGGGCTATTTTTGGTTTGTAGATCTCAATTGCTAACCTACACAAAGATACTAACTTTTGCTTAGCATACCAGGGAAGACTTGCAAGATGTTGAAGTTTAGTTTTCAGCAAGTGCATGCTGGAAGTACTTGAAAACATGCAGAAGAACCGGAATTCTGTAAAATTATAAAAATCACTTGCTGGTGAGTTTGCATGTAACTCAGCTCAGATCTTAGCTAAATTAAAATTAATTGGGAAAACAGGAATGAAGAGCAGCTACAAATAACCTTGAAATGAGAAACACAAGAGACCTGGTTGGCTGCCTGTGCTGTTTGCATCAGCTGTGGGAGAAGCGCTGCATATGTTAAATGTTCCAGAGCAGAGGCTGCACCTGGTACCTGAAGCAAAACTTCATGGAAACTTTGTGCATTTCTTATTACTGTGAAGTAAACAAATAGTCAAAAAAGTAAAGGGAAAGCATTTCTGTAATATTTTTTTTTCCTGGAGACATTTTTTTTGTCTCCATTATTTTACAGTTCTTAATTTAAGAGTATATTTTATTATTACAGTTTGACTTTAATCATGTTCAGTTTTTTTAGCACTTAATCACATAAAAACAAACACACGTGCTTCACTGAAGTGATATAATCCTATTTAATGAATTGGAATTGTTCTTATGAGCAAAAAAATGAAGCATTTGTAGAGCTGGGGCCTTAAGCTGTACACTGCTGAGTGCAAGGTCTGTCTCTGTGGTATGTTTTCTGCAGTGTTTAACTCAATGAATTACAGATTACTGATCTACAGAGCTGATATTAAAATACAGTGAAAGAAATATACCTATATACCTTCCCTCTCTCTATCTGGTTTTTGGAGCCTGTTGGTGATGTAACAAGGCACAAGCTCTGGCTGACAAAGCTCCCAGCTTGGCTGTTTAATAAATGTTTGATAAAAGTCTGTTAGGATGAGTCTAGGCCATTGTGAGAACTGGTTTAAAGTGTGTGTGTCTGTGGTGTTTTTTGGTTTTACACTTGTGAAATTGCATTGCTGAAATTGAGAGCAAATGTGTGTAGTACCCTTCCAAGTCACTTCTGCAGTCAACATGAAGACAAAAATATAAACTGTAAATATTTTGATTATAAATAATTATATTACCATAGTTCTTAGAATTCTCAAGCAGTTGAGATACATGACAACCCAGCATATACCATTCTTTGAAGACAGTTACAATGGCTGCTCAGGCATATGATTTCTTTAGTGTATCCCAACAAATTGTTTCTCAGTAATTTGATTTGCTACTATTTTTAGGGTGGGAGGATCTCTGAGGTGCTAGAGCACAGGGTGCTTAGTTATTTCATGAGGGACTGCTTCATGATATGGCTTTATGAATGATGCCAGACAGATTCTCTAATGAAATATGTGGTGGTCTTTTGACTTTGTGTTCAGATCCCTCCAGAGCTGTAAAATGAAGAATGTGTATTCCTGACACAGGTGATATAGAGTATGTGCAATAGTTTTATTTTTTTTTTAAGCTATCTAATCCAAACACAGAAACATTTATTGGAAGAATGGTGAAATATAAACTTTTATTATCAGGTGCAGTACCTCTGGGAAAACCTTTCGTCTGGAGAATTGCATGGCTTATGTTGCTGCTTTCCAATGAATGTGAATGTTTTACCATTTCTGTCAAGCAAGTGCTATAGAGACCTTATTGTTTGAGTGTGAAATAATGTATACTTGTTAGTTAATGAGTTCAACCACCATAAGATAATCCTCAAGTGACATGATGACCGTCTGTGCTTAAAAATAAATAAATAAAAGCTAGAAAGAATACAAATGATAAACACACGTTATATCTCTCCTGCTGATGCTGGGGTTTAATTATGGGGGACAATTACCTACCGTAGTCAAAGGATTCGCACATTAATAACATTATATAGGGATAATGTCTTTCTAAGCTGCTGTAGCATTTAAAAGCTGGTACTTATGTTGCAATCCAGATTCCGTCTACCCGTCAGTCCTGTCTGGATTATTCCTACATTATGTAATGTGGTCTCATGCGGGTTTTTTTACTGTGTAATTAACATGTGGGTCTGACTTATCCAGTCCGCTCTAATAAACCATCCTTAATGAGTGAAATATTAATAATGATAATAATAAATCCTACATGATTTCTGAACTTCTCTATTACTCTGACTATGACATTTGTGTTTAAGCAACATGAAGGCTCAATTAAACATATATGTATCTAATTCTATTCATGTGCAGTACTCTTCTGAGAAATTTTCTCTGGTTTTATCCTGGAAAAAACTAACTGCATTGGAAGATAGAGTGACTAGACAAACTTTCTAACTCTGCATTCCCTGCTGCTCCTTAGTCCTGCACTTTCACAGAGGAGAGATACACTAAAACCTGTCAAAACTTAATCTCTTGCATATCCTTCTTAAATATTGCATTTTCTGCTCTTCCCACTGTAAAATCTGTTACTGATCTCTCATAGGAATGAGTGAAGGACTTGTGACAATATTACAAAAGCATGGGTAATTAGAAAATCACAGGAATATTGCTGACTTCCTTTTTTTTTTTTTTAATTCTTGCAAAAGGTACTTCTTTTTGTGTCATTTTTAGTGCACCCACTGAATGAGTGAAGTTTATTCTATAAGCAATATATCTTCAGTGGGCATCAATTTTTTGGCACAGGAAGGCCAATCAATGGCTTGAATTAATGATAATTGCTAATTTTCAAAAGTTTTGGGGGAAAAAAGTGAGCCATAATTTACTTGTGAAGTAAATTATTTCTAAGAGTCTAGCACTTTCTTTTGCATGTAATATAGGTTACTGTTAGCAAGTGTAGTGTCCCTGTGCTGTGAAGAGTGTTATGGCTCTGTCTGATTTATATGATAACTACTGTGCTTTCTTCCGAAATTAAAGAATTGGTATTAGTTTGCTTCATGCCTGATTTTTCTTATGTTGATACATTAATAACTCAGTCAGATAATGATGCACTGTCATTTTGCTTTACAGCAGATGTTTAGGCATATCAGGAAACTCTCTTGTTGGCTTATCACAAAGTTAAAGTTGTAAATATAAACAGAATGTATTGGTTTATAGTTGGAGTAAGAAACATGGCATAGATTGATGCAATTCAGATTGATTCCAGAGGGGATTATTAATTTATGGCAGCTCTAAATTTGGTCTTGGATTTTAGGGGTTCTACTTTTATTATGCATTGGTACTGGTTATTTTTTGATGCCTTTAAAATGTGCCCATTCTCTGCAAATATCAGCATGTAACTTGAGGCAGAGTTTTTAAGAAGAATTTAATTTCCGATTAAAGAAGTATTCTTCATGAAAACTCACATCAACCTGCATAAAGAAGTCCATGTACTAGCGTAATAACTTCCTAATATAGATACACTTGAATTCAAAGAATGCTATAGCATGTAATCTCTTTTTACATTAAGTATAGCTTAGGTAATGCTTTCTCTTGGGATATAGTTTTTGTTGGTTTTATTATTTTATTTTATTTTTTTTACCAAACCATTTTTAGCCTTCAGAAATGTGCTAGTAAAATACTATATCAATCAACCTGAAACTGAAGGTGGAACAGTGTACCTTTATCCAAATTGCTTTAGCGAATATATGTGTGTTAGCTTTGTACAGCAAGGTTTGTAGGAAGTATCTTTTATTAGAACAAGGAAAATAGCTGAGAGAAAAAAAGGAGATAGTCTGAAAGAGAAACAGAAAACTTCTACCAAAGAACATTCTGGAAACAGTTGTTCTAATTTAATTTCATCTTCCTCTATAAGAAAACTTGCAGAAGAGGTGTAGTTAGCACCTGTACAGCAGAACAGTAGTATTGCTGAGGGAGAGGCAATATCCTCAGTGATCTGTGACAGAGGTGGCCAGCAACTGTGGAGCAACAAAAACTGTAAAATCATGATATACCATAGAATGAGTGCTTGTATTGAATTCATCATTTTTTCTAGCTAGTACATACTTCAAGGGCTCTGGGGTGGTGCTGCAGCAGTGATAGGCCCAGGCATCACACCACCTAATTTATCAGTAGCTGCAGTCCAACCTCTCTGAAGGAATGAGAATTACCTCTTTTAATCAAAATACACAGTGTGAATCTTGACCGTCAGATAAACTACAACATACTCTTTGAAGAAGAGGCTAGGAACTAAAATTCCTGACCTGACTGGATACCAAGAAGCATGGGCTTAATACATGCACTTGATTTATGGCAAACTATAACTTCCTTCATTAACCTAATTCTGCATTTCATGGGTTATAAACTACCTGCTTCTTTTCTTCTGCTGAGGGAGAACTGTGTTACCATTTCTCTCCATTTCTTTCCCTCCCCTCTTTGCAAACATCCTCTCTGTTTCACTGGTGCTAACTACCTTTTATTTCAGAGATGGTCTTATAAATACTCGTCTTAATTACACTCTAAGCAACTGTTCTCAACTTGTTTTTAGCTTTGAAGTCTGTTGCTTCTATTTCAGACAAGAAATAGAAGAAGACTCGTATGCCCAAAAGCTTGTGTTCTCTCTAACTACATCAGTTGGTTTAACAAGGGACATTTCCTTTAACTACAAACTTGTCTTGCCTCATTTCCATGTGCTTTTGGACCTCCCTGGATAATCAGGATTGAGAAATTTGAGATGAAGCCATTGCTTTATGACAGGCACTTCCCCACTGGTAACTGGATGTGTCTGATTATTATCAAGCTTCTTCCAGTGTATGTTGACCGTTTGTCGTCACTCCTGTAGCTGCTGTGCAGATTTATGGGACGGCACATGCCCTGTTCTGAGGTGCATGTGTATGCATGTGTAGGATGCTGGAAATGGTGTTTCTCTTGCTTATGAGCATTTATTCTTAATATTGGAAAGATGTACTGTGATTGTTTAATAACTTCTGGGTAGGGTAGGATTTGCTGTATATAGGACATTCACTCTGTTCTGTGATGAGTTAGTATAATATTAACGCTGCTCATTCAAGGAGACGATCTGTTCCCTGGAGAATATTCCTAGTGAATAAAGACCATGGTGAGCTTGGGTCTCATGATTGCTCTTCTCATTGAAAGTATGATGGTGCCTCAGGGTTTCGGTGTCTATCTTGACCTTTTTAAATGTGTTCTGGATGATTTCTGACTCCATGATGTAGATCTAGAGGTTTTCACTAACAGTGGTTTGTAGGCTGCCATTTCTTATGGTGATCTGATTGTAGATCTGCAATTATATGGGTTTGATACTCTCTAGGAAGTAGATTTTTATAAAATGTATTTTCTGTGGAAGTATTACAGATATACTTTGTTGAAGGAATGGTTCTTATTGAATTTCTGGTGGGAACAAAGGGAAGAACAGAAACTTTTAGCCATGTGTATAATGTTAGTTGCAAACCACAGTTAGTGTAGTTACCTAGAACCTGTCCTTTGTGCTGGGCTATGAAACAGTTGAGGTATTCCATGACCATTTCAATGCTGCTTTCCCAGGGTTACACAAAATCAGTTTGTGAAGTTAACACGGATGGGTTTAATATCTTTGGGTTTGAAGTCTGATGGTGAGATGTCACCTTCTAGATGCTCAGGAGAGTCTGTGGTGGCAGGGAGGTAGATAGAGGATGAAGTCATTGAGAAAAACAGCTGTATGTAAAGCTGTGGGATGTTTTTGTGAATTTTGCTACCTTCTCAGCAAGGATATCATAGGTGCCTGTTGGTCTCCAGACCTTCCTTGATTATGCATCATGAGACTGATGTGACAAGTCTGAGAGAATGAGAAATTAAAATACCAGCTTTTCTAGCACTTGTCAGGAATTGGATCCAATGGTATAGATCTGAGCTCTTAAATGAATAAGGGACTGTAAAGTCTTTGTAAAATTCCTTGCAGTAGGTAGTGTCTGCTGGTCTTACTCATGTAGTCTTAGCAGGTTAGCATGTTGGTAGCCTTATCTTTGCCTGCTCTTTCCCTGAATTATAAGGATTCTAGAAACTTCTATAGCTTTGTTAGTGGCTGATTCTGTTCATTAACATTTTATTCTGTTTGTGTTTTGTAGCAGTTGAGGTAGTGATGAATGTGGGAAAGGGAAGAAATGTCCAGAAGTTTTTTCATCTTGGCTATGAAAGAGGTCTTGTATATGGTTGGTTTAAAGAAAAAAAAAATCCTTTAATGTCCCGTATACTTGTGGGTTTTGGGGTAGCTTCTCTGCAGAAGTGTACATCTACGGAGATGTTTGTTTGTTATTAATGTAACAGCTATAACAACCTAGTGCCAGATGTTGAGAAGGATCTCTATGGTCATGGACATTGCAGCTTTGGATGAGATTGTGGTGTCTTACCAGGTCTGATGGTTTCTGTGGTTTATTCTCTGTACTCTTTCTATGTTGGTAGATAGAACACTAGCGAAAATTGTTGATGTGTTTCTTATCTTAATACTGTGATTAAATTTAAATGACTGGAGATTGGTTAATTGTGCACATACATAACTAACTTATCTACTACAGTAATACTTGAGGATTTGCCAAGATTGGGGCTCTGTGGTTCTTGGCCAAGCAGCATACAACCCATTCCTGAAAGAAACATTGCTCTGATCTCTCCTATCCTTGTTCCTCAATATTGTCTCTCTAGTTTTTACACCCACTTTGTGTATATAGACCTAAATTAAAATGAGAACTTTTCAGGGAATGGCTTGTTTATTACTTTGGGTTACAATGCTTACTGCAGTGGAAATTCTGCTTGCTGCGATCTCTGAGGACACCGTGAATACAAACAATAACAGTACTGAATCATGGAAAGTTACGCTTTCATCTATTTGATATTTACATTCTTTATGAGGGAGAGACTCAGCCATGTTCATACTTTTGCATTGTGTGTGAACACGCTTTTGCTGGAGTTCTGGCATGTTCAGTTGATGTCTTGCTGCTTTCATTGCCTCCTGCTCTTACACTGCTCTGATGAGCTCTGCAACAGTTCCTATCTACTGCTGAGTGAAGAAAAGGATCCTAAGCTCAGAGAAAGCAGAGAAATATGGACTAAAGGTGAAGCTCTCATAGACCCCGAGAGGGGTCCTGTCTTGGTCCTGCCAGGGGAGCAAACCTGTCTGGAAGTGATGGGGACCATGATGCAGCCCCTAGTCCCATCCCACTGACACCTGCTCTGAGAGACAGGTGAGGTGTGCCAGTTTTGCCCTGCTTTCCTTCGTGAAGGTGTTTGTGCTCACACATGAGAGTACCTTTCAAAACCTTTTTCTCAAATTCCTGTATAAAGAAGAGAAAAACCGAAACAGCCCAGACTCCTTTCCAAAGACACCTGTGTAATATATATACATATGAAATATGTGTATTTAATTTATGAAACAAAAAGAAAATGTTTTCATCCAATCTGTGGACCTCATAGACTCCTCTTCTCCCTTTTCTCATCTTTTGCTTGCTTTATGATCATGAAAGCACATGCAGGAGGAATCTCCATGGATTGGGGTAGGAGAGTTTTTGGGTTTGTCTCCCTGAAAGGGACTATTTTCTTACATAATTGTGTGGGCACACAGACATAAGGTAAGGGCCTTCAATTTTAATTTTTTTTCAGGTTTAGCACTGGTTCATGTCCTACCTATCTAATCTGTATATTTACATTTGTTTTGCTTCTCAATATTCTACTATGCTGTATGTACAGCTAGGTATACACAGGCAAAACCAACACTGGTCTGCAAAGCCAGCCATGGGTCTTTGTAACAAACACAGAGGAAATTCCTGGGACATTCAACAGTCAAAATCATTCAAATTACCAAATGTAGCATCATAAACATGTAATTACAGGACCAAAATGCCAAATTTTCAGTCCTCTTCTGATTAGTTGTTGGAACAATGAGTTATCACAAGATTGCTACTTGTTAATATTGGCAAATCAACAGCTGCTATTCTTTGGTATAATAATATCACTCAATTCTGTGATTGTCATGTATCTAGTTTTACATCAGAAATGATTATGCCCATTAGGATTAAAGTCATTATACAGTAGGATTAGAATGGAGCATGAATTTTGATAATGACAGTGTTAGTGTCACTATAGATTTCAAATTATATTAATTTCTGTCAATATGCAAAAATACATGAGAAAATCTTTTCACACTAGAAAACATTTTCACAGGGACTGGGGCATGTGTTTGTTTCCTGGTAATAGTATTCAGATGATATCCAGGCTATAAATGAAATAGGATTGTATAATTTACTGTCTGCTCATAATAAGAATATGCACTCTGTCGTCAAAAATTCAAGCATTGTAGAAATGATCCCATCTTTGAGCAAATGTTGCAATTACTTCAAGCTGTCGAAACTCTGCTTCCTTTGAACAGAAGTGTCCAGAGCAAATACTGTAACAATGAATCTTTTTATCATTCTGCAATCCCATTTGTGATAAGAGGAATTCCTTGGGGATTACTTTAAATTCTGTACATTAGCAGCAGTTCCGTGGGTTAAATCAGATAAAACAGGCTCTTATCAGATTATTAGTCACATTAGGCAATTACATTCTTATCTCTTAGAAATAATTCGTGCAGTCTTGGTGCTTATTTCTCCTCATTAGAAGAGGCTAATTCCTGATTAAGATCTTTTGCCTTCCGTACAATAAACCTTTATATTGGATTTGCCACATAAATTGAAAAATACCTTGCAGCAGAGAGGGACAGCTGCACTTCCCTTTTAAAAATATACCTCGCTTATCATTTAAACGTCAGCCATGCACATTTGCTGCCTGAAGTTTGGGACTGAAGAAGACAGGCACGGTAGCTTTTCACCAGCATCAAAGTTAAGGGCCTCCAAGACAGCATGGTTTTATGGAGCAGGGAAAGCAAATATGTTTTCATTTAACTTTATGGTGTTTGGTTTAAATTGCATGAAAATTGGAGTAAGGGAAGGATGTTTCACACACCATTTGCATAATGGCTGCAAATATACTGCCCTGTGAGCAAGCCCACCTGTGGGATGCCTTCACAGTGAGCATCCAGTGCAGTGTAAGTCAAGGATGTTCACTCAGGGATAGACCCTAATCTCTGATATGTATTGCTCTTTTTGAAAGTTTTCTGCAAACAGGGTGTCACATGTATGGAGCCATGGTTGCTGGCAGGTATGTCTCAAATGCAGGCTTGTGTTTACTGTAGGAACTGGATCAAAGTTGTTGTGCTCTTTCATGTAATTAACTCAACCCAAAAGAAATATCCAATTGAGTGATTTACTTAAGATAAGCAAGGCACTTGGGAAATGTAAATACTTCAGTGGAAGGGATGCATGGGAAAAAATGAGTGTCAAATTGCTCCACAGGTCTGTCATGCTTCCATTTCTGACATTTGTGTCAGAAGCTGGTTGCTGAAACAGATACCTCCCATTTCCCACCCTTTCAGGAGCATTTGCTTTTGCAATTGTTCCATACTATATCATCGCTACTGCTTTTCCTTGTGCACCATCATGTATAAATCTGTGTTTTACACTTGGAGGCCTCAGCCCATGTATGTGCATACTTGTGTGAGAAATGAGTACAGTCAGTATTTCTTCATTATTTTTGTAAAGGATTACCAAAAATGTTCCCCTCATTAGAAATGAGATGATGGGAAGTTTTCAAAGACAAAAATGTCAAACACCTAATTCCTATTAAAAATAAATGGGAATTAAGTGTCTGCCAATTAGGCCTGTGAAAATCTTTCTGGTGGTCTTCAGGGTTGAACCAAATTACATTGAAAACCAGATGGGAATGTGTTATGGATGAAGTGATTGCTTGAGACAAAGTGTTGCCTGTTAGAGGTGGTCCTGAGTGAAATTTTCAATGTCTGTCTGTACATATCCAAGAGATGTCATATTAAGAACCTATTTACAGAGCACCTTAGTAAAATGTTCAGTGCACTGGCTGCACAAATATTGCTATGTGTGTTGCTTCCATTTAGTTTTTGTATTTTGCAAGTGATGTTAAAAATTCATGCCTACAGTCATCATGTTTGGATATGTATCCACTGGATTGCATAGGAAAGGCTAATAGTTACTTAACTTATTCATAGAACTCCTAAAGACAGTCCTGTGGCAAAATTTGAACCTTCAGGGTTCTAGCTTTTGAAAATAGGAAAGGAAAGCTCTATTAGATTAAGAGACTGATGACCTGTGAAAGAGGTTAGAGCAGTTTCTTTCACAAATTACAGGACAAGGGTAAGATGTTACAGAGGTGTGCGGGTGCCCTCCTGGGCAAATCAGGGCAAGGACTTGAACTTGGGTCACCTTTGTCATGCAGTGACCAGAGAGTATTGAACCCTCCCTTCTCTCTGCCCAAAGTCCTGTTAAAGCCATCCTCAGGAAATGTTCCCACTTCAACCAAGTTTCTTCAGGCAGAAATATTTTACTTAGTCCCTGTTGTGTGGTGCCACACACGCCCAGAAACTCTGAAAAAGATGCTGCACAGACAATTTCCATGATAGTCTGTACACAAAATTACATTGTCTAATAAATTGGAAGTTAGAAAAAGGAGATCTCTGAGGTATATAGATTAAATGATTTACCCAAATCTTGGGAAACTTGGGGTATAGCTGAAAAACTGAGCCCACATCTGCTACTCCCAATTTTGCACTTCAGATCTGCTCCTAGCTGTGATCTGCCAGTGTCTCAACACTGTAGTTTGGGCCAACATAATTAAAGGTCTGTGGCAATTGTGTACCTCAAGTGACAGAGGCTGAAACCTCTGGGCCTAGGTGGCTTTCAGTCTGCCTTAATCCCCAACGAAGAAGTAGAAGAGGGCTGGGGTCCTGGGTCTGCTCCATACAATTCCCAGTTGGCCAGGTAGTGAATAATCTAATATTAAGGTACTGATGAACTGCATATAGAACTATTTCTTAAACTGTTGTAGGAGAAAAAAGGTTTATGCTGGTAGGATCTCGGAGATCAGAAGTTTCCACAAGTGGAAGCTGATTTCCTGTTGTCTAATCTGCACTTGAAACACAATAATAAAAAAATGATCAGTGGAGCACTAGGTCTTGTTTCTTTACAGTTATACTTCTACTTCTCTGGGTAAACTTGATTGCTCACTGACTTTTGTTTTGCTGTAAAATCAATAAATAGATTCTGCTTGTGGAATACTTTTATTGTCATTATTACTGTTGTTGAGCCTTTTACTCTGACTTGGCTCCATTTATGAGGAAAGTTTGGTGGAGCAAAACCAGCTTGACAGGGTAAGGGGGTCTTGAGCAAGTTCCTCCACTGAAGATAAACTCTTGGCTCTTACTCAAGAGTCAGGTGTGAAATGTTAGATTGCCTAAGGTGTGATAGAGTAGATTCTTTTTCCTTTAATAATAACTGCATCATTTTTCTCTGCTGTAGTATTTCACAAGTTCTGTTTCCCTGTCCATTTAAGAAATGTGATGTGGGTAACTGAACTATGTGAGTTCGTTAATCTTCTTCAACTTCTAATAGATCAGCATTGGCCAATAAACTGCAAACATCGCTCTGACTAGGGCTGATAAAAAAAGAAAGAAAGTATCTTCAAAAGCTTTGATGGATTTTATTTTTCCTTTTTTTAACTAGAAGAAAAAAATTCAGAGAGCTGCTACTTTCCTGGAAAGCCTGTAAGTTTCATTGGAAAAATCCCAAACCAAAACATTTCAATAGGAAATGCACATATTTCTGTTTGGGTTTTCTCTCCTACCTCCCCCATTCTCAAGTTGCTAGACTCAAATTGTTCTTTTATATATATCTAAAAATGAAGTTTCCTATCAGTGAATGCTGTTAGCTTCTGTGCAAGCATTCTTAGAGGTGTTAGATGTTGATTGCTAGAGCTCACATTAGCAGCTGTCTCAGGGTAGCAAGGAGCTAAATTAATGTGACCATAAATTTGGAACAGTTATGAACTCCATTTCTTCTTCTCCTCATCTAGAGTTAGAAGTCTTTTCTAAGTACAGGTATTTTTAAAATGTGCTTAATAAAATTATTTTTTTTCCCTGGACTTTTCTCAAGGTCTAATGCTGAATGAAAAATGGGCAGCTCTCTAGGAACAGTACATCATAATGGTTGCTTTGCTGCAGAGGGATTTGTGAATTTTATGCTCGTGGTTACTTGGTTTTAACAAAGTTGGTCTCTCTGGGACCAGCAATTGTAGTGTAAGCATAATGGGCACTTGTGACACAAAGAGAATTTATGACAAGAGTAACAACCTGCTTATGGTTCTTGTAATAGCCTATGAGATCGTATACCATGACCTGCCTTTGAAATCACATCAGATGTGGACTCAGCTCTAAAATATACAGCTTACAGTGACCATAACTTCTACTTCTCCCTACAACATTACAGGAGAGAGAGAGAGGTGGACCATGCTTTCTGAACATTGATTTAATATTACAACCTGTGCATCCAGAAGCAGCTGACTAATTTCCAAGCTCTTTCTGTGGGATGGAAATAGTTGCTTCTCATTACCTTGAGTCTATCCCATGACCAGAGGCAAGAAGACAACAAATAAGAAGCCCTGTTAAGGTACTAGCTAAGCTGTTAAGAACCATATTTGTCGTAGTGACTAAACAATCACTCCAGGGAAAGTTGTCCACTGAGTCCAATTTCCATTCTCTGTGATCCTAATATACAGATTTTCCTTCTGTTTCTCATTCCTATCCACGAGATCATTGCCTGTTAATCATTAAATGAGGTCTGTGTATTCCCTGCAATTCTTCACTCTTGGAAAAATTTTTGCCACATGGAATGTTTCCAAAGCTTTAATTTCCCCAAGGATTGCCAAAATATAACTTAATAAGAAAACAGAAATATAACAATATTTTGCTTTCTCTTTCAATCTAATTCTTTGTTGTTGTTGTTTTTAAATCTAGAATTTTTAGTCCTGAGTCTCTCAACACATGCAGAAATAATTGCCAAAATGTAAATTTGCCAGAGTAGAGTGAGAACGGCATAAATTCAGTGGCGGACCAAAATGATCCACAACAATCTGTGAACTAGCTCATAGGGGTGTTGAAAATCCTGGAGAAATGAAAGTTTATAATCAATAGGCTTAGGTTTTCTACATAGGGATCAGCAAATCAAAAAGATTTAAAAAAACATCCAAACCCATTGGAATTTATTTTGTGCCTGAGCACAGGAGTGAGGTCATCCTTTAAACAACCTTCTCACCAAATTTTCTATGGTTTGATGTTACATGATACTTTGTAACAGAAAATGCCTGGCTCCTCAAGCAACCTCAAATTCTGTTTAATTTTAAAGAATATTTCTTGTATATTACTGCCATGTTCTCACTTGTTACAAAGGTAGATTACCTATTAAAGTAGATTTCCTGATGACCTCAAAGTTTCTTGTATGAATTTGAACATTATAAAAGCAGTTTTTAAGAATTTTAAGTTTGGTGGTTGGGAAAAAAAAAATGAAATAAATGTGCCAAGTCCCTGTTTTCTCCAGACAAAGGGAGGTGTAATTCCCATGAGTGCTACCTGAGCTGTTTAGGGTGATGATTCTCACATCTAAGATATGTACTATAAGACATGGTGATAGATCACTTTTCTTGCTGACTTTAAATTGATTTACCAAGAGAAGAAAGAAAGAAAAAAAAAACCAAAACCAAAAATCAAAAAAAAGTCACCAAACTAGAACAAATACTTAATCTTTCCACTTCCTGTAGCACTGTATATTTCAAACATCATTACTTCTATTCAACTGGGTCTTTTCCAATATCACTCACAGAACATGGAAATTATCCAACTGACTTCACAAGTTTTTGGCTTGAGGCCTGATATAGAGAAGTGGACTGAGCATCTGCCTGAGCAGTGCTCAACAGTGCCTGAGAAGGGGCAGCCCGAAGTTCAGGCAGTGCTGTGTGTGATGACCTCTACAGTCACATTGTGGGAAACTGATTTACCAAGGGGTCAAGTCATACCCTTGCCTGGATTCTGTCCCATTTGTTGATTTTCAGCCTCTTTCCCCTTTGCAAGGACTGTGTGTGCTGAACGTGGCATTTTAGGGCCATACAAACCTTCAGATCCTGCATTCTTGAACACGCTGGAAACTTTACTGATAATGGGGGTGAGCACCCACTGAGTCCTGGTGTATGGGGCGGGCACTGATTTATAAGGATGATAACTGTATGGTGCATATAAAGGTCTGCTCAAGTCAAACTTTACAGTAGAAGTGATCTAAGGATAAGTGCTTTTATAGCCATCCTTACAAAGATTTTAGTGCCTTTAAATTTTTATTTGCTTAAATGCAACAAAAGTTCAGTTGTAGTCATAGTTGTTTATTTTACAAGGCAGTTATAGGTGGATTTTGCTGCTGGTCAGGTTTGTAAAAAACACATGCTTTAACATTGACTATTGTGTTGAACAGAATAGTTTTCTCTTTTTGGATTGTCCTTTTGTGTGTTTGTTACTGTTAGCACAATAATAGAAAGAAAAGGCTTGATGCAGCTTTGTCAGGAAGGAGAATTGATTCATAAATTCAACTGAAATTGATAAGACCTTCGTAGGAAATCCTTTCCAAAAATTCTTTTGGTTTATTCAGTCATAAAAAAAAAAATAAATGTAAGAATATGCAGATGGGTTTAAGTCTTGGTGAATAATTATCCAAAACTTTGGAATTTGGATTTCATTTTGTTAAACTTCCAAAATCTGATGGCTGACTGGAGACTTCCAGAGCTATGATGAAGCTGCAAATTTGTTCCAGTTGTATTTGCATGTGAACAATGTACTCAAAATATACAAAGGACCATAATTCTGAAATTGGTTAAATACATTAACTAAATTTAAGGAAAATCAATGCATTTGGCTAATTTGAACAGTGGAGCATTCCCCAAGTAAGTTTCATTGGATAATTGGGTAGGAAAGAGTTAACAAGTCAAATTTGCATCCTCTTTCCAGAGTGGTTACTGTCTTAGATTATATGTGGCAAAACAATTAAAAGTCAGCATAGAGGATGGATTTGTGTGTCCTCTGAAAAATAAATAGGTTCATTTTCAATAAATGATGTGAAAGGAGTTGAGCCCTCAACTTGTTATTCATACTACCTGTGGTCTTGCATGTTTGAACAGTTCTGCTGCTTTGGTTAGCAGTGATACAGATCCTACCACTATTTGCAATCCTTCATTTGCAGTTCTGCAATACAACCTTTAATACAAACCTTATATATTTATATATTTATTTCTTTATCCCTACACCACACACCATCTTACTCCTGAATGTTTTGTGGAGGCAAACATTTCACCAAAAGGAAAACTAATTTTACCCCTTTCGCCTTTCTTCAGAAGGAAACAAAAATGAAATCTAACTGGAGGAGAGCTCTATTGAGAGGGTGGGGAGAACAGGAAAAGATTCTATTATATTGTTTGGATCAAGATATTAGTATGTGAGATCCGGTTTCACATAGACTTCAAAAACAAACAAAGGCAACTCCTTTTGAGCCTCTAGCGATGTGACTGGCTCCATAAGATCAGAGCTCAAATTTACATGGATCTGTATTAGTTCAGGTATGAAGAGTTTCATTTTGCTGATCTTTTGAAGCAAATTCCACATAGCAGCACAAGAAAGGGCTGCCACATCGGATTTGACACCCTCCAACTGTGCCTTATGCCAATGTTTTCGTTGGTTCCCTCCTTACAAAATAGCTCTTTGCCAGTTTTCTGAGGGCTCCATCCTTTCTTTCTTTTCCTTTTTTGTCCCCCCTGTTTGAGAATGGTTTAGTTTGGGATTGTTGGAGTATGTATAGAAATAGCCATGAAGTAGAGGGAAAGGGAGAGCTGGCTTGCAAAACCCCTCTGTTATAGTTGAAATAATAACCCTATTGGAAAGTGATCTGTTGTTTTGTTTTAGTCTGTAAAGAGTTCTTACTCTGCATGCATTTATTAGCAAAACATGGGTGTAATTAATAGTTTTACAGTTTCTAAGATCTGCATATGTAAGCGTAAAATACATCAATCCTTACTTAGCTCCTGGCTTATGTTAGAGCTCCTTGGGCTCTCTTAGGCTATGCTCATGCATTAACTACCTGCTTTGCCTGGTTGTTTCAAGCTTCCTTGCACTGACTTCAAGCTTCCTACCCTCTGGGCACAAGACAGCTCATAGACATGTGGCTGCATGCTCAGGACATGTATGGCAATCCCTTTTTCGCATAAAGGACTGTAGAAACTGTCACTGAATACAGAAATTCCCATAGAGCTATGGATTAAGCTATGGCAGCATGTGACATGGCAGAAGGCAGCCAAAGCCCCGGCAAACTGCCCAGTGCTGTCCTCGATGCCTCTGGCTGTGCTGAGTACAACCCCAGAGTACAGTCCTTGCAGTGATTGTGCCTTGTGTGTTTGCTTACTCTGCAGATCACACACAAGCAACCAAAATGTGACCCAGTGTACCCAGCAAATTGAATTACTGTTAAAATAGCACAGCTAAGGCAACAGAGCTCACTCTATATTGCTGTTGTGGCTCAAAAGCTGCTCTGAGCAAATGGTAGTAACTGACAGCTCCTATATTATGCTATATGTGGGCCATACCAGGATCTTACAAGCTTATCTTTTGCAAGATGGATAGTTACTCCCTGAATTCTGCAACTTTGTCAAAGACGTAGCAGTTAGTTTGCAGGCATGATGCACTGTATCAAGATCAGCAGTTTTATACTGTTTTTCAGAAGCTCCTGCCACACAAACCTCCCCTCAGTAGGTGGGAAGTGGTTTGTGATCTAAGCTTTGCAAAGAGAAATAAGCAGGGTGACTTCATGGCATTCAATACAGGCTGTTCCTACTCTCCAGAAATGGTTGGTAAAACAGCCACATTTGCGATAAACATTTTGATTTATAGTTGAACTCATTAATGATTTAAAGTTTGGAAGGGGCGAGGTGGATTGCGCACATGTTGGTTCTTAGGTCTTCGTTTGTGAGGCTTTGAAGTTGGAGTCCATTTAGAAATTCTCTGCAAATTTTAGAAATAACATTTCTGTGAAAACGTAACGCAAAATCTGGTGGCATATGGTTGTATTTAGGTGACTAATACTCACTTGGGGCCACCTTCTTAATTTACTGCTGGCTTCACCATTCATGAGTAATGCATCCACTCCTAGCTCATGCCAATAAAGCTTTATGCCACCACACATATAATATTTCATTACATGTCTTGCCTTCTCCATTGCTGTGGCACTTATGAGGTTTGTGTTAACAGATCATCACAAAAATTAATAGCACAGTAAAATTATATAACTCGCAATTAGCTTTAACAATTAAAAAGTCTAAAAGCAGACTCTGTAACACTAAGACTCCAAAGATACCAGTAAGTTAAGGAGTTCATTTTCAGATCACAGTACAAGCACGTAAACATATCTTGCGATGTAAAGTTTTTCTCCAAGAAGTGTTTTAAAAATAAGGTGATTTTTTTTTTTTTAAGAAGGCATGTCTGCTGAGTTGAACCATAACAAAATGTTTATTTTTCTGACAAAATGTTTATTTTTCTGTCTGTTACATTGTGAAAATTGCCAATTTTTGTTTTACTGTAAGTCATCCTGTATTCCAGATAGCAGCATAAACAATGCCATGAAACTCTCCAGTACCTCCTTTCCCTCACATCCTGGATTTGGTTGCTTTCAACAAAAACTTTTCAAGGCTGTTTTAAGCGGCTTGTACATAACAGAGAGTCTCATCTGCCTCTGAGACTTGGTTGTCAAAATTTTTACAGCTGATGTAAACTGGCACATCATCATGTTCCTGGGATGGAGACAAAGGCAAAAATAGTTTTTTGTTAGTAGTGGTGTTTGGTTTTTGGTTGTTTTTTTTTTTTTTCCAAGTCAACACTGGGGAGATGAGTGTTCTCCAGAATGCAGACTGGAGAATCAGATCACAGACCAAGATATGGGAACTGGGAGCTATTTTTAGTGAGAACAGGTTCATGAGTGGAAGAAGGGGAGATTAAAGAGGACAAAGAGAAGAAACTCACTCACTGCCCATGTGCAGTGTGCTCTTGCCCTGGCTCCATCAGTTCAGCCTATGTAAGTGTCATTCATGATGGGGTCACAGAGTTATGCTTTCAGTTGTCTGGAAGCTGTAGGTCATATGAAGAACATCTCTTAAAGATCTGACAAAGTATTTTAGACAGAAGACATAATTTTTTAATTCTTCAAAAGACAAGTTAAATGTATTCATTGCATAAGAAATCTATAATTTAACAGCAGCTGTGCAGCAGCCTTTCCATGCTATAGTGCAGTCTACTATATTGATGATTTCAAATATTTATACCATCATCCCACATTCATGAAAAATATTTAAATTAAACATGCATGGGAACAGATGCCATTCTGTTCTGGCAAGAAAACCTAGTCATAAACTTCTGCTTATGAAATGTTATTTCACTTGACCCCTATCAGTAGGAACTCATGAAAATTAAACTGGGGAAGGAGAAATATTGTATGTAAGCTCTTTTCTCAGTGAAACCTTTGAGTGGGTATGTGAAGACAAGATGTTTCCATTAAAAGCAGAACACAGTTTGATTTTATAAGGTGAAGCTCACTGTTTTAACTTCTAATTCAAGAGTCAGTGCCCACTTAAAAGTTTCTTATCACCTGCAGAAGGCACTTGCTATAGAAAATTTCTAGACCAAACTGCAGTTATTCATTTCAGCAGTTAGTGCTTCTATTAATTGTTAAGTAACTCCATTTATTTTTGGATTAAAAAGCACAACTTTATTTTTGTTCTTGCTATACTAAAAAATCCAGAGAGAGATTGTTTCTTACTAATTCTAGCTAATGAGATGTTATGAAATAGGGAAAAGGGAAAGGAAATGTCATGTAAAGGTTTCAGGCTAAGGATGTCATCAGCCCCAGTCTATTCAAGTTAAACATTTACATCTCTGCATGTAGTCCATATAGGACTATATATGCATTTGACTGGAATATTTGTAGCTCAGCCTGAACAAACAATTCGTTCTATCTATTGTATCTAATCTATCTTGGCATTTATACAATCCTTTGAATCCTGCTTTCTGATGGAAGTTAGAAAAATAAGTGGGTGATTTCATGGTTTTCTCCATTTCTAATAGATCCTGTTTGAGATGTTAGTCTTGGATTTTCTTCTAGCCTTGCATTTTAACTGTGTTAACAGATTTTATTACGTATGTCTTCCCTTCCCCCTACCCAGCAGATGTAAAAAAATTGTGGGATTTATTGGCACTGCAATATTTATAATGTATGTTATTTGTCATCTTACTCCTGTTTTCGTTTGCAAAAGAAAAAGCAAACAGGGAATCTTGGACTTACACACTAGCTCTGCTTTTCCATATGATACTATCCTGGGAATCAGAGTTGGGCTGATAGAAAGGTTTGATCATTCAGGGGTTGAAATGCTCTCATGATGCTGAGCAGCGACAATGAACCAGTATTGCAAATGCATCACACCCTACATCTGTCCAGAGCACAGAGTTCTGCCTTGGTTTTAATGAGAGTCTCACAGGGAAGGGATTCTCTGGCTTGTGGAGGGAGGTCTGTTAGCCCTGTGGGGAGGCAGCTGTGGGCAACTCAGTATTGCAATGTTTTGGCCAAATCATTGAGAGATGATGCCTGGGAACATGTGGTGCAGTAGATTCCTTAGTGACAGAAACCTAAACAAGCTACAAGACCTTGCAACTTGTATAATAATGAAACTCACCCTGCTAGTTGGGTGCAATTTGCCTTATTCTGCTGACTCTACAGTACAGTTTCTGGTAGATTTTTTTCTCCCTAATTTTTATTAATATTATACTACATAAGAAAATATTTTTAAATCAGCAAGATTTCATGGTTAGGAAGTCATCAGATTTCCCCTCCAGAGGGTTTTCTGGGAAACGACAAGAGAAAAGACAAAAGGCACAAGAGCTGACTGGTGATGTGACAAGAGGGTACCTTCATTTTTGTACTCAGAGAAGTGTACAAACACTGTTTCTTTCATGGCCTCTTTACTTGCCTTTAAACTTGATACTGTGTGAGTCGGAAGTAACAGCCATGCCCAGCAAACCAAGATGCATGACCTGGGCTATGCAGACAAACGCTAACCCAACTCTCACCATGTCCTTAATTCTCTGCTCTTTGTCCCTGTCCTCAAAAGGCTGTATAAAAAAATAATACTGTGCTTCGCTGAGAACAGAAGATTTGTCAAGTTACAAAAAAAATAGGAACAAGAGCTAATAGACTCAGGTTTAAATCTTAATTCACCCAATTAAATGTAGAATGAGCTTTTTTTACAGGTTACTTAATTATGGGCGTTTTTTTGGAAACGTGTACATGCTCACCTGCTCTCTGGGAACTGAGAGGGAAGGAAATACATTCTTGATAGCAAAGACTCAGTAACAATAGATTAAGTTTCTCAGGTAGACATATTTAGTTTATAGTCATGGCCTATTTCAGAGTTTAATATTTGTTTGAGTATTTGTGATGTCATCATATTTATAATACTTTTTTTAGAATGAGTAACATAAACACTCTGGGACTGTATTCCTTTCTATTTCACATCATGTTCTCCTCTGCCACTTACTGCCTTTGTGTACCCCCCCCGAAAAAAAAAAGAAATTAAAAAAATTTCTAGACTTTGAAAGTTGCCAGGACAACACAATGGAAAAATAAAAGGGGATTTTGGTAACAAAACAGTCAATGATTAAAGAATTTGAAATATAATTTTAAAAAAAGTCTACCGAGATATCTGCCTTAATGAAATGCTGACTAGGATTTCTGCATGTGTGATATAGTTTACAAAGCAGGAAAGTATTTACCATAATAAACTGTACTTTTATTAGGGTCAGAGAGAGTAGACCATATTTCCTATGGGCTAGCCTTGAAACATTTGTGCATCCTCACTTTTTTTTTTTAATGTAGCAACTCATGTATCATTACTGTAAATTCTTTGCATTTAAGTAGTAAGTGGATCAGTTGGACTGAATATTTATAGAAGGTCCTGGATTGATAGTCTTAAAAGCTTATAAACCCCTGTTTACATATAGTTTACACACAGTACAGTTAGAGCACAGGCAATGAAGCAATCCTCTCACCAGAAAATAACATGGATAGGGGAATGAGTTGCTTGGGTTCCTGGTCTAGCCATGGGCTCTCCAAAAAGTGTCAGAAGGGTGATTTACTAAAGACCACTGAACGATGGACAGGACCTGTTCTGGGACCCTGCAAAGTACTTGTAAGCAAAACAGTTGTGGGGAAATGCTATTAAGATGCAGATAGTATCTTCATGGCTACTTGTATCAATGGAAATTAGTGAACTATCATAACTCTTAGGGATAAGTAAACTGCCTGAAAATGTGCCCTCAGCCATACCAGTGGCAATTTGCAGTAATTGTATTGCTTATGACAGAGTTGCTACAGGTCTCAAAAAGAGTAACTGAGGAAAGAACTGGCTTTATCTCTGGTCTTTTGATAAGTGGTATTTTACTAATATAATGTGTACACACCAATATCCTGTGAAATTCCTGCACGTCACCAGTGGTTTTTATTCGTGCCCATTAAAATGCATTACAGTGTGGAGGTTGCTGAAATGTAAATTAAAGGCTACGGCGCTCATAGTTTAACAGCTGCCATGTAGATTGACAGCCTTTGTGCGCCCAGCTGGCAGTGTCAGGTTAGTGGGTCTCTAGTCACAACATTAATCAGCTTTATTAGTGCCACTAATACCAATTTGTAAGCAGACTGCAAGGATCAGACGGCCCAGCTGTCAGGCACTGCACATAGATTATTACAGGATTTCTTTTTATTGTTTAAGATTGGAATTATAATTTAATTAGGGAATTTAACTATTTTTTACACCCACTGAAAACTAACAAAGATTTAATAATAATAAAAAAAAAGTTAACTTCTTTACCCTGCCATTCTACCATCTTTTCTACTTCCCGCCCCCCATCCTCCTCCCCGCCTCCACCCCAGCATGCAAGGGAGAGAAAATGAATTCGCTTCACAAAACCTGTTGTAGCATATCACTTGCTGAGATGAAGAACTTCTTACACTGCAGCAACAGCTCATATTGTGCTAGTCAGGATTTCCAACTGATTTCAACAGATTTTCCTTACCGCGTTGATGTGATATACCCAGTGCCTTGGAGGACCAAGAAATAGAGGGATTGTGTTTATAATTTCCTCAGAAAAAACTTGCTAGCCGCCTGCCTGGTTCCTAGTTTCGTCATAGTAATTACTAATTTCTCATCAAAATGTGTGTGTGAACCGCACAAATCAGAGGACTTTACTAAATTAGGGTGGTGTTGTACAGTAAATTCTGATTCAAGAAAAGCAAAGCAAATATAAATACATGGACATCTCTTAAAACTTCCTCTTCTTTTTGGCATGGGACCTCTTTTCCTTATTACATTACACATCAGTTTCAACTCAGTTTTAATTAATGATTTTAAATTAGGCTAAGAGGATATTAGCTCGCAAAGCCTAGCAATGAAGAATGGATGTTGTGGCTCAGACACAACCTTCCAAAATCTCTGCAGCTCACATCTTATAACACTTTCATGTCAGTCATACAGATTACATTTCCTGCAACACTAAAGCAGCTTTTCTAGTGGGTCAGAAACATGATAGGTTTATCCTTCAGCATGGCCTGAAAATATACTGAGGAGGGGGAAAACGCCTTTAGCACGTACTCTTAATGCATTGAAAGAAGGGAACCTAAAGATGAGATTTCACAGACTTAGAAGACTAATGAAGGAGACATTTTTAAGGAGTGTCACAGAGCTTTTCTGATGCCCCAAAATGCAGGGTAAAGGGAATTCCAGATAAGTGGTCTCTGTCCCCCATAGTCTCCTATCTGGACCTGTTGTGCAGACCACACAGCAGTACAGTCCACACCTCCAGAGTGTGGCCCTACCAGGATTGTTGCAGAAATGGGCAGGCTCTGGAGGACTCTGACATGTATGCTACTGGCTGTCCTGTGTGGTAGAGTGAGTCCTGTGTTCCGCATGGAAAGGTAATGGGACCTTATTTCTTATTTTGTTTGATTTCTGTATATCTCAAAAAACAGTCAGTGCTAACACATGAAGAGGCCATAGGCAGCTGATTGAACGCTCAGTTTATCTGATATATTGCCCTTGCTGGGCAGGAGCAAATATACAGTTTCTCTTTAAGAAGATTCTGGTTTTAACATATGAATCCTGACAACCAAATCTAATCCCACATTTTTCAGACCAAGTGCCAAAATATGAACAAATTCAGAAGAAAAATAGGACAAAATCAATTGATTTCTTTTATTTAAGGTTTTTGATTTGTAAGGAAGCATTTTGGGCAATTTCTGCATCTGAGGTATCAGGCCCAGACAGCAAGTGTAGTGGAAAATACAGGGAGTAATTTTTAAACACAAGAAAAGAATAAAACTATAACATGTAATGGCTAAAAAATGAAAGGCTTCTCGTGATGAACTGTAACAGTGACCTGATGGACCTCAGATGACCAGGGCAGTAAGAAGATGGGTAAGAATGGCTGTCCTGTTATACAACAGAGGCAAGTTATTAGCAGATGAAGTTGCAAAGATTACAGTGCTTACTGCTCTCTGGCAATTAGCCACTTCTTCACTAGAAGTGCCAACTTCGTCAGTGTTGCCATAAGTAATCCCAGTGACACAAGGGCAAGACTCCATCTTCCAATAAGTAAAATCTGGAGAATACTAGAGCAGGGACTGCTTATATACACTTTTGATAACTTACAGAGGGTGTGAAAAATACTAGACTGCTGGAAAAAGGAAACTTAGTGTATTCATTTAAAGATGGGAAAAGATAATAGAGTGCAGCTTAATTTCTTCAGAAAATGCTAGAACAAGAAATAAAGGAGATAATACATAAGCAAGCAAAGATCACAGACTTACCAACAGCAAATCATATCAAATACATCTAATTTCCTCCTGTAACAGAACAAGAAGTATTTGGATGATGCTTTCAGACACATGGTGTGACTCTTGGGGATGGTCCTGTGCAGGACCAGGAGTTAGACTTGATGATCCTTGTGGGTCCCCTCCAACTCAGCACATTCTGTGATTCTGTGAATACACCTTTGGAACAGGAGGAAAATTATATTCATTGCGTCTGTTGACTTTGGGGTTTGATGCTGCTTCACAGTGTTTTCTTATAAGTAAACTACAGAAGTGTATTTCTGATGAAACCACTGTGAGCTGGGTGCCACTTTGACTGGAAAACTGTACTTGCAGATTGGAGGAACCAGAGAAGACCAGGCAGAATGCTTACAGATGCAGAAACCATGATATGGAAGAGAAAAATGAACGAATGGTTTGTCTGAGGGAAGACTGAGGGAAGACAAAGTAATCTTTAAATACATAAAAGGGAGCAAATAAACGGTTTAGCTTGCATAAGACAAAGTAATAGGTTCAAACTGTAAAAAAAGGTTATTCATTAGAAAAAAAACACTTTAGAATTGTAAGAATAGTCAAGACTTGCTGGGGAGATTAGGGAGCCTTTGGTACGGGAAGGCTTTACAAACAAGTTGGGTGAGCATCTGTCAAAATGACGCAAGCATTGCTGATCTTGTGCTTGGACAGAGAGGTGAGCTAGATTTCTCTTGAGGCCCCTTCCAGCTGCCTTCTCCTATAAAATTTGATTCTGTAACATCAGCAACATAATGCATGAGTTGGCTGTGGGCCTTGCCTTGCCGATATCATCAGCAAGTACTACTTGGTGGAAAATAGCACAGGTTGTCTTGGGGCCAAGAAGCCAGTGTACTCATTGCCATGCCCCAGGGACCTGATCCACTTGGCGTCTAGCTAGTCCCAGCCCCACTCCAGCTTGTTTACCTGTGTGTCCTTCTCACAGCTGCTCTCAACTGGAGGACCAGGGCTTCTCCATGTCAAACCTTAAGGAGGAGGGAGGCATTTGGACAGCATGCTTGGCTTATCAGTTTCAGCAGCACTTCAGAAGAGCATCCTTATGGACCAAGATGGGCACTGGGTATTGGGTCCACAATGACTACAGCAGAGGAGATGGCCCATGAGTGTAGAAATATTACTGCTGTTCGTATTGGATGGAATAGTGGCTAAAAAATCCCCTAGAAATGGTGCAGGATCACAAAAAGCATAAAATGTGTAGAATTCAAAAACCTAAACAACTATTGAAGAGGTTAAACCTGTAAAGGCTGCAAAGTCTTTCTGTAAACTAGTCAGGCTGAATGAAAGGTCATTAGATTTTCACAAGCTCTTCTAGCTAAATAGTGTCTCTGCCAAGTTTTCTTTTAAGTATTTACAGATAAACTTCTCAAACTGAAAAACCTCATTCTAAAATAAAAGTTTAGATCATTAAGTGTGCATGTTCAATATTTGATGGACTTAAATATTTTATAGAAATCTTGGAGAAACAGAGTAAAGTTACTGGAACATATATGTTCTAATTATAATCCCCCTAGAAATTTGATGGGCTTATTAACTTTATGGAAGCTCAGATAAGTTGACCGTTTTAATTAAATGTAAACAACTTTCTAATAACAACCTTGACATCTCTTCCCAGAGAGTGATCCTAAAGGCCCAGTGCACTTAGAAATACCAAGGAGTTGCATTACAACCTGCTGAGACACTGCTGTACTGTCAAAATGATGTGGCAGTGAGCGCATTTTGAACAGTCCTAACCCGATGTTCTGAGTCTCAGTCAGCTTTAAAAATGTATTGTTTCCTTCCAGCTTTATTAGTTCTTCATCTCTGTGTAAAGGGTAAACTTTCCAAAGTCTGGAAATTTAATTCAAAGTTTTATACTTGTTCTGAATTCCACAGAAATGAACAGAACAGAGATGTTTCAGTTACCTATATTTGTGGATTTCGTGCAATGATGGTTCTGACATTCTCAGGTGCACTGAGGAGTCCCAGGGTCTCTGCAGAGTGAGTTTGTATTTTCTTTCATCACAGTTTTCAGAAGTTATGGCCATGCCCAGCACAAATCCCTCTGCAGTCAGGGAAATCGGTATGTGGAAAATTGTTGGTCAGCGGTAGGGCTAGAAGTCCAAAGCTAATCTGTTTCTGATGATGAAGAAGACACCCTGCACATCTTTCATGACTGCTGCAGATGACATGTCATGGCAAGGACATGAGAGCAAAGGTTGGCTTTGTAGGCATGTCTCTTCCTGTATTTTCAAACATGGCTTCCAGTGCAGAAGAGAATAGAGAGTTAGTGCATAGCTATCCTATAGCACGTGTTGGGTTTTTTATGAGCAAAGAGTTCCTTTCTGGGTCATGAACCTGGCTATTGCTTCTGTTCTTTGAATGCTCTATTGTCCTGTCTTTGACTTGCCTCCTTTGGGCCAGAGAGAAATTGTTTTAACAAGCATACTTATTATCAAGTAAGAAATATGTCTTATGCGTGTTTACTAGAAACTGAGAGAGGGATCAGTTATGTAAATTATGTACTAACATGTATGGTATGTTCAGTGCTTAGCAGGAGTGGTTGAGGCAGTTTAAGGTTTGCTAACCAATGAAGAAGGGGAATTATGGGAGTGGAGGGTTTTTCATTCAGGCAAGCAAAAAAAAAAAAAGGTTAAAATAATCAAAAAAGCTTGCAGTCAACTAAGCAAGTGGCACCAAGGCTGCCTTCTTTGTAAATGGGGACCCTTTTTGTCAGTCAGAGACTGTAGTCCTGCTCTTTAAAACTGGTGGGAGAGCTGCCACTGAGACCTGTGAAGAGCAGGCAAGAAGCAGGTCAGTGAATCAGCTCCCACAGGGTGAGAGCTTAAGGACAAAGCATATTGATTCTCTCCTCTGCCCTGAGGGGAAAGCCCCTGGGAGCAAGAAAGCAGAAAGAAGATGGAAACTACTTTTGCTTACTATTTTCATCTGTTTCTGCATTTAGAAAAAAACCCCAGCACTATTTCTCAAAGGAAAGTGGGTCCAGTCCTTCATGGAAATCACTGTTGGGGAAAGGAAATGTTAGTTGGGAAAAACTTCTGAGGAAGGATTAATCCTGCATAGAAGAGGAATGAAAGTCAGCAGGGAAGTGGAGGAGAGTGAAGCTCATATTACTCTTCATGCTTATGTCAAAGACCTGATCTCTGGAGTCCCTTCTGTCCCAGCAATGACATGCCCATCTTTGGACCTGGCTCAAGAAGATGATCACTTGTGTATGTGTAAAAGGCTGTCCTGAAGTAGGTCATAAGCATGAGTCGGGAAGGGCTGAGCAACACTACAGAGATCCTCTCTTGTGGGAGCCATACACAGACTTGAGATTATTTTAGGGAGGAAAAAAAAAATACCTAGGGAGCTAGCACTCTAGTCAGGTTCCTTTTAAATGTCAGCTGCTCTGTGTGTTACTACAGTGGAGCTCAGTCTGCAATAACTGGCATTTATCAAGGCAATCTGTTTATTTTTTTTTAACATCTCATTTATGGTAGTTTTAAGTTCTTTACATTGGACTGTAGAAAATCCTCTTACAGATTCAGAAATGATCCCCCATATATTTATATAAACAAAGCTTAGGAATGGGAAATCTAAATTGTTAATCACTTGTGCTGTTTTCTCCATGGAAATATCAAGCAGCTTTCCTTTGAGAGGGAAAAATACCCTCTTTGCACTCCATACAAAAAGGTTTTCTTTGTTACACCTGCCAGCATGAAAAAGGATTAATTTTAACAGAGCTTAACCTAGCCATCTAGGGGAAGCCGTTTAAATGACTCCATGTCTTGCTTGCTTTTAATGGCACTACTCTGGTGACTTCATTTAGTTTTGCAAAATATAAGAGAAATTTTTGACTTATGCCACTCAAGGTTGTTGGATTTCATCACACCTGGTCTGGATAATACAGGCAAACCTTGGCTGTACCTCACTGTGAAAAATACGCATCTATTTATTTAGGATTTTTTTCAAGAGCATTCATCAGGGAGAGCAAATAAAAAGTAACAAATGCACCTTACTTACCATTACTTCATTTTATAAAGCAATGAATCCTAATCTCTTGATGAAGTTTTGGTAAACATTTGCAGAAGGCTTTCAGACTGTGTTATATATTAAGTAAAAAATGTTGAGTGTTTTTTTCTGGATCAGATTATTGGCATTTTCCTCTCTTTTAAGGCATTTTAAAAAGAACCTGTCTTTTGTAGAAAATACAAGTCCAGAATTTCTGCCCAAAGGGACAGAGTACTGGAAAGAAAAATGTTAATTAAAGCAGGAGTTGAACAATAGATGTATAGTGGCTTTTTATTATCTTGACACTCTCCATAACCATTAACGTAAGTGAAGAAAATGCATAGTTGCTACAAAGAGCACTAGTGTCATACATTTGAGTCAAAAAACTTGTTTATCAGCATAGACAGGCTGTGGTAACACTCTAGGACAAGGTGCTGCAGATCTGCACACTGGGGGCTCTGTAGACCTGCCCGAGGCCACAGCAACATGGAACATGTACATCTGTGATGCAGGTACGGAGCCACAAATAGCAAAATCATTGGACACTTAGCTTTTTTAGGTTTTGTGATTTTACTACCTTTAATGTGCTGGTAAGGTTATCAGCATAGATACTGGATTTTCAGTTTTAACTCCTGTGAGTAGGTCTTTGGGAAAGAAGTTGTGAAGAAGCGATACTGCAGCAGTCACAAAAATCAGAAAGAAATGCAGTCTCTTTAGTTCCCCAGTACTGAGGCAGAGGGAGCAGCTCTTAAACCATCCCTCTTGCCTACTTCAGAAAAAAAAAGTGTCAAATTCAACAAAATAAGTGTTCCCCACTGAAAATTATTCAAACTTTTAGGACCAACTGAAATATCTTAAACACAATAGACCTGTCTAATTGCTGACATAATTTAAATATTTGAATTGAGCTGCTGCAGGCAGTATTCGATAAGAAAACCAGAACTGTGAAGGTTTTTTTTTTGCTTAGTATCCTTCTTGCTCTCCTCTTTTCTTTATTCTTGGTGTTAGCAGTGGTAACGAATAGCGTATTTAGAATTTGCTTTAACCTATTTATAATGAGCAACCTCACTAAGCTGAAAAGTAAATTTGTACAAAGGTGCAGGTGACATCAGCTTCTGCAAATACACTGGAGCAGATCAGTGAACAGAAAGTAATTAAACCCTTTAAGTGAAATAAATCTCACCATTCAATGGAACAAACAAAAAGTTCCCTATTTTAATGTTGAATTTCTTGTTAAGAAATATTTTTGTATCATAAAATATCATCACTGAATCTAAGATTTAATCAAATTTTTATACATTTGGATTTGGTTCGTGTTTGCAAAATCCCTTGAACATAATGAAACATGTCACTGTGAAATGAAGTATCCTGAGATATAAAAATTTTAATTCAGCTTAAATACAAAAAAAGAAAAGGAATTTCTAGAAGCTATTAGTAGTTCCTGTACTACTAGCAAACTATTTTAGTTCTGTTCCTTTGTTTCCTAGATATGTATCTGCACACAAAACACTATACAATAAAGATTTCCAAGAGGAATAGGAAATTGGGACTTGTCTTTTTGAAGGATTAAATCTTCATATGTGTGATATGTTCTTCCTCTTAATATGATTATAAAATCATTATTTCTAAATTTCCCACCGCAATTTAACTTTTCCCTCTTTTATTTCTGTGAAAGTTAAGGCAAAGCAACTGCCTCTAGCAACTAGTCCTCTGCTCACTGATGGTATTGACTTAGGAGCTATTTGAAAGAAACTCTGGACAACCTCTGTGAACTTGTTCAGCCTTGGTTGTTGTATCTGTTGCAGCCATGAGCTGGTGGGTGCTTCTGCACTGGAGATATGTGACTGACACTAGCTATGTGACTGTAGGATGGGCATTTTAGGTTGTTTTACTGGAACCTCAAGGCTTTTCTAGATCCTGCTCTTGTAGCCTCTGTGATCTGAAGGACCTCTTTTTGCTGTGCCAGGCTTTGCAAGTTTGTTTAGCACACAGACATTAGGAGAACAGCTGCCCCAGCCACATTATTTATAAATCTGGATAAACTCTGTAGTTAAATATTTTTAGCAGTAGATTTCTGAAGCCAGGAGAGCACACACCAATCTAAAAAGAAGATCTAAGCATCTAATGTGGTATTTGATTTAATTTAGAGCAAGCCTCTTGAAAAAAAGGTTATGCCTACAGCTTGATAAGGATTTGACCTGTACAGATCCAGTACCTCTACAGATCAATAAGTGCAACTATATTGCACTTAATTAAGGTCTGCTTTCAATGGATCATCAAGTGTAAATTATTTATTGTGGAGGAGTAGCAGTGTTAGTTGGAGATGCCACTTTCTCCTATAACATTCTGCTGCTATGCAATTTCTTGGCAGGAGAAATCAGAAAGCTCGTTACCATTGCATTATGTAGGACCTGTGCTTTTATTTTTTTCTTGAGATAGAGTAATATATTCACATAACAAATAATAAGGCACAAAACAGTGATTGCTTTACTGGTGACACCAGACTTGAAAATCACATCAGGAAAGTGAGTTTTTCCATGCCAGATTTTGCCCTTATAGTAAGCAACTTCAAAGGAGGTGCTGCTAACTTTTAGCTGTATTTTTCCAGGGAATATATGGGTGACCTCTTGAGTTTTCTTGAATTACTTGGCTGAGTTTTGTGATAAAGTGAGAATTTCCAGACATATATTTGATTACATAACTTATATTAACAACCTTATGGTTTGGAAAGTACAAAAAACTCTCTAAATAATCTAGTAATTTTATTTACAACTTTTTGAAATTATCTATTTCTTAATTATGGGCTATATAATTAGTGTTTCTATAAGAGTATTTGCTTTATTCTTTTGAGTCCTCTCCACATCCTTTTATTCTTCTGCATTGGCAGATTCAATTTTACATGATAGGAAAAGTTGATCTGAAGGTGATCTTGAGCATGACACAGAGGTCAAGGTGCATTAAAGGCTTGAACCAGAAAGGACATGACACAATGTCAGTCTGGAAACTAGCCTGTCTGAATCCAGGGCTTTTTTTTGTTCCTGAGTTTGCATCTCTTCAACACTGATTGTTGCTAGAGCAGAAATAGGAATACAACCTCACCTCAGGTGAGTTTGTAAGGTTAGTACATGAAGGTTGAAAGGTGCTCTGATGTGATAATGCTGAAGAACTTAACAATGAATTACCATATATTATAGTCTTTTTGTAGTCATTTAGGTAGAGAAATGAGTTTTAGCATATTTCATGCATTAAATTTTCCCTTTGCAGATACTTCTGATAGCTGTGGCAACTGTGCCACAGATTGCTATGTGTATTTTCAGATGCAGTGAAGCATGTTAGCCTCTCTGAAAGAGCCTTGTGCAATAATTTCAATGGGCCATGCATTTTGGAAGCATTGCTAGCCAAGTAAATTGTGCACTGAAGAATACAAGTGTGGTTTAATAAATGTATATGCAGTCTGACAAAAACTTGTCAATACATCCAAAATGCCAAAGACCTTGTTTTGTTCTCACCTCTGGGAGAATCTTAATGTGGTGAAAAGGGCATGTTCAGTTTGGAGGTTTTGTTGAGGTTTACTTTTCTGTTACTACTTCTCTGTCATTCAGTTTTCTGGAGAATAAGCAAAGTCTCAAACATGGGACAACAATTTTTTCTCTGTGGTTCTGAAGAATAACCCAGTGAAAGCTGTCTGCTAATGGAAAAGTATATTCAGTCACTTGTCCTATTTCACAGTTATTTGATCCCTCTTGCAAGGCCAGCAGAACATCACAGATGAGATGTCTAGTGAAGTTTCTGTTTACTCATAGGATTCAGCTATATATGAGCAGTGTAAATTGCTTTGCTGTGTATATATCTTATATGTGGGTTCAGGAGTGGCAAAAGTGACTGGATATGATTGTCCAGCACCAGTCTGAGTCCATCTTTTCTGCATTCCACCTAGAGAGGTGCCAATTTGTATAAGTCCCATGGGACTTATGCTTACTCCCTGCCAAGGTCTCTAATATACCCTAGCCCTTAGGAGGGGTTCAATGTTATGTCAGGGGCTTGACATGCCCCTTGATGTCCCCTGGATATTCCCTATTCCTGCTGCAAAACAGTTGGCACTGCAGACATTTGGAAGGGCTTCCCTTCTCCCCTTTATCTTGATTCTTGAAATGTGTTTTTAATTACTCAGTGAGAGCAGAGAGAGTTTGAAATCTGGGCTTCTCCACCTGTAGGCTGAATGTGTTTCATCCTGTTGAACTGGTCACCTTCGCATCTCTCATAATTGAATTAATTTCTTTTCTTATGGCATATTAAACCCTTTTGAGCAGCACCCATATCATAGAATCATAGAATCTTTAGGGTTGTAAAAGACCTCTAAGATATCACTGTACTGGTAAGACCTTGTAAGATCCCAACTATGCTAAAACTTTGAAGAATTGTTGTTAGTGCCCTCGTGGGACAGATATATGTGATTTGCTTGATTAACACAGTTCGTGAAAATAACAGATAAATGTTTTTGTAATCATCTGTTTAAATTGCCTTACAGATTTTCAGACAACATTCAGTGCACTCTCAACCCTGCCAGGTTTCTTTGGTTTGTCCTTTAGGAATAAAAGATACATATCAACAAAGTATATTAAATAAGTTTGCTGAGCCTAGTTTGGGAGTTTATGTAGCCTGGTTACGGTTTGTCTGTAAACAAAACCTTTGAAATATTACCTTATATTAATTCTATAATAGGACATTATAACATACAGCAGGGCTTGACCTATAATTATTTGTACTTCAGGTGCTTAACAAGACACAGAACATCTCCTTAACAAATGTTTACCCTCTTCTTTTCCTTGGGACGATGACAAGGGTTTTCTATCCCTGGTTGATGACAGATGAAGAATTTGGAAAGTTCCTATCTCCCATCTGGGAAAGGCAATTGCAAGCTCAGTTGGCTTCTTTTTATTTCTAGGAAAGAGTGAATCAAGGCAGAGATTTCTAAGATTCCTGCTCAGTCCTTTTCTCTGGGATTCTTTTCTCCTTTTCCTTCGGTTTTGACCAAACAGGGCTAACCTGTGCATTTTATCTTGTGCCTTGTCTAAGAATCAGAAACACCATCTCTGTTTACCTGCTACCCTGCATTTCTGTAGTGACAAACTAGGAGGGAAGGAAGGAAGGGACAGATGAAAAATGTCCTTCTAGCCCTCAGTGATGCTCAGGTCATGTCCTGAAGACTCATCATCCTTTGCAATCATTATCCTGATTGTTGTGGTTTTTCTGCAGGGGAACTTCTTTTATTTAGTTTATTTCCTCCCACCTTAGGCTGTGTGAAAATTGGGGAAGAAAAAAAAAAAAGGAAAAAATAAAAGGAAGAAAAAAAAAAGGAAAAAACGGGGGAAAACTGAAAGAAAGAGAAAGTAGAATTAAACACCCTACCAGAAAGCATCTTCAAGATTAGATGCTTGGCTGTGCAATGTAGGCTGAAATGCTTATCCATGCTTTTGTGATTAGCAGGCTGGATTATTATGTAACCCTGCATCACCGGGTCTCCCTGCTTCAACTCTCTCTCAACCCTCTTTGCTTCAAGTTCCCACTGCAATGGAAAGGCCGTGGTGAAATCTCAACTATAATATCCTTATGTTGACTTAAGCAAGGCTTTATGTGGCCTTGGTTCATCTTACAGCTCTGATCTGACTTCATCCTACTCTAGGGATGTCAGTGTGTTCTGCTAAAGCTGCCATGGATTAGATCACACAGCTTGTGAATGAGCATTTCCTTGTTGGAGATTCAGATGGAAAGCTCCCTCTAGGAAGCAATGAGGTTTTTCTACAGCTGAAATCAATGGCAAGGCTCTCACTGACTCCAAAGAAAGTAGGATTGGACCCAATAAATTCATTTTTCCATATATTAATCAAATTCTACAGTTCACATGCTGCCTTATTTGTCCAATTTTTTTTGTTATATTTAAAACACATTGATAATAAAGTGCAATCTCAGAATGACAGCTATTAATAATCAAGTTCAGAGCCCATTGAAACCAAGGGGAATTTTTTATTGATTTTAGTGGGATTTGAATCAAGGCCTGAAACTATATTTTGACTGTCTTCTTTCCTAACCTTTCACATACTGCTGAGTATTAGAATCATGTAATTTTTTGCCTTCTTCCCTCTTGTGGTTTTCTTTGCTGTACATTCTTCAAATAATCTATCTCACCATAAAATATTTTGTGTTTTAATCATCCAGCAAAAACCCACACCCTGCTCAGATACACAAACAGGCAATCATCACTTTCCTCATGTCCCATCAATGCAAAAACATCGATATGCCTAAACTATCTTTTTGCAACATAAATATACAGCTTGTTCCTACATAGCATATCAGAGAGAGCACAGACCTAACTAATTTCCAGAGGGGACTGATAAGTAAGGATGTGTTCCTACTTCCATTATCAGGTGTCACTAGGAACGAGTTGGGAAGGGTTCAGGTGGGTGAAAGGGTCCCCTTTGGAAGAATTTTTTTGGCTAAATATGCTTCTTGTCTTGTCAGATCCAAAACAGGTAGAAACCAGCCAACAATCTCAGACAGAGGTGTAACAAGCATCTACAAAAACACAGGATGGGGAACTTAGCTAGACATCAGTTTTACAGAAAAATGTTGTCCCTGTGGATCAAAAATGGAATATGAATCAATAATATAGTACTTAAGAACCTTTCCTTGCTCTGAGAACTAAAAAGACAAATGTTGAATGTCTGGGCAGGAGTGAGTCTGACCTCCAGGATGGTATTTATAGAGGGATTTCCTCTCACAGATTTATTGGAGGCTTTTGAAAAGGCATTTCAATACAGACGAATGGCAACCTCTACAATGAAGCTGATAAGGGAGTATTTTGAATTTCCAGAAAGTTTCCCCAAACAATTTATTTTCATAGAATCATAGAACTGTTTAGGTTGGAAAAGACCTTTAAGCCAACACCACTTGTGACCAGCCACCAGCTGGATGTAACTCCATTCATCACCACTCTCTGAGCCTGGCCATCCAGCCAGGTTTTACCCAGCAAAGAGAACACACCTCCTGAGTTGCTGTCCCTTATTCCAAAGGTCACAAACTCCCCTTTTTTTTCCTGAGCTCCAACCAAAAATTCTCTGTTCAGCCATGCTGGTCTTCTTCCCTGCTGGCTCATCTTTTGACATGTGGGGACAGCCTGCTCCTCTCCCTTTAGGATTTTGCTTCTGGAAGAATGTCCAGCCTCCCTGGACTCCTTTGCCCTTCAGAACTGCCTCCCAAGGGGCTCTGTCAACCAGGCTCCTAAACAGGTCAATGTCTGCCCTCCAGAAGTCCAAGCTTGCATTTGTTCTGACCCAACTCTTTACTTCTCCAAGAATCAAAACCTGTATCATATTGTGGTCACTGTGCCCAAGATGGCCTCCAGTCATCATATCACTCACTAGTCCTTCTCTGTTCACAAATAAGAGGTCCAGCAGGGCACCTCCCCTGGTTGGCTCCCTCACCAGCTGTGTCAGGATGTTCCCTACTCCACACTCCAGGAATCTCCTAGACTGTTTCCTCTCTGCTGTATTGTATTTGCAGCACACACCGGGCAAGAAAGAAACACCTATGATAAAACAAGAGAGACAATCCTTTTAGGGGTTAATAACTAGATAAAAGATGGGGGAAAAATAAGTAGGAATAAACGGTCAGCTTGCATGGTAAATGGAACTTAGGAGTATCCAGCTGGTAGCTGTGCTGTTCAACATATTCATAAATGAACTCAGATATTAAATTGAATAATGAGAGCATTTGGTGATAGGAAATTATTCTGGAAATCAAACTTAAGTATAAAGAGTTACAGAAGAATCTCACAGGAGTGAGTGACAGCATGCTAGAGTGGCAGATGAAATTTACTGTCAATAGAAGAAAAGGAAAATGTAGATGGGGAAACAACTATAATGCTCACAGGAATAAAATTATAACAGATATGGCAAATTTCTTTATAAAGATTAAAGCTGCATTTTGGATTTGGAGTGCCTCTAGTTAAAGAAACCATCTCTGATTCAGAAACTTTAGAAATCATGGTACCTGGAGAAGTCTCAAAAAAATATGTGCTGGCTCTTGTTTTAATAGCCAAAAAAATTGACTTTAACCAGTATATAACACAAAAAGGGACACTTTTAACTGCATTTTGTGTTAATGCAGCCTCAGCCACATATTGTGTTCAGGTTGGGGCACTACCTTTGAACAAAGAAGTGGGTTTTTTGGAGTGAGTCCAGGGGAGAAAAACAAGGATGATTTAAACTCTAGATAAGATGTTGATCAAACAAAGAGAAGAACATGTTATCATGGTATCAGGAATTCTTCTAGAGTGGTGGTGGGGTTTTTTTATTCTTCTTATTATTATTTTTTATATTAATAAGACAAAAAGAGAATTGGCATGCATCTGAACAATAGATCCTGGGCCTTTGCTTTGGCTCCAGTACAGCTTGTTAGACATCAGCTTGTGTGGATATATCTAGGAAAAACGTTTTTCCTCCAGCACTCAGGTAGCTTCTGCAACTTCAGTATAATTTGTCCCAGCTCCAGAGAGTGGTAAAACATTACCTACAGGATATTTTATCCCTTCAATTAGCCTTTTATAGCCTGGTAGACTCTTCAGATCCAACTCCTACCATGACAGATATGTGTTGTGTCTTCATTTTTTTCAGTAAAATTTAGGAGTCCATTTAGAGTTCATGAATTCTTGTTCAGGAGTCATTAGAAGAGGTATATGTGTGACCGACCTCCCAGAGACAAGTCTTCTAGTGTAACTGATTATTTTAGCTATTTTCTAAATCTATTCTTTGAACGTTCTTCTCCCCTATCTTTAGCATAGTTGGCACAGATTTGAGCAAAATTGTCTCCCACTCTTTGTTGTCTTTCTTCTGGCTCCAAATGGTGCACAGCTAGGGAGGTAAATACTGCCTCTTGTGCACTGTGTTACCTGATGGAATTATAAAGTTAAAGAAATTATTAAAGAATAATACAGCTATTAAAATTAATTCTTCACATCCGGTTTGATAAGAATCCACTCGCCCCCTTTATAAGCATAAAAAGAGGCAGACCAGCTTGGTTTCTTTGTGTTTCCAACACAATAGGCTGAGCTGTTGCATCTCATAGTTAAACTAGAAAGTACAGGGAAGAATTACATTAATATACTCATAAGCCTATGGGATTATTCAGCTTCTATTTGAAAATGCTTTTGGACTGAGACTAAAAATGAAACTAACCAAACCTCAAATCTGAATTTTATGAGGAGGTTAAGAACATAAAGGAGGACAAGTCTGAACTGAAGAGCAATGGCATTTGTTCAGTTTTCCCCAGACATGGTACTAAACATGATGCTGCTTTCTAAGCTCAGTGTGGTGCAAATGCAAAAGATGTGTTGTGTCACATTCTGATTTTAACTCAGTGGAATAATTTTCAGGTTTTATGAGTTTGCAAACACACTGTTATTTAATAACACATTATGGCTTAATTTGACTGGTGAAGTAAAATTTCAGAATGTCTGTAAAAGTAAAATATACTCTAATTTTTCCCTCATTTTCCTGATCAACATGAAACAAACTTGAGGTATCTTAGAGTGGTATGTGTTTCTTGAGTTCACTTTTCACATGCTCTAAAAGAATGCTTGACTTTTGTTCTTACTGAAATTTTCTAGAAGCTTAGTGGAACTGCTTGTGATTTACCTTGTTTTAAAGGGTGGCAGCAGCAATGTTAACTGTCGGAGCAGTCTGTCAGAATGAAGCCACATCTAGGCTGAGTATGGCTTTATGTAGGCAAGAAGAAAAACTGCTGTGTGAAAACTGTGAGATTATTCATAGAGTATACCAGCACAGTGCTGTCCAAGTCCAGAGACCTGAGCTTGGTCTACAGTGGAGCATGAGCAGTCAGTCCACTGCTTAAACCTAGGGAGTAGATCTTGAATAAAATTGTCTTTGTTAAAATGATTATTTTGTTCTGATGCAAGTGAAATATTTGTAGACAGTGTTATCTTTACTTACTTTCTGTAAGTAAAATGATTCCAGGTTAAATTTTTCCCCATGTGAAAAAAGCTCCCAAATTCCTCAGGACTTGTTACTTGCAGCAAAATGAGCAGCAGTGCACAGATAAAATGCCCATCATCTAGAAATCCAAACCATTTTAACTGAAGATGTGATTTGTATATGGAAACAAAATTCTTCCCTGCCTTTCTGCCATGGAGAGGGGGATGAGGAGCTGCTGGCCATACCAACAAGGGCAGGGTTTGGCCCAGTACCTTTATGAAAGAAATCTGATTTGTATGTTTGTTCTCTCTGCAGAGATCAAAGACCATTTACTCAGCTAAATAGTGAAGGCTAGTGTAGATTTATGGAACCAATTTAGAGAATTAATAAACCACACCATAAATCTTGTTAAGGTCACACTGTATGTGATTGTGCCTATATGCAGACATGGAAATTTGGTATCCTTCCAAGTGAGAAGACTAGCTTTCTTGAGCTTAGTTACAGTAAGTAATTAAATTCATGCCCCTTAAATAATGGATCATTGAAGAAAGTGTTGTTGGTTGGTTGGTTGGTTGTTTTGTTGGGTTTTTTTAACAGAGATTTTTAAATTACGTGCCCAACCCTTCAAAGTACAGAGTGCTTTCAACTGCCTTGGATTTGGTGGGAGCTGAAAACACTTTGCATCTTGCAGAATCAAGGGCTTTAAGTGGGTCTGAATCAAAACACCTATGAACTTCGAAAAGACTTTTTCTGGATGCAAATGCTAAATCTTCAGACCTGTCTTTAATACAAACCAATATTTACAGTTTGCATGGTCTTAAGATGTAGTAGCTGGCAAGTATGGTCTGTATAATAGATTGAAGGAGCATGAATAAAAGAGGAATCATCTCATGAATAGGAAGGTTTAAAATAGATGGTATAAAAATAGCTTGTTACTTAGGAAATTTTCACATCCTTAAATCTTACAGAGAGCCAGAGATTGATCTTTAGGGTTGGGGGTTTTTGTTTGTTTTAATTCCCCTTAGGTCAAACCTGCTCTGATAATGGAGCCATTCTCTCTGCTACATGGATATAAATCTGCTCTTACACAGCTTTTGGCCTACTAATTGACCTTTGATGTTTTCTATATATTCATAGTTTTGCCACTTAAAAATGCCATTTCCTCCTCAAATTTCAATTAAGGAGGGTGTGTGTGTAAATATATATATAAAAATTATTTTAATTTGGATGCATGAGCAAAGGGCAGGAATACATGACTGCACACCCATCCTTTCTGTACCCTTAGTAGCCTGTGAACCATTTTCAGCTGTGATTGACACAAAGCAAGAGGAATGTCTCAAGTCTCAAAGACATGGGGTGTCTGCCAGCAGACCACCTGCACACAGCTTTGTGTTTGCTGCTGTGCGTGTTTCCCCTTGACCAGGTCCCCTAGCAGCTGATGTGGTATTTCAAGTTGGTGGTGGGACAGAGGTGTTTAGCAGCAAGGTGGAGGTGCAGGGATATGCAGGAGGGGAGTAAGGGTTGAGTGTAGAAATAGGCTCTGGTATCTATGGTTCAAATTGATCAGAAAAAGGGGGTGGGCAAATCTGCTGCTCCAGAGCAACCTCCTTGTTTTCTTGGTTTGTGTGTCAACCTCAGCACTGAGGTTAATACAGCTCTGGAAAGCCCGTGAAGTTGTTTTTTCATCAATTAGGAAGCAGCAAAGCTAAGAGACCGAAGGCATTAACAGTGGTTCTGCATCTCATCCCTAGCGACAGGGTTGGCCAAGTTCTTATAAAATACATGTGTAAACAAAAATGTAATCTCCTGTATAGCAGGTCTCACCATCTCAATTTTTATATCCTGCTGGAGAGAACAGTCTCCCTCCAACAAGCCATTTCTAACTCTGGCTCTTGGTTTGAAATGCTGCTTTGAATAGGACATGAAAGAGATACGATAGTGTGTAGGAAGAGGAGGAAATACAGTGGGAGGAGAGAGACAGCAGCGTAGCTGTATTGTCATCTGTCTTGATTATTGTTCCAAAAAAAACTCCTATGTGTAGTCACCTGCTCTGATGTCATTTAGTTTGAAGACCTAAAGGTCCTGGCCCTGCTGAGTGAGGTTGCTGGGGTGGTTTTTCAGAGGATTTTTCTCCCGTTGTCTCTCATCCTGGCTGTGTGTGGTGAATTCTGCTCAGCCAGAAGAGACAGCTGCAAGCTCAGACTGTTAGCCACAAGAAAGAGTAAATGTCTGAGAAGTCCCTGAAGCCATTCAGGTGGCTTTCAGGCTTTTGGAAGGATCCTGAGCCTCAACTCCCCTTCCCCCAGTGTACCATTGCCTGTGCAGCACAGCAGTCCCTGCTCCCAGAGCTAATCAATGTTTACAGAGTTAGTGGACTAAGATGCTAAAGACATCTAAGACCTGTTGAGGGCATTTCATCTGTCTGCCCAGTTGCATATTAATAGGGTGCACTGTAAACCAAGGCTCACAGCTGAAGGGCAGGCGGCTTAGCTCAATTCTTTCAAACTGCTGTGAATGTAATTACACCTAACAAATCAGCCTTTGAATGATGCCCACCAAAACTGAAGCACACACAGATTTATTGCCTGGTCTGTGTGTGAGAAAGGCAGAGAATGTGATCTGAAAGGGGAAGAATAAAAAATTAAAGGATCCCATACAGTGCAGAGCTCTCCCTAGATGTCTAAATTGGAAAAGAGCAGCAAGATTTTAGTTTAATTTTAAATACTCGTCAGGTGGTTTGCCTCTCAGAATACATCATATCAAATCAGTGGCCACTGAAGAGGTACGCAGCAGGGTGCAGAACCACACACTGCAGAAAATGGGAAACACACGGCGACAGCTCTGTTACTGTCAGTCATACAGGCTGGTCCCATGCGGCAGACCAGCCCTGACTGCGTACCTTGAAGTGCAGCACTAAACATATGCGCTTGCCTGCTTCTGACAGGGGAGTAGCAGTTGTATCACTGACTCCAAGGATCTGGAGTGATTTATTTTTCCTAAGCATTCCTGATAGGATATTATTATACGTTGGCTTATTTCCAGCAGTTGGGGTGACATCCAGTATTTTAGCATTATATTCAAAATGCACACACATATCAGAAAAAGGACTCTAGCTAGGAAAAAAAAAAAAAAGAAAAAAAAAAGAAAAAACCCCAAGTGACATGAAAACCTTACACTTTCTGAATGCTATGCACATACTCATCAACCAGGGATAATTAGGCCTGTTGAAGCCAGTGAATACTGAAAACGTACAGAGGGTTTATTTGTTGCACTGAAGGGGTGCAATAACAGGTTTGGTTTCTTTCGCTGTTTGCCTGTCAATCATACTTTTAATTACCTAATTGTTAGATCTGTTAACAGCCAAGACTGGTTGACAACTTTAGGGTAAAGGGCCTAATAATTTTACTGTCAACAGTACTCCAGTTTTTTCAGTACAAGGAAAGAAAACAAATGCAGCCTTCAACACAAACAAATGGAAAAAACAGCTCCAAAAGCAGCATGAAGCAAACGACAGGCAAGCTGTAGCACACTCAAGTGATCAAGCTGCTGTAAGTGGATGAGCATTGTTTGTGGAGTTGTCCGCTCTGGGGATGTTGTTTGCATTTGCCTAAAGTCTGAATTGAACCATAATTTGTGCTGAGTGTATAGAAAGTTTGAGAAGTTCAGTTTTAGTTAAAAAGTGAGGACATTTGCGCAATGTTTTTTACATGTAAAAAGTTTTGTTGACTGTTTTTATTCCTCCAGACACTTTTGATGGTAGAAAGGATCAAATCTTGACAGTGCTGCTCAAAGTAGGTATGACTGTTGGGGGCAAAATACACCATGCGCAATCTTCTTCGAAACAGAACTTGATCTGACAATGTCTGTGCCTCGTAGCTGCACAGATGACAAATGTCTGGGTGATGTTAAAGGGAACTGAGAAATTTCTTGAAGCTCTATGAGGAGCACTTGAGGTCACTTGGTCTGTTCAGCCTGAAGAAGAGGAGACTAAGGGGAGACCTCATTGCAGTCACAACTTCCTCATAAGGGGAAGAGGAGGGGCAGGCACTGATCTCTTCTCTGTGGTGACCAGTGACAGAACCTGAGGGAGTGGCCTGAAGTTGTGTCAGGGGAGGTTTAGGTTGGATATTAGAAAAAGATTAGTTACCCAGAGAGTGGTTGGGCAGTGGAACAGCTTCCCAGATAAGTGGTCACAGCACCAAGCCTGAGAGAATTCAAGAAGAGTTTGATAATACTCTCAGGCACATAATGTGACTCTTGGGGATGGTCCTGTACAGGGCCAGGAGTTGGGCTCAATGATCCTTGTGAGTCCCTTGCAACTCAGCATATTCTGTGATTCTGAGAAGTCCCCCTGGTGCACACTGAGCTTTCTAGTGTGTGATTCAGACAAAGAACTTCATTCCAGGAAGAGAGCATAGCTTTAAAGTAATTGATTCTTTCTTTTTTAAAATAATTTCTTCCTTCATACCCACATGTATGCTTTGAGGCTATTACATTGACATACTGCTATATCATTTGCTAGCTATTTAGTAACGGGCATGTATTATTGCTACTTAGGGTATGGCAACACATAGAGACCAGAATTATGACAGGTGCTTCTCTGCAATCAGCCATCTATGAATAATTTGTAAGGCATAGTCTGGCCTAAAGATATCACACTCTATTTTAAAAACAATTCAATTTTGTGCTTGCTTTTTATCTCTATCTTCATTTTTGTGGGATAAAACCAGATTGCTACTTCAGTGGGAGCCAAGTATTTCTCTAACTATAGTGGGGCATTTGATGTGACCAAAGGTTTACTCTTATCACTGGAGTCACTAGTACAGTTTTCTCCTTTTGGATCAGTGTTTAGGCTATGAGAGTTTTCATCACGATGAGGTAATGCTTCTATTTTGTCTTTTATTGATTAACTCTTTTCCCACATTCTTCTGGTAGAGTGCAAAGGTTTGTAAAGCATAGGCGGCTTTGTCTTGAGCTGTTTAGTTAGCATTACTCTTAATAACCTTAGTTACTTTTACTAATTCCCTGGCAGTGTCTTAAATACTATTACTACAAAACCGACTGCATAAAAGACTCTTATGCAAATGCTATGCCAACCTGTAACCAGTTTCTTCCTCAAATAGTGGCCAAGAGGAATAATGTCAGTTTAGCTTAGATTTTAGCTCAGTCATGGTGACAGATTACTGCTTATATTATTTGCTCATAAAGCACATAGAAAATCAAAAGGAATCTCTCCAAGAGGCAGGCTAGTTGCAGCCTATTTCCCATCTTGTTTGTGGAGAAGAGAGGCATAAACCAAAATATTTACTTTTAAAGGATATAAAAATTGCTATTCTAGACATGTTTATCATTAAAGGTTCTGATCCAGAGATCATTAAAGCCCATTATTAGACTTCTACGAATTTAAAGACTTCTATGAATTTATATCAGACCCTAACAGGCCACATCTGAGCATTTTTACAGGATCTGGTGGACTGCAAAAAAAGTATTGCATAAAACCTTTTTATGCTACTGCTGTTGACATCTCCACTGACAAGTCCAATGTCATAATTTCACTGTTTCCAGCTGGCATTAGATTTTGGAGCAGAATTATGGCTCCATTCCTCAGTGTGTTCACTCGTCCTGTAGCAGAAGTCAACATAACAGAAGCCAACTGAGACAAACTTGAAGTATCCTGGTAGGGTTTGCTGAGATGTACACAAGGAGATATGATGATTATTTTTTTTTCCACTTTTAAACTTGATGCGCAGAGACAAGAAAATTACTGGGAGTTGTGTTAAATGACCCAAAAATTAACAGTATGCTATTGTTTCTCATCTTCGCTTTTTTGCTCTTTTCTTGGTATCTTAAAATGTTTTATACAAATTGCTTACAGCTCATATGTCTGCACATTAGCAAAGCAGAAGGTTGCAGTTTTATAACACAACCATGGGTTGAGTAACTGGTACCAGGGTGTCCCCTGGGGGGATATGGGTCTGTTGCTGATTTTTCCATCACAATAAAGCAAACTTCAGGGGGACTGGTGTAATAGCAAGATCTAGGCCACAGATATAGATAAGGAAAATCACTTCTTGATAGAGGGAAAGTAATGGGCTTGTGCTGGTTGCTCAAAGCCTGGCTATAGACAACATCCCTGCTTGCTCTTTCATTCTGTGCAGGGTAAGAGTGCTTGTAAAACTCAACTGCCTGTTCCTTCGTTGATCTGATGTAAATAAAATTGTCCAAAGTGATAGTCAGAGCTCTCTGTGTAAATCCAGGGCTTTTCCTTGGTGCCTCCTGGGACATGCCCTGTGCCCTTCCACCTTCAAGTATGGGAATTGTCTGGGGAGGCTGAAGGGTCCTGGTGCTGGGGGGGTCCCCCTGCCTGGGGGTGGGAAGGCATGGCTTCTCTCAAGGCCAGCTGCGTCTGGCAGCTGAGACCCTGCTCCTGCTTCCACTTCTGTGTGATCCCTCTCCTTTCCTCTGCCCCTGCTTTGCCAGTGGTAGGGTTTAGGGTCCCATGTTTAGGGTCACTCTGGGTAATTTTGAGAGCCAGACTGAGACAGACTCTCCTAAAGGAGCCTTCAGTCCTTGCCCTCTCTGCTGCAGAGGACTGACTGCCTACCCTGGTGTCCTGGTAGCTTTTCTGTACTTCCTGTGCTTATAGTGCCAGGCTAAATGCCTTTCACAGAGATTTTTCGAAGTACTTTGGGGTCATGGAGGTGTGCTCCACTCTTACCTTTCATCTTAATTTTGATGTCATGGTACCTATGTATTTAACAAGTTTATGTCTGTGTTACCTGGATACCTTTTGCTCCAGCCTCTGGTATCCTTGCTATTAGTTCATCTAGTTTTGATGTATGTTTTCAGTAACTCGCTGTTTTCTGTTCAGAAGCACTCATAGTTGAGTTTGAGCTGCTTCTCTTGGTGGTCAGTCCTTTATGTTGAAATCACCTGAATTATTCATCTCATGAGTGATCTTGCCTGTGTTTAGTGAATCTTTCAGATCTCTAAATGTAGACATAGATATCAAGGCTCTGAGCAAATGCATTTTAAGAAAGGATTGATTTTTCTTGCTTATTCCTGGAGCTAAAATGTTATTCTCCATTCTCAGTCACTATTTTTCAAATGCATTTTTTGTCTACTCACCAAATATTTTAGAAAATTGGATCTTATTCTTTTATTGTTTGTGTTTCAAGTTAGTAGGACATTAAAGTATTCACTTTTGAATACCCATGATCTACTTGGTCATGGACTGAATTCTTCCTTCCATGCTTATACAAGGCTTAAAATTGAGTGCTGCTGTTGTTCCAAGTCCCTTCTTTGGTCTGTGCTCAGAGATGTTTTTATTGTCTTCCTGTCAACTGCAATCTCCTCTTTGCTGTTGCTCTCACTGGGCTGAAAGACCTCATATACTATTTGCCAGCTAATAATATGAGAGAACACCAGGCTTACCAATTATGTTTGGCTTCTTATAAAAATAACTATATGCAGAGATTCATTACCTGATTACTAGTTATATCCTCTGTATACAGTTATTTAACTAACTACCAGTCAAGCCAGGAGCAAGCTGACTCCTCCAAACTCCTTCCTCCTGTAGGCTATGCTCCTCTCCTCTCGCTGAAAACAACAGCAGCTAAACCCCCTCCTGTCTGGAGGTACAATAGTATCTGCAGTATCTCCCTCAGTCTCAATGCCTGTGGTGCAGGAGGGTTGTATGTATTCAGTAGAGGATTAAATACATGGCATGGCTGCCCAGATTTGGGAAACCCCCAATGTAAATGGGCTGAACTAGAGAGCAGATCATGCAGAGACAGCCTCAGAACCACAGGGAGCTCCAAGGCCTGTGACAACAAGGAACTTTTCTGGTACTTACCCAGAAATGATCTGTCTGAGGACCTCACACAAGATGTTGAGGGCCAAGAATTTTTGGCCCCAAAATGAAACGCTGAAAGTAGATCATAAAATTCTCTGTATTCTCAGGTAAAGAAACCACCCTACACAATGAAGACTAAAAAAAAGAGAAGTTTTTTGTCACAGTCCCATCTTCGGAATAATGCATTTTCAAGACTTTACAGGGGAAGTTGTAGAGCAAAGGGCAGATTTGAGTTGGGTCGGGTTTCTTGCAAGCTATATATGTTGTACAGTGCTGAATTTGTTTTCCTGTGTTGCTTCATACTGTTATTGTTTTGATTTTATTATATGTGTTATCCTAACACTTTAAAATCCCAATTTAGAGGAATCCCACTGTGCTGGGGTTTATACAGACAGAGCAGAAAAAAAAGTTCTACCTGCTGAGTTTGCTTTCTAAGTATAAACTAGGAGAAGAACATGGTCTGCCTGAGAAGCCATCGTGTAAGACATGTGGTCTGTGACCAGGGGAATTCACTATGCAGAATTTTCATAGACATTTTGACAAGCTTCCAGAGATGTACACATCCTTATCATAACTATACATAAGTCTAATGAAATCTGGAACTAATAGTACATAAATCTTTCCACTCAAGTCATAAATAAGATGTTCTAGAGCTGTAGTATCGTAATAAAGGCTGTATTCATAGATTGATTATTCTTTTTTTTCCTGTCCTCATGGGAGCTGTGTTCAACTCCTCAGCTGACATACTCCTAATCTCTGACCATGCATTCATTACCATAAAACATACCGCATGCACTTTGAGCATGAAATAAAACAGAAATTTAATACCATGCTCATTTTAGATTCCCGTTTCAGGTTGTTTATACAAAAAGAAAAGAAAAGTTAGTAGATCTCTTCAGTTTTTCTTTAAGAAAAATTGACAAGCTGCTTTGAAGACTTGCTTTGAGGCTAAGTTATTAGTTTTGCTGTGGTTTTAAGGAAAAGGTGAAGACAGAAGATGAAATTAGATCAGCAACAGGCTAAAAGTCCTTTCCCAGAGCACCTGGAGAGGTTAAATAAACTGCATATGGCCTGCATTGAATTTACACATTGTTAAGACTTCTGGGAGTCAGAGGGAAAAGTAGGTAGATTGCTAACTTGCCATCTTAAGCAAAAAGCAGCTGGGTGAATGATTATTACAGTCTGAGATAGGCATAATGTATAACAAGATATACATCAAACTTATAAAATACAATTTCTTAATTTGACTAAAATCTCTATGAGTCTAATTATGGTCCTGCATGCAAGGTCCTGAAAGCTACCACGCAAGGTAGGTTTTTGTTTGTTTTATTTGCAGTGTGGGGAATTTCAATTGGGTTGGAGTTGTTTTGTTGGTTTTGTTTTGGTTTGTTTTTTTTTTGTGGGGAGGGGGTTGCATTTTTTTGGGTTTTTTGCTAAACTACAAATGCCTGCTCCCTGTGGGCTTGCAACAACATCAGAGTTTGCTGATGCCCTGAAATAAATGGCAATCTTGGTATGCTTTCACTCAAGTATTTAGGGTATCAGGGATGGTTCACTGAAGTACCATTTGATGCTATACACTGACAATGTGCTTTTGTTTCTAATAAACTCTGAAGCCACAATCCTCGCCCTTCTAGTGTTAATCCAAGATCTTGGCTTGCTTTCAGACTATAGAATTAACTGGGAAAAGTTGGAACTGCTTGAGGTCTCCCAGCTGCCTTGCACAACGGTTTTTCTTCCAGTACAACTCCTGAAGGCAGTCAGATGCAATTAAATGTTTGAGGGATGAAATACTAAGGAATTTTGAAAAATTTGCAGAGATTAATTTAAAAACCACTGTCCTTCAATTGGCAGAAGGCAACAGGTGGTAGCAAGTGATTTATATGTTTCTTCTGGGAAAAATTAACAAAGTCACATTTTACTGAGAGATTTTTGTATGTTTTGAGTAGCTTGGTTCTCTCCATATTATGCTCTGGTGGATTCTCTTGGACTATTTTCGAGAAAGTATAAACTCCCTACTGCTTGGAATAGTTGCTGAAGCTGCAGAGATTTTACTGTTCTGTGGTCATGCATTGAGCCCTTCACTGATCCCACCAAACCTGTAGCAACAGCCCATGGAAAGGGGATCAAAAAAGCATTAAAACATATTCTCATTCTAAAATCCTGGATTGTCATCTACACAGGGAAGCCTAAACTCTTCTGGCTGATAGATTGCAACCAACACCCCACAAAACCTCATTTGAGGGTCATTTCCTCATAGGACAGAATGGTTGCCAGTGTTTAGGGTAAGATTTAGTTGAAGAGAATACCTGTATTCTGCATTATGTCTTACGAGTCCCACCTATATAAATATAGGTACATCTGAAATATGTATTGATCTTTGGTTTATAAATACACAGGAGGTCTGCAGCTCTACGAATGTCCTGAGTTTGACCATCCTGTGCTCTACTGACAGAAAAGGCGTTTTTGGCTTCTGTAGATGCTTCTGAAACCTATTATGAAGAGTAGGAGGGAAAGGTCTTGGCAAGCAAGCTCATGATTTTGTGTTGTGTGGCCAGGTTAGCCTTTAAGTATGCATGTCTGACAAGAGGTTATGTAAATGAGCATATTTTTGTGTTGAACTCAAGGCAATGGAAGGGAGGCAGTAAACAGACATGTGGTGGCTCATGTGATATCTTTGCATCTGAATACGTAATGACACTGAGAAGCAGCTCAACATAAAGACGGCTATGTGAATGGTATGTGGAGAAAAGAAGGCCAGTAAAGTTCATTGAACATTAAGGTCTGTTGTGTTTGACACCACACTAACACATAGCCAGGTACAGTGACTGTCCAGAAAGGTTTAACCCTGAAGAGTTAAGACAAAATGATAGCAGAAATAAGCACTCGGAAATAATGCAGCCAAATGCAAAATCCTACATCTATGGACAGAGAGCATAGGTTACACTTAAAAGGTGGAGATCATTCCCATCTATGAAGTGACATGAAAAGGGGATTGGGGTAATTACAGAAACCCAGGTAATTCTGGGCTCCCAAATAAAAGCTGGCTCTTAAAATGGCAAATATGATTATTGGCTGTGTAAGGAGTAGGAAGATAGGGAGATAACTCTGGGGTTACTGAGCCTCAACTTCACAGAGTGTGTGGAAAAAATAGAAACAGCATTTAGGACAGAGCTACCAGAATGAGTTGAGGACTTGGAAAGATCTTTTGATCAGTGGGAGAAGCGAGAGTGATGTTTTGTTACCAGTGTAACAGAATGACAGATGAGATGCCCACAACTACTATTTGTGGCTTCAACTCTACTAATAGACTTCTTATGGACACAACCCTCTGGATGCCCAATCTGGTGCATTTTATATGGTTAGATGGTGTCTGAATCCTTCTTGGACAGTGCTGGAGTGGATTAGGATAGGTACTCTTGCACAAGACTTACCTCTTACATCTCATTTTTCAGATTGATAAGAAGATGCCAATACCTAAGCTTTGCAGAGAGGTTAAATCTGGATTTTAGCTTTGCAGTTTCAACCTTTCTCAACTGAATATGAAAAAGAATATTAATCCTGATGGTCTAGTTTCTTACACAAAATCAGTGGTAGCTAGCACTTTGACAGGTTCTCGAAAGACGTGCTTAAAAATAATAATTCTCGAAAGTCAAAGCTTTCTATTGTATTTCCAGATAGGGAAATAGATGAAAGCTAAGAAGATATGCCAAGTAATTCCAAAATCAACTTTAAAGCACACGATCATGTCTTGGCAATCTGAAAGCAGTGTGTAGAGAAGAGAAAAGGGTTGGCAGAGGAATGAAGAAAAGAAGTATTCTACAAAAAAAGAAATGGCATGTCTTGGCAGAGAGACAATGTTTGCTAACCTGTTGAAGGGTTCAGTCGTAAAAGAACTGTGTTCACGAGAACTGAAATAGAGCAGAAACCATTTACCACTTGATGTTTTAAAGCAAACTGCCAAATAAAATTCTGAAAGGTTTCACTTTGCAGATCAACTCGACCTTATCATGTGATAACATAGCAGGAAAATCTGTGCTCTTGCTAGGTTCCTTAATAATGCATCTGAGAAGACAAATCACATTCTGCTCTCAGTTACAGTGGAGTAAGCCATACTATATCTGTTAAATTCATATTTATTTTGGCATAGCTGAGAAAATGAGGTAGTCCAAAAGGTGCAGAAGGAACAAAATCAGTCATTTGGGTGATATATCAGAACTATAAACCAGGAATCGGATGTTGAGCAGGGCAAGTATTTGTCTGTGGTGGGTGCGGTTGAATTTAAAAGAGCAGGAGATACTATTCAGCTGATCTTGCACAGCAATGTCCTTAGTGTTTGTTTTTTCAGGCTCTTCTTTATGTGACTTTCTAGATCACATTTTATAAAAATATTTTGCATGCAATGAGATAAGTTCAAGTTTAGTAATTATGGGGAAAAACATCTGAAACACTTCTAAAATCACCATGGAAAAAAATGTGTGGGGCAGGTAGGCTCTAGTAGCCTGGAGAAGACCTGATTTTTCAGGTGACTGTGGTTGTGGCTATCTTGTGCAGACAGTCCCTGGCACAACAGTCAGGCAGTGCGTCTACTTTTTGCAGCACCATCAGGAATGCCAAAAAACATGACCAACCACCTCTGAAATATCTTTAAAAATTATTTTTTAGACTGAGGTTTCACTAGTCAAGTAGGGAGAAGCAGAACCTGAGGTTTTACTAATCAAGCAGGGAGCAGCTGAACTTTACTCACCCAGACAAAAGCCCTCTTACCCCTATCCAGAGACAGATAACCCAGCTCTTTGCTCACCCAAGTGGATGTGCAGGCAGCCACTGAAGCTATGTTTGGATGCACAGGGGTTTTGTCCAGCTTGAGAGATCCCTGTGTTTGTACTCAGCAATTAACTTCGCTGTTATCTGTCTGCAGTGTGACAGCTTGGCTGCGTGTGCTCCTCGGGAGGGCTCTACCGTGAGTACCCAGCCGAGGACGTCAGCAGGATGTATACAGTGAGGCTGCCTCATATGGATTGCTTTTGGTATGCAAGGTGTTTCTGCAAGGACTCACATTTTGTGAGTAGTAACTCTTATTATACAAAGATAGAAGGGTTAACGCAAGCCCTTTTCAGCCCCCCTTTTTTCCCCCCTGCCAAACACACACGCTCTCAGCAAAATCTCTAAATCATGCTCTCTTCCCAGCGCTCCAAGACTGTGAGTTACACATAGGACCTCTGTAGCCGCACAGTGCCACACTATTCTGAACGAGATGCTGAAGGCACTTGAGTTTCTTTTACTCTCTCCCCTCCCCTCCGCCCCAGATTTAACCTAGTTTTTATGGCATGAACAGCCCCAAAGAAAGTCAGAGAGAAAAGAGATGAAGGCCAGAGAGCAGAGGAGGACCAATGAAAGAAGCAGTAACCATTCTGTCATTCCTTTGGAGAGCAACACTAGACACCTTTAAATGCAGAGAGTGTCCTCTGCCTTTTTGCCAAAGCCCTTTTATCTGTGTGAATAAAAAGGGAGGCAGGTCAGCCTAGTTTCTGTTGCCAAATAAAAGCATGAATAAATTAGGCTATTCTTAGTAGGCAAGTGAAAGGGAGGGGGGGGGGGGAAGTCAGTATCTATTTCTAAAGCAATTTCATATTCTGCCCCAACTGTTTGCACATGATAGAAAGGGGCTGGAGCTGCCTACTATTATGATTAGTACTATTGTTATCGCTGAAGGGCCTCATTGTTCTAGAAGATGTTAGGTTTGCACGATTCACAATCCATCTCTATTCATCTAGGAAAGGTTAGGAGAGAGGATCTGATATTCTGCAAAGGATTTTTCCCCCCTTCCCTCCCCCTGCCTTCTCCTTTACTGGCTTAAGGCAGAAAGCAGGCAGAAGGTCTCCTATTAACTAGAATTAGGAAACAGGGATCTAGGTGCCTGGGAACAGCCGCTCCGTAGCTCTAATCCCAGTGAGGACCTTAATTGTATCTGGTTTAACAGTTATTCATGCTATTTTACTGCAGGCAGGCACGGTGATTAGGGACATTGGTTGGAAAAATCTGTTCATTAGCCTAATAAAGGCTGCCAGAGCCTGCTTGTTCAGCCACTAATAATCCAACTATTAGTGCCATGCTAGATGCCTTGGTATTAATATGTGTAGTTTACTAGTGTCACAACAGCAATATGGGTCAGTTTAGTTGCTCCTTGGTTTCACAGTCAGGCACCCTGTGTCTATGCAGGAAAGAGAAAATGAATGAGTGAATGAGTCTAACAAAAGAGATCACACCATATAGTGAACCCCCAATATATTCTTTCCTGCAACTCAGAGGCAGCCCAGGAGCCTTAGGAACAAGGTTGTTTGAGGACAAGAAAATGAGCCCTTTCCAGTGATGGATGTTCTTGAAAAGCAGTTTATTTTTTCATAGGTGGTTCACTCGTTTTCTTCACAGAAGTGCTTTGGCTGTCTATCAAATATTAACAGAGGGTGATTGTTGGGGAGAGGGGCATCCGCCTTCCCTACAGCATTGCACAGTGCATGGGCACACTCACCTCCTGGTGTGTGTGCTGAGACCAACACCCAGCCTGGGAATGTCCAGGCTGTCTTTGGAGGAGGAGAAAAGGAGGTATAATTGTATTTCTCTGTGCTTCCTTGATTTCCCTCAGATGACCTAAACTTTTCCTTTCCTGATAGAAGGAGGTAAAAATACTGCTCACAATTTAGAGGATTCATCTGCACTAAGTATAATCCTTGGGTTGCTAATTAGAGTGTCAATGGTTCCTTTGGTAATAAAATCCTGTCATTCATCTTTCTCTTTTGTTTAAGGAAATGATTTGTTGTGTTTTCCATGGGAAGTTGAAAATTGTGCTAATGTAATATTATAAATTAACTGTTGCTAGATATCTTTCTATAGAAGTTATTTCCAAAGATTTTAGTGAGAGATTAGAATGTTAAGAGCTGGATTATTCCTTTTTCCTTCTGTAGCTGACCTGTCACATGTGTGTTTTCAATACCTCTTCCTGTGAGACATTTTGTGTCCAAATTTGTCTTGAATTTGAACCAAACTAGATTCCTAACCACAAACAGGGTACGAAATTAAGTATAAACACACACTGTTTATGCCTGTTAATAGCAGTGACATCTGTGATGAAATGAGAAAAAATAAAACCAACAGATAGGTAGGTGACCTGTTACTTCCCATAACTACCATTTAAATTCAAAGGATGTGCATTTTACCACCCCCCAATAAATACCCCTTAAAACACAAACAAAAAACATCCTTATGGAGAAAAAACAGACTCCTTCACTGCCCTTCGCCTCCTCTCTTTTAAACCCTGAAAAAACTAACCCAAACTCTCCCACAAAGTGCAAGAGTCAAAATTTGCCCTTGCTGAGTGCTGAGTTGTCTATGTAAGAGTGATATTGCATAGCTATAAAAGAAGTTGTATACTGCTCAGTACCTTTAGAATAGGCAGATACCTTAAGACATCCTTTTTCAACTAATGACTTTATTTTCTATTCTAGGCATGTATTTTAATTGCAGTCGTTATATGCTCATTTATAAAAGACATTTTTTTGTTCCATTTGGCTTGTATCTCATGGGTTTCGGGTCACTGGTATTCATTGGTTTTTGATAGTATTGCATTTGAACTGTTTGCTTAGTGACGTTAAGAGAGAACATACTAGGTGGGCATGTTCACTGCTGTGTCCATATGCAAATGTCTACATCTGGGATGCTGGTGGTACACTAAGTGGTGCTGCACATTTCATAAATTTCAGTGAAGTGAAAAAGTGTATTTTTCATGGTCCTGTGATCATCAGCTTCCTTTCTGTGTCCTGAAACTCTGCTTCCAGAACTACTGATGCAGATACCATGTAGATTAAGGCAGCAGCGAGGGGTGTACTTTTCCTTGCCTCTTATATGTTGTCTTGGAAAAAAGGTGAAAAATATTCACCTGTGAGAAATAATAGTGAGAGGTCTTATGACGGATATTCTCTGATGTTTGGAATTCTGGATGTTATACTCTAAAAGCTGGAGTATTTTTAGGATTTCACTGAGAAACACCCCATGTGCTCATATTTCAGAAATGACAGTTTGTATCTTTTTAAGTAATTGTAGTAGTTTGGAAAATATTATTATTAAAATCAATTCCTCCTCCTTACAGAATTAGACACAGGCAGTTGTTTAATCCACAGAAATCTTCAAGAGTAGAAATAGCTTGTCTTTGTGTAATTCCTGCTGTGTCTCCCTGCCTGATGAGAGGTGCTTTATGTAGTAATATAAGATTTTTTTTTTATATATATAACTGCGTTGGAAGTAGTCAGATTGATTTGATATGGCTGAAGAGAAAGGCTTTTGAAGAGACTGAGTATGAGGTACCTTTGAAAGGTCCTGGATGTTGGCTGTTACTGCATTTCATTATAATAATTTTATTATTACCATGTTTTCTTTTGCTCTTTGACATTCAACTCTATAACTCTGTCAGCCCTACTTTTTATTTTATTTTACTTTTATATCAACAATATAGCAATATGTTATAAAGATTAAACAGTGGTAGGAGTCTGGTAGTAAGACTGATCACAACTTTAAAGAAAAGTAGCAAGGAACTGTTGCTACAGACGCTGCTGTGTTGGAGTAGTTCTGTAATAAGGACAGATGAGGCAGCTCTCTCGTACTCTGTTCCCAACACTGACAGTGCTTGTGAAAAGTTTAGTAATAAAAATGGACTTTTCATTACTAGCTTTCAAAATCTCTAAAATTATTATAATGGCACTTCCAGTCCCCAGAGGATCTTGTAAGATTGAACTACTTTTTGGACTTCTGAGTGAAAAGCTCAGGGAAAACAACATTTTTACTGGTCACTTCCCTTACAAACCAGTATATTTATTTCAGGAACAAACTGCTTTGTTTACTGCTTTGTTTGTTTTGGAGGCTGTATCTTAGATGTAGGGGTGCAACTGAGTTTTTGCAAAGTGAAAAAATAACTGCTCTATTAATGCATTCATGGAAATTGAAGTGAGGAACTTTTCCTGCTGAAGTGTAACTAGAACTTTGCAATAAAAGCTGTAGACTTCAATGATTTTAAGTGGTCAGTGATATAATTATGCCACTGCATATTGAAATCTAGCAGTGCATTATCCCTTCTCAAGAGTCATTCAGTGAAGAAAGGACCCCATAGCTTATTTTATTTCAAGCCTGCATCTAGAGATGAAGAATGAGAGTAGAGTAGCCAGAATGCAAGAAAATGCCTGAATTTTGGAGATATCTCAGGTTGATTATATTTCTGTGTAGACTGTGACAATGCAAGAAGTTCTTAGCTCCTTTAATTCTTCAGCATACAGCCTCAACATTGAGTAGCAAAGCTGAGATGCTCACAGCATTTACATTAGAAAAATTATCATGAATATGGGTACTTAAACTCTAAGGAAAGGAAATCAAGTGCAGGACTAGTTGCCAAATGACAACTGAAAAACCTAAAAAGCTAAGCAATCATCTTTCAGTTGTATTGCATGCATATCCATCAGATGCTACTTCAGAAGAGAGAATTTATTTTGCTTCACCAGCAATAGATGCTTTCAGCAGAAGCTCAATGCAAACTTCTAATTCATGTTACAAATAGTTCCTGAAAAGATAATTCAGTCTAGACCTTGGTACAGTTTTAATTGGATTCCATGGATTTTAGATAAGCCTATGGCTGGAAGCCTAATTCTAAGAACCCTTAAGGAGCAGGAAGTGGTAACTTTTATTTCAACACCTGCTAAAGAATGGCCATGGAAATGTGCAAAACTCCACAGGCATCTGGCTGGAACACCCCCCACCCCCATCCCCCCCTCCAAATAAATCCAGTTGTGGCCTCATTTTGTGTTGTTTCTGAATACTTGGCAGTCCACTTGAGGGTTTTCTGAGGCATCTCTTGTCCACCTCATTGCTTGTTTTGCCATAGTGCAAAACAGGCCTTGAGATGAAAAAACAGAGATCAAAGACACTTGTGATAACTCATTCTGTGACCTTATTCAGCCTCTAGTAAATGAGGGAAGGAATGGCATTTATTTTACCTGCTGGTAGCTTAAGATTGACTGTTATTTCTTAGCCACTTTCTTTGTAGATGAAACCTTCTAGGTTTTCCACATACTACCAGCATTTATCTCCTCCAATATATAAGGACACAGTTATCTAGAGTGAAGAATGTAATTTGCAGCAGGCTGCTGAAAGAGCAGACGAACAGTGCGTTACTGTGAAGGACTGTGCTATCTGATGGCAAGAACGTTGGATGGGGATTCGTGAGACTTGTCGTCTATTCTCAACTCTGCCTTGTGCCTGTTGAACGACCTTCAGCAAGTCACTTTCTCTCTTTTGTCTCAGCTATCATTTTACCTGTTAAAAAGTGATAATGAAACACTCTTTTTTTATAGACTGCTAGGTGCTGATGAACAGCTCTGATGAAAAGTACTGTACAAAAGCTAAGTGGCATTAAATATTTGATTGCACTTGGCTTCATTGAATTGTGACTGATAATACAGGTATTGACCAGCAAGTAGTTTTAATGGTCCAGTAGATATTATGCAACTATCACATTTACTGTTTATCTACCTTTATGAGTCTCAAAAATAATGCTTCACTGATGACACTTTCTGCTGTAGTCTCACAGAGGAGCTAAAATCTTGAAATCTCTTTGTTGGCATTTATTCAGTTTGCTGATCTTGGGAGGGAATGGACCTCAAGATGACTATTTGTATTAGCTAATTTAAGATTAGTTAAACACAGCAGGCCGAGGAGTCTGAAAGACTTGTATCGCAGCACAATTTATTAAACATACAATTTCTTCCAGCTGTGACCCACCTGCTGTGCTTGGTTGGTGGGAGCCCAGCACTGTACCCACAAGCTGTAGGAAGCAGAGGTGGCTCAGGTGGTGTGTGGAACACCCTTGCTTAGGAATGGGAGGCAGATTTAATACACCTTTCTGTTTCCCTGCGATCATGCAAGGACCTGATAAAGTCTAGAGACAAGTAACATGAAGGTGACTTACATGCTTTGCCAGAAATCTGTGCTGAAATGCATGTCACTATAAAGTTTAGGGCAATATGGGAAGTCTCCTAGCAGATCAAGAAACCCAAGAAAACAGACCAAGGGTCCATCATGCCACTGAACAAAATGTTCACTACTAAAGTCAAAGGCTTTTTGTTTTTAAAGGGCTTTATCCTGATACAGTTTTCTTCTGGCTTCTAACTTAATTTCATCCCGGGATTCTCAGCTGTGGGCACATTGAGGCTCTTGTTTTTCCTAGCAATGTCTGAAGGATTTGTAAAATTCAAACCTAAAATACCAGCTACCTGTTAGTGTTTCTCAATACTAATCCATATATTTTTAGTAGTAAAGTACTTGGATATTTCATTAGGGAGTTTTTTCAGATATCCAGAAAGCAAAAAATGTCACGTGTATTTCTTTAGTGTAAACTTTGTACTTTTATTTTTAGTTCACTTGCTGAATTATGGTGCTAATATCCTCATTCAATTTTGTTTAAAAACCAGTCCTTTACATGCCTGTATTTCTTTGGAGTTGGTACCTTGAACTCTTGAATCCTATCTCTTGACTGGGCAATTGGTAGCATGACTTTAATTGGTAGCTTTTGGACAGGATATATGTACAAATGATCAGACTATACTAAAAAAAGTGTAATAGTTTTGAATGTACAAAGTCAAAAACTTGACCATAAAACAGAGAGATTCAAATGCTCAAATAAAAAGTAAGTGATCAGAGTCCATCTGTTCTCAGTGGCAGGTCAGCATCTATCACTCACATTTTTATCAACTTTCCATCTTAGAAATGAAAACTGTCCTAAGGGATCTGTATTTTAGTGTTTCTGTCATAGAAAAGATGAACTTGCTTCCATAGTTATGCAGTGTGCTGCAAGAACTGAAGAGAGACATTTGATGTAATAAAAATAGTGAACCAATAAAATATGAGGCTCTGTTAATGCTGGCTCAACCATCAGAAACAGAAAATTCCATAAATTGTGCTCATCTGCCTGTATGCTTGAAAGGTGTGATTTAAAAAGGTGTGATTTAAAAATACTTCCTACCTATGGCTAACTGATGAAAATTACCAAGACAAAGGACTGTCTCATTTCCTGTCTTTCAAAATGGACTATGCTTACAACTCAAAAGGAATTTTTATACCACTACTTCTGTTTCAGTTTCTGTCTTTGTCATGAAAAAGATTGTATATATATATATATATATATATATACACAGAGAACTTGTCCCCCAAAGCAAAGAGCATGAAGTTTTTTCCCTAAGTTTATTGCTCACCAATGTGCAAAGATAAAATTGTCTCCCCTAAAAAGTCTAGCCTAAGCAACAGGAATTCAGAAAATGAATGACAGCTAAACAGTTAATTCCCTTGGCCTCCTTTCAGCTTTTGTTGTTATAGTTTAGTTTCCTATTTTTGGAAATATTCATTCAGAAGCTGAACTCCTTTACTTCTGTACTTCCCCATAAAAAAATCTTATTTGCTTTGTAATTTCAGCCAGCCAGTGAACTTCATAGCAAGTAAGAATACAAAATCCAAACAGCAGAGTGTGATTCATTCTCAGATGAGTTATAGACTTGAAGCCATTGTTAAATGGTATTTTTTTTAACCATGACTACCCAAGACTGGGATGCCACTGAACTAAGGTTCCTTTAAACACTTATAAAGAGACAATCCCTGTCCCCAAGGGTTGGGAAACTCATTAAGTATAATCTTGAGAATTGTTGGCACTAAGGATACTTTTAAGGAAGAATGATCTGTAATGTTCCTTCTCATTTTGTTACATGGTTTACTATATGCCTCTCATATCTTATTTGACGATGTTATGTATAAATTTTAAGTAATATATATTCTGCTTTCTGCTGTTTAGATTTGTGTATTTGTTTAAAGCCTGTACATATTTTGTGGAAAGGATAAAAAGAAGAGGTATTTGAATTATTTGAAATCTTTCAGCTTGCACATAATTTCTATTACATGTGCTACAGCTTTCAGAGAGACTCCTCCAGATGACAGTGAAGTATATGGATATAAATATTTTTATATCTACATGTATCTATACTATACCAGCTGACTTTTGTGTTCACTAGGATTTCACTTAGGTCTTTGTTACATTAACTTCACAGGCTCTCTGCATGCATGACTTTTTCAGGGTTTCACAGATGTTCATGGGTTACAGCTTGGTGGCCCTTGAGGCACTGTGGGTGCTCTGGTGTTCACTGCCCCCTTCCCAAGGGCAGAGTGTGGGGCTGCTCCCACCATCGCACCCTGTGCTCCCACAGTCCTTGCTCTGCAAACCTCTCACCTGATGCCACAGCATTTCTGAGACACTGAATATGTGGGTTCACACTGGGAAAGTTATATCTGCCTGTAGGTCACCTTCTTCACTTCTTTTTCCAAGGGGGGGAACTGGAGCCAAATTAAGTTGAGCATAAGCCAGCAAACAGACTAATTTGCTGTTCTGAAACTGAGATGTGCTATGTCTTTAGCTGTCTTGCTTTAAGCTGGGAACATTTTATGAAATACTCATATTTTTCTCTAGTGCCTCTTTTGTTTACTTTTCACTCTCAAACTGCTGTTATAAGGAGCTGAACTTATATCCACCACAATTTCTCTACCTCAACAGAACAGATGCACTTGGAGCAGAGTGCAGCAAAGAAAAATTTTTGCTTTATTGTTTAACAAAGCAAAGCCAACCTCTTGATTAAAACATCCCTGCAATAATAATAAATTTTGTTCAGAGTTCCCCCCCCCCCCCCCGGCCTACCTGCTTTCTCTGTTCTTCTTTCCCCCGATTTCTTACTTGTACTTATTGCCACGATGTACCTTGTGGTGCAGCTGCGGCACAGGCACCACGACTGCTCTTACATCCCGTTACCATGAGCCAGTTCCAATTAACCTCTGAGAGATAAGGACTCAAATTAGTAAAAGCTGACAGATACCTGGTAATGGGAGGAGGACGATGATTTTGGTTTTTATACTGTTACTTTATGACCCAGCACGTATTACTGGCTGAATGATCTGGCTCACAAAGGCCACCCGTGATGATACACCCTCAGGAGGTACCTGCTGCAGGGGCTCACTGTGGTGTGGGATGAGAATGAGGGAGACAGGAGCCTCCACTGGTCCTCTACATCCATTGGGGTAGCCAGGAAGGGCTTGAAGGCACTGTGTGTGCAGGAACAGGTTATGCCAAGTGGTCATGGCAAGAAGGAGAGTGCTTTCATCACATCGTGGCTAGATGTTGCTGAGAGTCTCCAATCAGTTGGAAACATCTCGGAACTGGTTATAGTCTTCTGTGTTGTTCTGTTGTTCTTAAAAATTCTCTTTCTCTCATAAGAACTGTGTTATTAGAGAAAAATGTAATTTCCTGGCCTGTGGTGGAAATGCAAATACTTGTAGTGGTGGGTTCCAGGCATTCCAACATAGAAGAGTGGACACACTTCTTCCACAAAGGTTAATGAATCAGCCAGAGTCAATCCTCTTTAAGACTTGGTTTCAGTAAGCAAAGAAAGTACTATTTTCAAAAGAAGGTATCATAAGAAATTGTTACTGGGTTAAGAAATCCTGACTAGATCCAGTTAAAATCATCTAAAACAGAAAAAGACAAATACTTCTGTCACTGAATTTAGCTTGAACTTGAAAACAAACTTTATTAAATTTAGGGAGATGATAATAAATCCAAAGAACTAAAAAGATCAGAAGTTTGAATACAGAGGACATGCAAAAACTATTTGTCAGTGATATAAAGTCTATCTGGAACTTCTGTTTCCAGAAGAGGAAAAAGAAAAATATAGACAAGGGCTCCAGATCCAACAAAGAATATAGTTAAAAAAACAAAACAAAACAAACAAAAAACCACAAACAAAACCAACCAGAAAGCCTGAGAGTAATTATATTGAAAAAAAAAAAAAATCTATGTCTTGTAGTTCAGAAGGTGTAGGAATAAACTGAGAGCTTCTAGTAATCAGCTGAGTTTGATGTGAAAATGGAACTAATAGCAAGATTTTTTTCAGCCACAGAAATGTAAAGACTAAGGAAAGAAGAGGGGCTTAGGGAAGAAGTATGTGAAGCTGGGTATCCTTCCCCCCCAGTCACAGCCCTCCCACCCCTCACATCCATCACACTGCAGTTGCCCTGAAAGTGCTGGTACCAAAATACCTCAACAGAGAATGGGGAGAGAAGAGAAGCCTGAATTATAAGAAAAAGTTACCTACCAAACTGGGCTTTCTCAGCATCCCCCAATCTTTAAATTTCTCTCCATAAATGTATTGTGAGTACATACATACCTAGGAAAGAAGTAGCAACTGAAGCTAAAGGAAAACACTGCCTAGGAGTGAATGAGTAAAAAAGTGGATGTAGATAAATGTAGGCTGAAAATAAGGTGACTATTACAGCAGGGACAGTCTTCCAGCTTCTCTCCCATTTTTATTAAAGCCTGACTAACTTGAGCTGAAAATGCAGTTTTTAAAGTGGATTGTACGGTGTGGCTGTCAGCCACAGCAAGGCACACACTTGTGACCCAGGCCACTCCTTCCACAGTTGTGCAGAAGAGCCTTATCTGGCAGTAAAAGTGCAAGCTCTGAATATTGATTTTTGAGTAACTGATAATCAAAATGAAACTGGGAAATGAGCTGATTGATGTCTGACCTACACCCAAATATCCCAATAATGTGAGCTAAGCTTCTTAAAGTTGACATAGATATTATAGGAGGATGTTTGGTTCTTCCTGCAGTTGACTGTGCAGAACATGAAGAGGAAACCGGAGTTTTGAGCTGCTCTGTCACCAGTTCTAGCTCTTGTTTCACATTACAGCAAGTCTGTGGCTATTTGCCTCCAAGTTATATATTCCTTACTCAGTTTTCCCTTTGCTTTAAAAAGCCAAGATTTCCATTATCATATTGAATAACTGGACTTGTCATTTTGTCTTTATACTTTTGGCTATTTATAAAAAATGTAGCAAACCTCTATCTGCAAAAAGAGGATTTAAAGAGAATTTGTCATCTTCTGCATGCAAAAGCATACACTTTACTTGTTCAAAAAAGTTTATTTTTAGTACAAGGTCTGGACCATCAAAATTACATATAATAATTGGTTATTATTTTCTTCCATATTTTGAAATTTGTTTTTTCTTCAGTGTCAGTTGTTTTTTCTGAAAAACAAACAAACAAACAAACCAAGTGGTTTCAGCTTGAGTCATATGTGCTCCTTGCAGCAGGAAATCAGAATTATGACCAATTGTCCATATACAGCATTTGGACCTCTGGACTCTGCTTTTGAGACATTCCTTCTCTCTACTGTGTAATGCTACCATGATGATACCTAGATAACTACAAAATCTTATGGAAATCTGCCATCACTAGTGCAAAATGTTAATCTTTCCCAGTTTTCAGTGGAGAGCAGTTACTGTGTATTGTTCACTAGACTTTTTTTAAATTATGTTTTTGAAGCACAAAGCCCTCTACTGAAATAAGACAGTAACGTAACCTTCATGGAGATCTGTTTCCTTGCTGCGCTGAGGTTCTGTGTTCTGGCACCCCTGCTTCTGGCAGGACCCCCTTTATGTTTCACCAGGCAGAATTTGCTTTGTGTACATTAGCAAGTGACGCTGTTGAGATAGTTAGAAACACGTAACTGAATAACAGTCCTTAAAGCTTCTAGTGTCCAGTCCATAGCAGTCCTACTTGATCTCCATATGTGGTTTTCTTTCTATACGTATTTAAAATTTTTCCACTTCAAAGCTATGCCTTATGCTCCTATAGTTTTATAATATTTTATATGAAGGAAGTAATAATCCCTGCCTGGAGGTAGTTTGTTGATAGAACCTCTGAAAGTGAGATATCATTCAAGTCTGCTGAAAACAATCGTTGGAATTCAGGCAATGTCAAAATGGGAATTCATTAATTCTGTAGTTTAATTATGTTCAAGTGGTCTCTATAGACACAAAGAAATCGTCTGAATGCACAGGCCTCAATTTAATTTTTATAAAACCAAACCATGATTCAACAAAGAACAAACTTTGTGTACTGTTTCGATCTTCAGTGTTTTGCCTCTAACCCCACGAGGCACTTCCTCCTGTAGTCTCTGATCTCCTCTTCTGGGCCAAAACTGAAGGTCTGGTTATTTTCTCATCCTCCTTGGTCAGTTTTGATATCAATAGGTTATTCATTCCTTCCCTCTTTTCTGCTTTTAAAGTTCACTCCTCTTATGAATCTGTTCACCTGATGAACCTGTGTACAGTGTCTTACCAGCCACACTTGCATTTCTGACAGAGACGTGGTATGAATTGCACAAGAGCATAAATGCATGAAGACCAGAGGGAAATGACATTTAATTGACCACAGTCTATCAGATCTGAACAGTGACCTGGGATTTTGTTCACAAGAAAATGTTGAAGTTGTACAAAAAGTTCCTGAAGTTCCAGAGGGATAAGAAATTTCTATTAAAAAAAGCAGATAAGGACATGGGAAACTGATTGTCTAAATACAACAAAGAAATTTGATTAATAACCCAGCTTGGAAGTAACTGATTTTATAATTCTCATTTTACTGGCAGTTAAAATTACTTACTGAAGTTAGAACAACCACAGCCCCTCAGTTAAGCTCAGGGCTAACTTTAGTTACAGGACTCTGCTTTTAATCATGATCAACTTGTTAGTCATCATCATACAGTGCAGACCAATTTCCAGTTCTGGAAGATCGCTGTAGTCAGTTCATAAATATCTGCATTTGTCAGAGAAACTGAATATCAGATAATGTCTGAAGTGGTGAAGACTAAAAATTAACATCTTCATCACTTCTGACAGCATCTGGCATTTAGTAACAGCTACTAATACTTCTTAAATGTAGGGACTATCCACAGGAAAAAATGCTGTAAGTGGACATAATTTTAGTGCTCTGGTTTTTACTGAAACATGACTTCAAAGCGTGACTATCGCTAGCAATTTTGTATATAACTATAAATTTAAGAAAAGTGTTGAAACAGATAATTTACACATGAATGATGTTACAAAGGAATTAATTTCAAGATTTTTTCAACTGACAGCTATAGAATTATTTCAATTATTTGTCATTTGTTAGGCTCTAGAAAAGACAGATTTTGTCCAGTTTTGACGAAATGAAGTGAGCTTCTGTTCCACGTTTAATGTTTACTTTACTTATGCAATTGCTAAATTAGTGGGGACCCTTTCTAGACCCAGTGGACTGTAGTTTTCAAACAGCTGAGGGCTACCTTGCACAGAGATTTAATGAGATCATGATTTTTTTAAATGTGCCTTTGTGCATGTTTTTTCACAACAAATATTTCTCTTTCCATCAGGCTGTATGCATATGTTGTATGTCTTGTTTCCTAAGCCATCCTTATCTCAACTATTCTGTTCTCCTTGCCCGTTTGGTTTCCTCTGACCATTGTCCTGGGACACTGCAAATCAAAGATGTTTTCCCTTGAGTCTGATATTCCAGTTTCCACATCTTCCGGTAAAGAGAGACCAAGTTTGATGGCAATATTGTGTAATCTATTGCATGCCAGGAATATCTTACATACAGTTCTTTAGAAGGACAATCTGGTAATGCATGTCACCACAATGTATTTTAAAGATGATTAATGGTCTTTTAAATGATTCCTCAGGTGAGCCGTAGATCTTCATTATCTTCTCCGAGGACATTGCATTGGATTTATTTGGAGAAAATTAAATTAGGGTCATGAACCTTTCTTGAAAAGCTAATTTATATCTTCTGAAATATTGAAAAGTACTATGCTCTAATGATGTGATATGGTTGTTGATGTTATAAAGACAACTGTCAATAACATCCAGAAGATAACTGTTATTTCTTATTTAACAACTTGGGAAGTTGCTGCTGTCTTTAAAGCTATTTTTAATAGCTGCCATTCCTACTTCAGTTTCATCTGGATACACTCAAATTTTATCTGACTACCCAATAATTAGCTGCTGTCAATCCAATCAGTGCAAGATTGGCTAAGTTATTTTTTTCTAAAATGCAAAAGTTGTCACAACACTGCTTGACAATATTATGTCATGATGACGTTAGGTACTTTGCCACCTCACCCACTGCATAATGGTTAATTTGAGCAATATTAAATGAATGATAAGATTTAGGATCTTGATGAGCCAAAAATTGCTTGAAGAAGTATTGCCACATAGAATGTTTGTATGTAGTTTATTTGGATGAAGAACATCACAAGGAAAAAATTCTGTCATTTGGTATTGATACATTAGACCCTTCCAAGTAAACACAACATCTAGATCTGAAAATAGAGGCTCTGGCCTATTTTGCAAGCTCCTCATTAGCTGACTGGGAGTTTATGCACCGAGGATTTTAAGTGCTTGGTTTTGTGATGCTCTATCACTATGTGTGGCCGTATATTTAATTTTGTCAGGGGTGTATGGAAAACTTTGCACAGCAGATGCCTTTTACCTCCATGATGTTTGGGAAGTGGGTGGTTTGCCTGGAAGTACAATTCTTTCTTTAAAATTTTCTACTGATCTTCAGTTTCTCCAAGGTTTCCTGTTCTATAACTATTTAAACACCTCCAAAAAAACTGTGCTAGCTTTAAGTGGTCTTTAGTGATCTTAAACATCCTCTGTGGTGCAAGGAGGCTTTGCTATTTGAATTGAAATATTTTTAATACCAAATAAATATGTTTTAATATGTAACTGAGATTAAAGAGGGCTTTAGCTGTGGACTGCTGATTAAACTGACATGTTCTAGAATTTCTGTGCATCACCACTCAACTGTACAGCTCTAAGCACAAGGCAGCTGCTTGGAAAGAGTGGGTGTTTTGTGAAACTCCAGTGATCCTACTGAAACTCAATGGCCTAGTCTCTGGTGATCCACAAGCACCTATGGAAGTCACTGGTGCACCTAGGTTTAACCATGTTGCCCTGAGGGCTTGAACTTGAGCCTGTCACACACATGCAGTGCACAGAACGTCTTTCCTTCAAAGACTGGCAGCTCAGGCTGTGTTCTATAATGGGACTGTCAGCCCCATAATAAGCATCGTCGCACCAGGGTTTTGGGCAAGGAGATCCATTGTGTGAGCACAATGTCTGCTTGAGGTAAAATGTTCTCAGTGCAATGGCTGTCAGAAGAATAACTGTTATCTCCCAGATTCTGGCAAGCACTTAAAGGTCAGTTTTTAGGTTTTCAGGTCCACAATGGTATCTTGCTAAGCACAGACTGTCTGCAGCACGTGCAATTCTTTCAACTAGCCCTCTCTGAAGACAGCTTATTGCTCTTCACACACGTAGGATAAATCTACACCCTCATTCCTGCACAATAGCTTTCACAGATTCTTCGGGGTTTCATCCAGGCCCTCTTCCTTTACCAGGGCACAAATCTTCTATGTGATCCCACACAAAAAGAGCCTGAGCAGAGGAAGGCAGCATGGACTGTGAGCGTGCTGGGGTCAGTTAGTATTCTCTTCCCTTTGTGTGAGTATTTCTGTTTGGTTATCGAGTCTTCCAAAATATTCATATGAATTAATCCTTTAATCTTTGACATTTCTTTTAAAACTGAACACAATCTGTTATCCCCAATTACATCATTTGCTAATTAAGAAAGCTAGATAGAGTACTACAATATATATTTTTCACCTGATGTATTTTTACTGCGGCAAGTCTCAATGTATTGAAAAAGGCATTTTATGTATCACTACAAAATAATTGTGGTAGAACAAGTGCTGAGCAGCTCCTCTGTATGTTGCTGGGAATGTCATTGCCTGTGATTTAAAGCTCTAAAAGAACTCTACAGCGTTTTGCTGAGCAGCTCAGCAGCAATGGTTAAAATACCCTTCAACTGCAATATCACTTTCCTTTTTAAAAGTCAAAATAGGTCAGTGAAGGTGACTAAAAGTTCTTTCTTCCACTTGCCTTCATTAAGTTTTGCTTTAAAAAGAAGAGAGGAGGGACTGAGGCATGCAGCAATTGCTTCAATAACCTTGCAGGAAACTGCCAGAAAGTTTCCCAAGACTCTCATGCAATTGAACTTGGTGAAAGGAACTTACTCCCCTACTCCTGCCCACAGCTCTCCCTAATAAAGTTGCTGGAGGTTAGGGGTTTTTTTTCTGAACACTTAATTGCATAGGTATCCCAGCAAACTGGTGCCAGCCTGAGAGAATTGGAGCTGACATTGCTAGTGGGGAAGGGGAAAAGCTGAGCTGAAGGGAGGACGCTCAGGGGTGTGCAGGAGAGTGGGAACCAGCAGTCTCCAGTTTCCACTGCTGGCCAGCATACAGAAGTCACCAGTTATGATTGGGTTACAGCTCATGACTATTTAGACTTGGACATGGACTTGAAGCCACTTCATGTCAGTACAAAGGGAGGAATGTAACACTGTCTCTCCAGTGCCAGGGGGGAGAGATTTGTAGGTTGGTATGTGACCTTCACTGCTGGCCCATGCAGGTGCTGTTCAAAGGCTCTCCCCATTCAGCTCTTGATACTGATACTAGATTAAAAAGAGAGAATGAAAAAAGTCCTTGTTAAAAACGTTCCTGTCTGTTTTTTCCCTTTATCTCTGTGAACAAGTTGTCTTTTGATTTGCTTGGGTTTGTGGGTTTAGGAGGCTGTTTTCCTTTCAAGGACTTACTCTTGTACTATGTATTTTTTCATTTAGTGAATAACATTTAACTCAGTGAAAGAAGATTTGTCTTGAGGCACTTCTTGGGTATTTTAAAAAAAGTTTTTAGTTTGTACCCATGCTGTTTTGTCATACCAGCTTTTTACACTTTGAATTGTAACTCCTTAATTTATACCTGTATTTCAGTGAGTGTGTTAAAAGAGTCAAACCAAAGAAGAGAGAAGCCTGCAAAGCCATAAATTCACATCAGCAGGGCAATTAAAACAATAGCTAATAATAATCTTACTGGCTGCTGATCAGGGAAGGGACCAGCGTCCTCTCTGGTCTCTGGCACCATTTTCTGAGCATCAGTTGTGTTCCTGAACAGCCCACTGTTCTGTGCACTCGGGTAATTCACCGTATTTAAGACGTCTTCAGAGATGACGTGTTTGAAAACTGTTTAGTGAATGTGCTGCACCATCTTGTAGAGGGAAGTGGAACAGATCAGCCTTCCTCACCCTGCAAAGCAGACGGCATCTATCAGTGAAGACTTGGCTTATTGCAGATATTCAGGACTAACTTTTGTACTAGAGAGATCTCAGGGTTTCTGAGGAGCTGAAGAGTGCAATAGAGCAAAGTTTATGTCCTGTGTTAGTAAGTGCTTAGGTCAAATTTCTTCTCAGGTCCTCTTTGGAGGGCTGCAAAACTATGATGCCGTCTTTTAAAGATGGTTCTTTTCCTGTATGCGTGCTAAAAGGACCAAATGTGTAGAACTGAATTGCTCCCTCTGCTTCCAGATTCCCTCCCTGGAATGCTGCACAACAAAGCAAGCCGTAGCCCAGCCTTAGAAGCAATTTTTTCTTAACCCTCATAGGGTTTTCCTATTGAAGTGGTTGGTATAATTAAAAAGCAACTCGACTGTTGCTGAGTTTCTTTGTTTTATATTTACTGGAGAAAACCACTGGGCTGTTGATCTGTGAGTTTTATGTTATTATTTAATTACATTGAGGGAAGATCCTGCATTTTGGATAATTTATTTTGAGTGCTACATTTTCCAGGGCTTCATTTGGTTCTAGTATTAATCCCTTTCTTTCACAGAAGTTTGCATATTGTTTTGGATTATTTATACTTCACTGTCCTTCCAAATCCATTATTAATCACACAGGTATTGAAATACATTTCACAGATAATACTGGACATACTGCTGTATTGTTTGCTCACATAATAGTCATGCTTTCACTCGGCAGGTTTCTCATACATCAAATTATCATTAGATAAGAAAAAATGTTATGGTGAAGATTTGCCAACAACTTAATGCTGAACGCTCAAGCGAAACCCTGATGTTCCCAATTCCAGGTGATGACTCCTGGGGACAATAAATGAGCAGATGCACTAGTTAGATGAGAGCATATCACCTTCAGGGATGTGAACAGTGCGAGGTTCTGCTTAGTGGACCCAGAGAAAACCTCTTGTTCATTTTTTCTCCGGCAGCAGTCCAGATGACTAAACAAGAGAGATTTCTTTCATGGTTGCATTTTGGTTAATATAAAAAGGGACCATATTTTAGTTTTGAGAGTGTCCTGCAGCTATCAGTGACTATAAGCCTAAGAACATAGGGCTGGAAAGGACCATCTGGGTCATGGTGTCCAGTTTCTGAGTCACCCAGCCTCTAGCAATCCATGGGCTGCAGGCCATGCTTCCCCAGGCTCCATTGCATCATTGCAACCTCACAGTAAAACCCCAAAAACCTCAACTAAAAAGAAAGGAAAATCAAAGGAAAAAAAGCAAGAGTGATAGAGAGTTTTAGCAACAGTCTAGACCTTTGCAAGAGCCTAAAGTATTGTATAAAGCTCCCTGATGATCCCAGCAGGCAGCCCTAGCCTACTGCACAGAGGAAGACAAACTCCCCTGTCCCCGGCTTTCTTTGCAGGCTTTTCCACTGAACTCTTGAATAATAATGGGTTTAACCCTGAGAGTTTGAACAAGTGTATCAGCCAAGCCCTGGGAGATCTTAACATTGCTGAGAGCTGCAGCATTTTCCACCTTTGTTTAGCCTCTGCTAAAACCACCACACCAGGGCCAGGTGCTTTAGAGCCAGAGTTTTGCACACTGGAGACAGCTAACTATGAGCATGTTTCTCTGCACAGTACAGAACAAGGCTGTTTGGGGAAAGGGATATACCTACACTGTGCAACACAGAGGTTCAGGCTGAGTCCCTGAGACAGTTTTTCCACACTCGGTCTGGCAGAGATCTCAACGTGGGACTCTTGCTGTGGTATAGCATGGCACTTGGCCCAAAAGTTATTCTCAGCTGGCATTGCCTTAGGGAGCTTAAAACTGGACATAAATACAATGCAGGGACTATGGAAAAGCACATGAAAACTGGAAATCTCAGTGCTGTTCCCACGTCACAAAAGAATCTTCAAATACCTGTCTTTTTCCATTTTCACATCTGTACTTAAGGGAGAGTAATAGTGCTTTGACATAAAAGCATTTTTCTGGTCCTTGAATAGATGGTTAGTGCGGACACTAAGATATAAATCTGTTAAAACTGACGATTGGTTAAATAAGTAAAATATTATTACAGAAACTCTCTTAGGTGTTCAAAATTACCTTTCTTCTTAAATTAACACAAGTGAAAAAGGAGTAATTGCTTTCTGTCTGCCCGCAGAGTCAGGTACACATGAAGTCCTCTGGATTTGTCAGACTTCTCAACAGAGTGGAGGACATCCACTGTCATCCTCACCAGTTTCTGCAGCATCTGGCTCTTTTCAGCACAGTAAAAGGTTGGTTTCTGTAGACAAATAGCAACAGTAATAATGTCTACATCACTCAAATGGAATCTCTTCTCTGTAATTCAGAGGAGTAGCAACACAGGTTTACAGAATTTCCTTCCAGTGATCTTAAAGGACTCTGCAAGTGGAAAGAAAAAAAGCTCAAAAAACCCACCCAGTCACTGGGTCCCAGTGTGACTATTTTGCAGGTGGCAAAGACATGTCACAAGCAAGAAGTGACTCATCAGATATACACATGAGAGCTGGGGCACAGCAAAGAGCAAATGACATTGACTCTGTTGCCTGCCTGTGCTAAAAGCCAATCTTACAAAAATGGATAAATGCATTAAGTAGAAGTGGGAATTTGTTTCTTTTGCCATTTGAATTTCATTTTAAGTCATGTGTAAATGATTCTGTATCCTTCTCTCTAGTGTAATAGAGGCTTTAATTTGGCTTAGCCTTTGGGAAGGATGTTTGATTGACTGAATTAGAGAAGGAAGCTCAGTCCACAAGTGACTCTACCAAAACCATTTTAAAGACTGGCTTAAGTTCAGCCCATTTTGGGGACTCATGAAATCTCTTTATATGGTGATATTTATAATTTATGTGCAATGATCCTAATCTTTACAATTTATATAATTACAGTATATTAATGTGGTTGCTGTAGATTCATTTTTCTGTAGAAAATCACCACTGTGCATCCCAACATACAGAATTACAGCTGGGCCAGGGCAGCATCCTCTAACTTGTCACTCTTCTAGGTCAGCAATGGCCTTGAAACCAGCAACTTCAACTTGCTTTTCTGAGTTTCTTGGTCATAATTTTTCCTCCCAGAACTGTGTATGAACTTTCCTCGTTTTACTTGCTAGTTCAAAAGCCTCTACACTGCCTGCTTTTAGACTCTTATTTCTGGGCCCAAAGTAATGGGATAGCACAGAGGAAGCATGAGGGATTGCTTGGCGTGGAACAATGTCTTTGATGCATCTAGATGGAGAGCTCTTTGGGGACAGCACCATCTTCCTAATTTGTCTGTTAACTGGGCACTTGCTCTGGGACAAGAGATCTTGCCAAAAGGCAATTGGGTGCAATGCAAGACAGCTTTAGAGTAAGAGAGCTCAAGAGTTTTCTTGTCCTGTAAGAAAGGAAAAGGCTATCAAAAGGAAATGAAAGTTTTATTTAGAGGGAGAGGGTTATTGGATTTTTATTTTTTCTTTTAAACATCACTATCATGACCCCTTCCATGTTCACGTGTCATTACTTCTGTGAAAATCTGAACTATCTCCTCTGTATTCTGGTTTGCAACATCAAAAAAACCATAGAACAGTCTCCTTTGATGTTAAATTTTTCTGCTGATGCTGTCTGTGGTCAGGTAATACCACATGATTAATCTGAAAAGATTCAATTTGCTTATTTTCCCATGTTCACTAGCAAAGCAAAGATGCAGTGTATCAGTGGGACATGAGATACAGTCAATCAAGAAACTCCTCAGTATTAGAAACCAGATTTTTAGCTTCCCAAAAGCAACCCCAATGAATTTTCTTTGTTTTTCATTTTTCTTTTGTGTGTCTTTGCATAATTGTTTAATATTAAAGAAAGAGAGTGTGGTTTGGTTGTTTAGTTAGTAAAATCAGGCCTTGAGACTACCAGGTCTGGGAAGAACTGGCTCCTCTTGCTCCACTTGACTCAGCTATCGGCCAGACCAAGAAAGTCACTTTCCCTTTTTATAAAACAGGGATAATGGTTCCTCCATTGTAAAGATGTGAGATATACTGCTGAAAAGCAGTACACGAGAGTTAGGTAATATTATTTCTGGCTCTCCTACAAATGTGCTTAGTGTTCAGTTTTCCCATCTGTAATGTGGGGATGTTAGAACTAATCTACCTCCCAGGGTTGTTTTGCTTAATTCCATAAAGTACTTGAAAACCTCACATGGAAAGAGTTATAGGAGCACAAGGTTTCTTAATAAAGCTCATTCATGAGTAATGTATTTTTGAAGTAAGTGACTTGAACCTTCACCCATAGTTGGAAACCAACATGAGCCAAGTCTTCTTTGTTGTTCAGCAAAGGTTGGTTGATTTTTTTTTTTCCTTACATATTTAATTCTCATAAGGCTTCACATCTCTGGTTTCTGGCTATGATTGAAAGCAGAAATTCCAAATACCACAAGAGAAGACTGGGGTTTTTTACTTTTTTTTCCTGACCCTCCCAGAAGCTGGAAGTTTTGAAATGTAAGAGTCTTCCCCACTATCCCCAGCTATCAGATCCCCCCTGCAAAGATAGGTGTCTGAATCTGTTTTCTCTGAAAACTGAGACTTACCCAGATGCAGCCTGTACCCTGCACCCTTTGAGACCTGCTCAGCCACCTTGAACGTGATGTGCAAGTGACTCTGAGGTGTATCAGGGCTGCTCTATTCAGACAACCACCAGGTGCTTTATCAGAATTGATCTGCCCTGCCTTTAGCTATACAAGACCACATTCAGTCTCATCTTTTGCATTGTTATTGTTGTGGGTTACTGCACAGAGCATGGTAAGGCTCTTTAGAAGCACTGCAAAAATGCTGAGGCTGAAATGGTCTTTACGTCTAAGGGCTGTAAGAGAAAATTAGCCAAAACTCATTTATCTCTATGTCAAAATTCCTACTAACTGGGGAGGAAGCAAAGTTGGACCAAGCTGGAGGCTTTCAGGAAGCCTGGCTATCACACCGTGGGATGCATTACAAACCCGGATTTGCAGGATCTCTGCCTGCAAATAATCCACACTCGGAGTGCTCTGAACGTATCATTTGATGTGTGTAAAAGAGAGATGGTGCCAGGAGCACAGAAGCTAGCTTGGAGCTTCGGGAAGTTTTCAATCGGTTTTGCCAGGGTTTCCCTCGGTGGGAAGGCAGGGACGGCTTTCTCCTGCCCCCTCCTGGTGCAGCCCTCAAATTTGGCTCTGGAAGCAGGAGGCTGGAAAAATGGCACCTTCATTTTCCAGGGGATTTGCACTTGGAGTATATGGCAAAGTTGGTCTGTTTTCATGGCACAAAAAGGAGGTGTTATCATTTTTTAATTTTTATTTTTTCTTCTTGGCATTGTAAATCCAGTTGAGCTCTATGAAACTAAACTGAAGCTCGGTCTGATCAATGCACTTGCAGCTGAGTATTTCAGGTGTGTGATCTAATGCCCTTCATCATGGGAATCCACTGTCTTAGGAAATATTTATTTTTAAGCTGGTGTGATACTTAGCCAACCGAAGAATAATGTATTTCAAATAATTTAAAGAAGGTAGATAAGAATTATGTAGTCCTCGATCAAATGTAGGTATTCCATTCTAGAGGGTAGCTGGAAAAACAAAATTTCACCTCAAGAGTAAAATTTGGCAGTTTGTAAAATGCTCCCATTGTGCACTTGAACAAAAGACAGCTGCTGGGCACTGCACTCCGTGGAGGGACAGGGCTGTTCAACAGTGCTCAGGCTCCTGGGGCACCACTGGGTAGACAGACCAATGCAATCTTAAGTTTTGCAATGTTTGCCCACACAAACAGTAACTCAATGTCTAATAAATCAAAATAGCTGCTACATGGAATCGCTTCAGGCTTAAACCCTTTACCCTTTTGGGTTGAGCACAGTTTGAGTACAACTGAACACAAGCTAAACTGGAGCTGCCTAAAGGTGGGCACCCTAAATCTGGGCTACAAGTCTCTTCATATCTGCATTAAGTTATTCCACTTTGTAAAATGATTATCATTCACCAGAACAGAAAAAGATAGTACAAGGATTTTCAGGCCTTTTGGTTACCATATTTCCTTGAAATAAGTCTAAAATCTTTCTGTCTGTAGACTCAAAACTCCATTTTGCATTTTGCTCTTGGTGTAATTTCTCTAGACACCAACATGTTTCTGAAAAAAAAATATTTTCACAAACTGAGAGTTTTTTAATCACAGAAAAAGAAGCGTTTCTGACTGTTTTGTTAAGTATCTGTTCCTTATCATGCCCAAGATATGCTTATTGCAGAGGTCATCTTCTCCATTTTCTAACAATTTTTTAACCTTTTTTTTTTTAATAAGTAAGTTTCAGCCAGCTGTGGTTGTGCTGCACTTTCAGAGGCTGTTTTTATTTCATGGGAAGGTGTTGAACTTTCCATCAAGTCCCATGTGGTTGTCCAAACTGGTGGAAGCACTTTTCTGCACAGCTATATCCCAAGCTGAACTGAAGTAGGTGGTCACTAGGTATTATCTTTCTTCAATATATGTGTTTGAAAATCACATCTTGCAGCACTAATTATATGGATTTCTCTCTTTGAAAAACATTACCTCTTTCTTCAATGTATTTTGGCTGAGAAATTTCCATATGAGGTCTTGCAGTTTGGCTCCCTCTGGGTACCAGGCTTTCTGTCTGGTAGTTGAGAAAGGGGTGACACTTTGTGGTCCTCATGGCTGTATGGCTGCAACATTAGAGGGAAGACAGAAAACAAAATCATTCCTGCTAAATGGACAGTATTACAGACAGGAAAAAAAGGCAAGACTTTCCAGTTTCTTTTAGTCATATCCAGCAGTTTTAAGGAGAAGGTCTAGCTGCACAAAGCTTACTCCACCTGAATGTTGTTTTTTGGGGAAATTTCCAGAGATTAACTCCTTTCAATAAGTTTTGAGGGACTTTTCCATTGCTAGGTGTATCTGGCTGGATTTTGAAGGGCTGTGACTTTCTGATCTATTTTGATACTGTCTGGATCCAGCTCTTGAAGCTGAAATGCATAGAAAGGTCTGAACAAAGCCACAAAAATTTTGGGAGGTGATTCATTTGTTCACCACTCAAAAATTCTGTTATGAGTGGACTTTTGAAGAAAATTTTCCAATAAATTTATGTTTATATGCAACAGACCACAAAGACAAAACAATTTCAGATCAAACAAAACAGTTTAGTCAGACTGATGGACACATCTTTTTTTTTTCCATCAACAAACAGACGTGAACTTCACTTCAGGGCAGCGTGAATGTTTTTTTTCCCTTCAAGTTCACCTGGCAAACTGAAAAATTAGTTATTTGTACAGGCCTGGTTGTGAATCATCTTGACTCAGATGTGTCTCTGCTGGGGAGGACACATTAGCCCCTGCCACCTTTGCATGATGCTTTGATTTTCAAGTTCACCATGATCCAATTTGGCCTCAGATGACCTGAAAAATACCATTTCTCAAAAAGCACTTGAACTGCTAGAGGGCTTCAGGGCAGGTAAGTACTGAGATAGGTATTAGATAACCAGAACCTCCATTTCTGATCTCTCTCAGACACTAGGATAACGAAAGAATGAAAAAGCAGGCAAACATACCTTCTAGAGTAACTCAGATATGGAAGTTTTGTAATATCACATAATATTCTGTTCAAATTTTCATTGTGTTACATCTTCTGCATAACAGAGGACCTATCTACCCTACTTTTAGCATCATGACCATGACTTTTATTTGAATCTTAGCACAGAAATTATAGCAGTAGATGGGGGTGGGTCCTCAGAAGGTAATCGAGTCCTATCCCTGTCCTACGCAGAATCAGTGCGATAGGGATAGAATAGAGTAGAGTAGAACAGAATAGAATAGCATTTCAGTTGAAAGATATCTGCAATGATCATCTAGTCCAACTGCCTGACCAATTCAGAGCTGACCAAAAGGTAAAGTCTGTTGTAAAGGCATTGTCCAAATGCCCCTTATACGCTGACAAGCTTGGGCCATTGACCATCCCTCCAGGAAGCCTGTTCCAGGGTTTGACCTCCCTCTTGGTAAAAAAATAATTCCTAATGTCCAGTCTAAACCTCCTCTTGGAATACTTTTGAAGCACTCCCATGTATCCTATCACTTGATCCCAGGGCAAAGGGATCAGCACCTCCCTATCTGCTTCCCTTCCTCAGGAAGCTGTACAGAGCTATGAGCTGGTCCCTCAGTCCCCTTTTCTACAAGGAACTGAAATTGTTTATGCAAAGAAGTCTTAAAATGGCCAGTGATTCTACAGTTTCCCCAGATAATTAATCTGCAATGCTTACAGCTAGAAACAATTATTTCTCTGTCTCTCGTTCTGGATTTTTTATTTAATTTTTTTTAAGATTTTATTTTATTTTTAAAAATCTAGTCTAGATGTACAGTTGTTGGAGTTGTATCACCATCAGCATCTCCAGTTAATTAGAGTTGCTTTATTATTTTTTAATTAATTCTCAGCTTTGGTTTAAAAATCTCTTCCCCTACTAGATTGCATTGCTGTATCAGATTAGAGATATCTTCCTTGCAGACATCCAGAGATTCTGCACTCAGAGAGGACCACATAGTCATCACATTTTCTCTCCCACATGTCATAGACTTTTATATTTCATGCTGTTACCCAATACTTTGCATTTGAATTAAGCATAGCTTTTATTTTGGCTAAAATATATTTTTCTGGAAAAGCATCTAATTTTGATATGAATACATCAGGAAATGGATAATCAATCACTTCCTTTAGAAGTTTGTCACAGTGGTTAATCGCTGTCACTGTTTGAAAAATTGTGACCGTTTTGAATTTCTGATTTCAACTTCCAGTCACCGGTTCTCATTATGCTTTTCTCTGCCAGATGTAAGAACCCTTTAGTATCCAGTATTTTCTTGTCTGGAAGTAACTGCAGTGTAATCAAGACATCACTCTTTTTTTTTTCTTCACCATAAACTCAGTGGATGGGTTTCTAAACCTCTCAAGGTCAGGTGTCTCCTTCCTTCAACAGTTCAGTCTAGCATTTGTTCCCAGTTGCTATTTAAGTTGTTAATAGAGGCTGGTCAAAACAGGACTCTAGACTTCTGTGAGATGTACTGTGAGGAGATAAAACCACATTACTGCTCACTGCTCCCTTATTTGTAGGTATATGGATCATGGGACAACTTGTCCTTTTTTTCAGTCTTTCTGGAATTAGTATTTTCATGCTGTGTTACTTGCCCACCGTGATTCCCAAACCAGTCTCCAGAATCACAACTTTCCAGGATCCAGGGTCCTATCAGGTTTATTTTGCTCTCTGCCTTTAGATCACCTTTGCACTGACTGCATTTCACTCAAATGGGTTCCCTTCTAACAAGTGACCCAAGATACTCTTAGCATTAGTATTTTCTCCTCATCGTTATTTATCAGGCTGCTAATATTTGTGTCAGCCATCTGTCTATCAGTGCTGACTTTATATTCCCTTGCAGAGCATCAGTGAAAATGCTGAATAGCACTGAGTATACTTCAAAGCCCTGCGGAAAGCCAGTAAAGAATCCTCATTTGATGATGATCTGATTGACGCAGCTGGGCTTTGAGTTATGCTAAATAGCCATGTCTTAGCCATTTAACATAAGTTTTCTTCATGTTATATAGTGTTTATCTAGTAAGTATGTCATGCACTAAGTCTAAAGCCTCGAGAAAGCCTGCTACATCTGTACAGTTGGCTTTTTTTTTTTTGCAGGCAGAACATGAAACCAGTTTTATTTGAGCTATTTTCCATAAACCCACATTGACTGGCAGTAATTAAAATCTTGTTCTTTCATGTTTTGGCAGTTCAGTTCTGTCTCAGTTTTTCCACTGTTTTACCTGGGATTGATGTGAGGTTAGCTGCTCACTAACTCCCTTGTAATTGCACTTGATTTCCTGTTCTCCCTCTCTCTCCTCCTTTCTCTTTATCTCTGTCTCTCATATTCTGGTTTTTTCCAGGTTACTACCCTGCTTCCAATCACCTGGAATCTCTCCGATATTAAAATTTATTAAAAATTAACATTAGCAAGCCAGAGTTCTCCTCAGTCAAATATTTTAGGACCCCTGGGTGTTATTTATCCAGGCTTGCTGATTTAAAAATGTTTATCTCTACTAGATGATGTTTAACATCCTGCTTATTTCCTAATGGGCTGGAAAGTACTTATTCAACCTTGGTTGCATATAAATACTATCAAGATATTGCTTTGCAAAATACCAAACAAAAATATTTATTGAACAAGTCTGGCTTTTTGTATTGTTGTTCACAATTTTGCCTTATGCAATTCAAACACTCCTCAAAAATCTTGCTCAGCATCACCATGGACCAATTTTTCACAATCTCTATATTTTCCTGTATCAGTTTCTCTTCACTTCAGACAGTTGCTGTATTTTTCCCATTTGTTGAATCTTTAAAATACTTTTGGTTTACCGCTGGAGAGTTGAGCCTTAGCCAGTCTGTCCTCGATGATGCTGATGGACTGACTCTATTCTGAAAGAACTTCTGATTTCCATTCATGTTTTCCTCTCTGATTTCTTCCTCCCACTCACTGTTTTCTCATAATTTTCATCAGCTGGAGGATATTAGCCATTGGGAAGCACCAGCTACAATTGTCTTAATTTTGTCCACTTTTAATTATGAGCTCTTAGGATAATGTCCCTTGCCAGCTGCATGACTGCTACGTTCTCTTAATCAGAGTGAGTTGCAAAATAAGTAGTTCATGTTGGATGCAGTATCTTTTCCTTATGTAAATGTGTAAGTGCATGGTGTCATACAATCACTTCCTCACTCTGATTTGGATGAACTGTATTGCACTCAGGATTAACGAGATCATTAAGATTTCTCCAGAAACACAGTTTAGGTCTGGGAATTGTGCACTGGATTCAGGCCTGGACCTCACCTTCTCCAGGGAATAACAGACATCAGGCTTTGCTTTTCATTTTGGCCTTATCTCACATTCGGTTCATTCCTCTCTGCCTAAATTGCTCCATATTCTGATGCCTTCCTCAGGGCTCACTGCTGCAGATGGTGTATTTATATTAACTTAAAGATTGCATTCCATCTTTCAAATGAGATTAATATATTTTTCAGGCCATTGTGGTTACCCGACCTGACCTCCTATAAACGCAGCCTATAATTCTTCACCCGGATTCAAGCATCTGGCCCTATAACTCATACTTGAAACACGGCATGTCTTTTTTAGAAAAGCATCTCGTGGACACGTAAAGCCTCTGTCACTTAGATATTTTTCCTTATTTAGAATAAAATTCGGTCTCTTGGTGATGCATAAACATCACAGTACCAATGGCTGTTTATAAATATGCAACAGTGTCATACTCCTGTGTTTCAGTACCTGTCTTCTCCCTGCCTAAAATACTGCCCTTAGTTTCTTCCAAGTGGATATTGTTCTGGGCATGAACACAGAGAGTTACAGATGCTTAATGAAAGAGGCATGAAAAACCACAAAATAATCCAGTTGCTTATGGTGCCATACTTCTTAGACACATGTCCAGGGGCTGATTGACTGTATCTCTGATTGTTATGTTTTACGTTTTTCTGTAATGTCTTTCAAATGAGGATGGAGCTACAACTGTTGGAATTAGGAAAGTATTGTCATTTGCTCTGTGAAAAGGACAAATGTTTTTGTATCTATGATTAGTGTCAGAAAGCAGAAACTGGGATAGAGTGTTCAACCTCTTACTAGTACTCCTGGGGTTTACACTTATTTTTTATTTAATTTAATTTCTTTTTCTATGGTGAGATTTTACGCTGAACCCTAATATACTCCTGCAGAATGGCATTCTCCTGGGCCTATTTGAAATTCTTGATCTTTTCTGCATCTGTTTAAATCCTGCGTTCATGCACGTACAGTACAAGGTCAACCCTTTTGTTTGTTATTTTTATGGAGTTTAAAGAAAGTCCAAATACCTGACCGAGGTACCTGTCTGGTGCAGCCTTGTGACAGTTGCAAAATCTTCAGACTCAGATAGTCACATGATTAACTGTTTCACGAGGAATACAAGAGACCATAAAATCAGGGGGGTGCTATGGGTGGTTGGGGCTGGCTCATCACTCACTAGAATACAGAAGGTGGCAAACTGTATGCTCAAAGGAAACCAGCCAAGCAATATGTTGCCGACTCATGCTCCAAACAGAGCCCTGCATACAGGGAGGTTAAGAGCTCACAAACAAACCACAAAGCTCAGGTCTTCCTTTGGCTTATCACCTTCAAGTTCAACCTTACCCCACAGCATAGCTAACCAGCTTCAGAAGATCAAAGAGCATGCAAGTAGAGATGATCTGCCAAGAATATTTGGGGTTATTTCTGCAGAAGTTACACACTTGAGTCCGTACTGGCACTTTGGAAGTCAGTATTGAACTGAGTCTCCAGTTCAGCGTTATTAGAGGTGTCATACTCCTAGGGGGTTGTTGCTCATCTCAAATGTGAAGCTGGGTTTGCTACTGTGCAACTGTCTGCACTGCTAAAATCCCAGAACTTGCTCATGAAAGGTCTAGTTTTGGAATGGCTACAGTTAGCCCTGAAATTATAATTACTTTCAATTTTTATCTGCTTTTTTTTTTCTTCCCAAAAGATAAACTCCCTTCAGACGTTTGAAGGGATTTTGTTATATTTCTGCTACATTTTATTGGTGTGAATCTTTGGGGAGAGGCTGATGTCTAAAGGAAATTTATTATTAAGAACTAGCTATACTGTTTCCCAGCAGTGAGCTTGTTACTGCCACATCCCCGTCTAAACTCTGTAATTGGTAATTATGTTTGTCTGACCTACATTCTTCTGCGTAATTGTACTGAGATATGGTATCTTTCAATTCCTGAGTAAAAATGTCCACACCAGTTGTGAAGTGTTGCTGGGCAGAAGCTTTCACCCTCAAAAGGCAATAGTATTTTTGTGGTGGAGGATGCATTTTTTAAAAATGTATATAGCACTAGGATCCTATGGGGGTAAAAAGCAATGTTGAAATAAGTTAGATATAATGACATGATTTTTCAGAACCTAGGAAACTAATGGTCAATTAAGTCCCAGTGGAGGGTGCGTATTAGCTTCCTAATTTGTTTTGGATCCATGACTGGAATGTGTACGCACATGTTATTCAGTCTGGAGCATTCATGTGAAAGATCCTTTGGGTAATTTAACAGCTACAAATGGTACTTCCATCTAAAATTGTTATTGTGTTGTGTTTCTGCACCAATTGAGCCTTCAGTAACAGATCTGATGATCAGGATAGAAAATTCCTCTTCTCCTACTGATTTTATCATCAAAAAAAAGGAAAATTCATATTCCTTCTGAAGATAAAAAAACCTTCCTTCCCACTTAACAAAAAAAATTATTTCCCATAAATAATATGGGAATTATCTTTTCTACTGCTTCACCTCAGAAGTTTTTCAATATTTTGCACCCACGAAGACTGGAGGAGCTAGTGGATTATTAGTATTTCCCAGTATGCGGATTAGATAATTTGACCACAAACCTTGTTTCTGAGCCTTTCACTCTCTGGCTTATTGACCCAAAAGTTTTTCATCTGTTTCTTGGAGGCTACTGAGAATTCTGATATTTTTTCCATCTGTTTCTCGAAATTTCCCTTGTGAACACTCGACATGTTTCCCTGTTCCTTCCAGATGACCCTCTCTTGCTGTTCCCACTGGGTGTCATAAACTCCATGACTCCTTCCAAGAAATGTTAAGGTGAGTCGCATTTTATTTATTGTGCTGAGTAATGCCATTAACACGTTCCAAATTGATCTATCAAAGAAGTCAGCCCAGAGAGCCTGTTCAGTGAGCAACTTCAGGTCAAATATTTAGGTGGGGCAACACCACTCACCTGAGCACTATGTGAAGTTGTTATTGAAGTATATTTCCTAAAATACCCCTCTGGGCTCCGCTGGAGTTGCTGGCCTATTCCATGAAGTGGACCAGCTGCTCCTTTTAGAGTACTCCTCTGAAATGTGAACACAGGACAGTGAAATTGCTGTCCTGATGGATCAGTCATCTGGAACAGACATTATTAATAAAGAGTGATAGATTTCCCATTGAATTGGGATGAAGGAATGTCTATTTTATTGGTGGTTTGTTTTCTCATTTTTTGAGCTGAGTGCTGAGCCCCTGAGCATAGCCTGGCAGAGGCTGAATCTCACTTTAGGGGAAGTGCACTGTGTTGACACTTCCAATGGCTGCAATGAATGCTGGCAAAAGCAATCTCTTCATCTGAGGGAAATCGAAGTAAAAAAAAAAAAAAACAAACCAGAATCAGGTAATTCCTTGTGATGTATTAGAAATATGAAAGTTGCTGTCCAGAGCTTCTCAGAAATTGCTTATTTGTCCTCCAGCTGTCTATGGGGGACAAGAGACAGCTATTTGTTCCCTAAAAAAACCCAAAGAGGTTCATTTAATAAAAATATCTCCTAAACCTATTTCTCTTTACATATTTTGACTTCACTGAAACTGTGTTGTTCCTCTTGATCCTGTTTTCTTCCAGCTATGCATCTGCCTTGATCTGCACATACCATGATATTTCAAGATCCACCCTTTGGGAGAAGGGGGAGCAACCCTAACAGGAGTCCCAGCCACAGGAGTGCTGGGCAAGCTGGAAGCCTGGCACACGGGGGAGAATGGGAAGAACGAGTCCACAGAATGACAGTGTTCTTGGTTACCAGGGAAACAATCCTAAATTGGAGCTTTTTTTTTTTTCAATCAGAATATTTGTTTTCATTTGAAAAATTTTGATAAGGGGTTTAGTTTTTTATAAACAAAAATAATTTTCAGGGGAATATCTGTTTTTAAATTCTGACCTTTTTTTAAATGAATATTTCTAATATGTAGATTTGATCTAGAAAAAATATGGTGAGCTAAGTCATCATCATCCTTTCATAAACACCTGACCTTGTACATAACTTCATAAAAATACAGAAATCATTGATGGAACTGGAGGGACTTAGAGGGGTCCTCTGGTACAGAATAGGATCAACCACACCTGAATTTTCCCGAACAGCTATTAAGATGCTTGCAGAGAAGCTCCCATTGTAGGGATTCTTCAGTCATTTTAGGTGATCTTACAGCTTCCCTACCCCCACAGTTAGTAACTTTTTTGATATCAATCTAATCTTTGTCAGAATTTTAAAGCAGTTAAACACAAATGTTGACTTTACTCTGCAAAGCAATCTTTTGCATATTTGCAGACCATTATGTATCCCCAGCCTCTTCCAAATACAGTAATGTCAACATTACTTTCTTGGTCAGAGGTCTATAAATTCATGACCTTTCATGCTTTATTCTCTTTATACTCTGTATCTTTCTGGAAGTGTCATACCTACAGCTCACATGAATGGTTTTATCCCAGCATGCACATTTCTGATTGCGGAAAGGATCCTACTTTTTAAGCAATATCTGCATCTTTTCCTTTGAGCTGAACAGATATCTCACTATATCCAAAACTGTGTGTTTAAACATATTTTACCCTTCATGCCTATATAACAACAATATTTTGACAATGTAATTCGTCAGTAGCATCCTCCTGTTAAGAGCTATCATCTATGATCTGAAGAAGTGATACAAATCTTAAGTACTCATAACCCTCTTGACTTGTTCATCAAAGATGATCTTACGTAGCCTTCACACCTGCCATTTCTCTGGCATTTTCCTCCACAGTATCCATTTGATGCTCATTAGGTTTTCAAGTTATTTTCCCAGCTTTTTAACTATGTGTGCAATCTTGTATTCTAAATAGGGTTGTTTATGCCCCATGTGTTTCAGTGAGTATTTTGGTAACAGTACACAAGCAGGCGATATATTTGTCCTACACATCTTTGTCCCAGCATTCTGCAGTTCCTTCCCACTCGTGCCTGAAAATTGGAGTACACTGTTTTTTTCCTTCATCTCATCATTGTTGTTGTATTTTTTTTTACCCTCTAGCATTTTTAGAACATAACATATTTTCACGTAAGTTGTGTTAATTATGTAACAGTAATTTATCTCAGATAAGATCTTTTATTTTTGTTTCAATTTGGCAATTAGAATACAGAAAATTTCAGGCTTTGAACCCTACCTTTTATGTCAAGTTGTCTGCCCACAACTGATGAGTCTAAGTATCTTATTTGCCTCAGAAAAGGAAGTGAAAAAAGTACCATCTGCAAATTTATTGGGAATTTAAATATCTTGGAGGTATGGCTGAAGAAATAGATCATGGAGTAATCAAGGAGTTACTCTGTAACAGTGACCACAGAGTACTTTGATCCAACACCCTAAAAACCATTATCCAAGGGCATCAAGAATAAAAGTACCTATTGCTTCAGACACATCATCATAAGACAACTGGCCAGTGTCTGATTGGCATGGAATCTAAACGAGCCTTTTTTGCTCACGCATCACAATTTACTGGGGTTCTTTGAAGGGGTGAGCAAGCATGTGGATAAGAGAAAGCCAATACATATTTATTACCCGGATGTCTAAAAACTGTTTATAGTGCTTTTGTGGGAACTGAGTAATGGTTGGAGAAGAGGATAGACTATTACATGAATTAAAATAGCTTAAAATGTGTAAAATAGAGAGTAAATGGCAAATCTCACAGTGTGCTGTTAGAGGGATATGTAGAAATGTGAATGGCAAGTCTCACAGTTGAATACTACACGGATCTGGTTTGACCTCTGATCTTATAACCATTCTTATGTTCTAATTGAGTTCATGCAACATGTGCTTGATCCAGAACTCTTGAGTGAATGGTAAGTCTGACTTCCTATGTCCTAAATCTGTTGCTTCCACATGAACTCCTTTAATGCTACTTCACCCTGACAGTTTTTGTTTGGGAACCAAACCCAGTGGGGACTAGACACTCTACTGCTTTGTTAGGAAGGCTCAGTTTCTAACTTCGATATCCATTTCAGCAGACACTTTATTGCTACGCACACAAATTTGATACAGTATTCCCTAGCTGCCTTCTTACAAATCTGGATGTTGATGTTGTGTCATCTTTAGGACATGGATGTTGTATGATCTTTAGGAGATCGTATGATGGTGGCCCAAAGCAAGCATGCTAGGCTTCCCAGTAACACTGGTCTTCCATGGGAAGAGCTGTAGTGCTCTGCTTTATTCTTTTAATCTTATGAAAAGCATCTCTAGATGTTCATCTCTCTCATCATCCCCCAAGATACCTTAGTAACACAGAATTATCACAATCGCAGACCCTGATTTAGGTATTCTTTCCATGTTGGTAGAACACCATAAGTCCCACGTTCTCTATGAGCTGCCATGGCAGTGCTGTGTTATGGAGGATGTTACTCACTCTGCTCTATCCATTGCTGTCAGATTTGATTGTCCTCATCAAACCAATCAGCTGACAAATAGACTGTATTGCCTTGAACGTCAGAGTAGATTTTTCTAACTAGGTCTAGCTACTGAGCATATGCAGGAGCCAGAATAGCAGTTGCCTGCCTTTATTTCATCCTCCTCCTCTGACAAAGCTAAACTAGCTGATGCTCCCTACCCAACATGATCATTCAGGCCTTTTAGCATCCTCTATTCAAACAACTTCGAACTCTTGTAAAGAGAAATTGTAACCCCTTCTAGACTGCTGGGTGGGGATGATGGAGAGGAATTACCCCAGGTGGGCAGACCCTTGCACATATATGACTCAAGAGATATCATGTATTACCAAGATATATAATCCCTAGATATCTTCAAATATGTGCCTTTCTGACCTTGAACAAGCACAGAACAGCATTCTTGTGACATTCTAGGCTGTATGTCTAGAAAGAAGTGTAAATTCATCAGTATCCACTAAAGAAGAGTCTGCTTTCTGTTGAAATGTGCTAGCATTGCTGGCTCTCCACTGATATGCAATAGAGCTCCTTGGTGTACAAAAACTCTTAATGACACCAAGTCCTGATTACCATCACTCTTATACCAGGACAGTGGCAGATCTAGCTCAGCATGGCAAAGTTTTGGTTTGGGACCTGAGTGACTCAGAGAGGGGGACACTTCCCAGGGATACCCAGTGCTGAAGGACATAAGGGCACAGCAGTGCTGTGAGTAATGTAACTATATGATGTTTTCTTCACACAGACAGGTTTAAATCAGTCATGAGATTTGGGCTGAGGAAAGAGTATTTCTTCAGCAAGTACCAACATCTGTCTCTGCTTCCTACAGTTTTATCCTTTTCTGCAGCATTGTGCATGGTCCATTGCCCAGGGACTGTATGTTCCAAAGCTTGTCCACTGTATCCACCTATATTAAATGGCCAAATGATAGTTATCAACATTACTAATCTAAGATCACCCACGTAGTTTCACCTACAAATGCCCATGAGTCACACTGTCCCACCTCCCACCCCCAACGGGCTGTGTCATTAATTTATCCAGTCTTGAAGCTTTTGATCTTTGATGCTGAAAGTTTAAATTGGGTGTTGAGAGCTGTTTTGTGATTAGAGATGCCTAGGGCTGGGGGGAAGGTAAAGGAGAAATACGTATTTCTTTCCTTATTCACCTTTCATATACCATGGCAGGGACTGTAGAAATCTGGTCCTGATGACCCAGCTAGAATGTTCCAGTTCTGTTTTTCCTCTCCCTTGAAGGACTGTGGTTCTTCAGCAAAAGGTAAATAACCCTTTTCCTCTGACCCAGAAATACTTATATGAGTCATAATGTTCTAAATGTGCCTGTTGGTGTAAAACTACATGCTGATCTGAAATCCTTCTTTGGGTTTCAAGGTTGTTTCAGAACAAAGTGTATTTTAATTCTTCACAAATATTTTACTTTATTGTCTTTAGAACTGGGGATGAAGGAACCTAAATGTGATTTTATTAACACAGAGCAAATATCTGACTGTTTACTTCTGGTTTCGTAACTGCACCCTGGCAAGGAAAGGAAGGGGAGATGAGGAAAGGAGACTGCAGAGACTTAAGCAATTCTGACAAGGACAGAATAGAAATCAGTGCTTCTAGAGAGTCTCTGTCTCCTAAATTTCTCTGTAGTGCCTACTGGACCATTGGTAATCCCCACAGAGCAGGATTTTCAGAACTATTGGAGAGGCCACTGAGAATTTAAGTCTTTTATGATTTGTCTTCTCGAGCCAAAGAGATTCCCCTCAAGTACCTTAATGTTATTCAAAATAAGGTTATTCTGACTCAGTTAAGCAAAGGGATCTCACCTTCTAATAAACTCAGGTGGACACAACACCATAGCTAAAACTTATTCTTAAAACTTTAAGTTCCTTGAAAAAAACTCTTTTGTGAGTGGAATTAGAGTAGGAGAGAAGGGGGCAGACAAAACTGAACAATTGCTGGGAATATGAGAATTATATAGGGCCAGTAATGAGTTTATCAAAAAGAAGAGCTGGCTAAAAGCTGTAGGAGGACAGTGACAGCTTGCCAGGTTTTCTTGTGGGTTTTTTATCACTATTTTAAAGTTTCACAAAAATGATCTGTTCTATAGAAATAATGCTTTGAAATACTTTAAAATATATGGTAGTCAGAATAGTCTCTTGCAACTCTAGAGGTTTTGCTCTTTCTCTCTCTGGAGAAACTGTGACTCTGCAGGTCTCAGGTGGAACCCCTTTGTAAATACAAAGAGTCTGCCTAATGTGGGCATTACAGAGTTGGGAGATGCTTAGTTTTGGTAGCCCAGATTTGAACCTTGAGTGACTACAGAAGGTGAGGGGCGGGAGGGGAGCAAAGATGGCAAATGGCACTGTCATAATTACTCAAGAGGTATTTAGGGCAGTGCTGTGGACTCTATTGCCTTGTTCTCCCCTTTGTAAACAAAGCCATGAAGACAAGAGTATCCTCATCCTGTGGCAGATCTAGACTTGAGTTATGAGTACAGGTAAGCAAAATGCAAGGCAATCTCCAGTGCACCAAGAAATTAAGACTAAAGAAGCAATTGGATCGCGACAGACCTCAACAATCCCAGGCAACCACGTTAACATACATCAAGGTTTTAAAGGTTTATATGTCCCTCTTTCTCCTGTATAGAAATCTACATCACAGGCCATAAAATATTGTAAGAAACTAAAGAGCAGGAGTAAAGGGTGTGAAGTTGAAACTATAACATGTTGCAGGATAAAAACAAGAAAGAGACGTTCTTGCTGTCGTCCAAGGTTCATGTGATAGCCTAATACCTCCATTGGAGAGAACTCACCAATGGCTCCTGGGAAGCAGATTGTAGACCAGGGTACAGAGAGGGAGTGGAATCCAACAACACCCCTCCCAAAGAAGTTCCCTCCACACTCAAATCTGGTTGTCAGCTTGAAATTTTGGTCTGTGCATGGATACCCTGACTATGAACCAGATTTAGCAGTTAGGAAGAGAGGAATATAGGATGTTAGTAATCCTCTACAGACATGAAGCAGAAATTAGGAGATCCTGCTTCCTAACTCTTGTGCTGATTTTTTAGAATGATTAATTGAAGTAGAAAAGAGAAAAACTGATCAGAGAGAGTCTTAATTGTGCTTACACCTGAGGGTGCAGGGATCTGGGTTTTACTATGGAGAAATGATCATTAGAAAAGATATTTTTGAGCTAAGATCAAACAGAAGGGCTGGAAACAGAAAGAGTAGTGTGAATTTTTTTTTTCCTTATGACTGTTTTTGTGCACGCTGTAACTGCTGTACATTGGTGCCATCTACTGCCTGGTCTGGGGCTGTCCCCGCCTGGGTCTCCAAGGCAGTCACCAGTTACGTGTAGCAAAAGTGCAACACAGGCAGGAAAAACCCTACAATTCTATGCCGATGCCCTGACATAAGAAGAAAAATTGTAACTATCTGTCCTGATGACAGCAGCACTGATTTAAAGAGAACAGAGCTGTTAACCAGCAATACAGCTCACTTGCCTTGCAGGTAGGACATAAACCGCGGGTGAACATCCCTTTGGCCTGGAGGAAACGAGAAGGAATCAGCTGGATTCCTTAACTATGTCCATGTGCTATGGATCAATAAGTCTCATCTGATCCCATACAGATACCACCAGCAGTGAGACAGTACACCTGAGAGACAGGGGAGCAGATCCTGCAGCTTTTGCAATGCTGCTGGTGTATGACTTCTTCTCTGGAGTCAAAGCAAAGGTTCATGTGGGATCCATGCCAGGAGCCTGGTGCTAGAGGACAGCCTCCAGCCCCCTGCAGCCGCTGTGATTGTCATCATGAGCAGGCAGCAGGGCACCTCTGAAACTCCTCTTTGCATGCCAGGGCTTCCCCATGTCTCTTGTTTAATGTAATTACAATAACTCACCCACAAAGCTTTCATGGTGATCATTAAGCTGCTGTTCACAGTAGCTGTAAAGCTAATACACAAAAGTGATGTCTTGATCAGCTGGTCTGAGCTGTACAGCACAGTTCACATCATCACAGCTAACTCAAATGAGGCTATTTCAGAAAACTTTGTGTTTAGGGAAGGCAGGAGAATGATGTCGAAATGTGAAAGTTTTTGACTGTACATAGAGTTATACTATCAGGGGACTGAATGAGGCAGGTCCTGATGGGTCAGATATTGGCTCCTTAAGTAACCATAACAATTGTGAAATTTCTCTTAATCTAGCAAAATTATCCAGATTTAACTTTAGTAATCTGCATGTATTTGAGTTGACCTACAGGATCCTTATTAAGAGCCTGTATGCTGCCTCACATTCAGCACCAGTGGTATTTTCAGTGAGCAATGGCATCTGACAGAAAATCCAAAAATTCCAACAAGGGCAGAGAGAGGCAGAAAGAGAAGTTAAAAGTTCCCAGGAGAAGAAGGGTCTGACCTAAGCAAACGGAAATTTAGCAAGGTATGCTCTGTGTCTTGTATCCTCAAATCCTGAAGAGGAACACTTCATAAGCTTCAAGGAGCATAAATTTCAAATCTGAAATTAAATGTCTTTACATCACATATTTTTTATGTAATTCACTGTTCAGAGAAGGGTCTGAGACAGAGAGAGGGTATGATTGACAGAAAGATGACTTAGACATTCAGGTGTGCACTTTAGCATACAATTCCTTAGGAATTGCTGAGGCTGGTAACAGTGCTCCCTTGAGGTGTGACAGCCACAAGGATCGGGAGCAGGACCTGGCATCCTTCCCTGGTAGAACGTAGAACAGGAATATGGCTGTGTTCCTCTCAATTCATGGCATCTGTTCTTATAAGCCATCAAACTGATATTTACAGAGCCCTTAGCACCACTGTGGTTAAGGATTTCATCAACACTATGCCTGCTTTGTGAGTGTGCTATCCTCTTTCTACAGGCAATAGCAGCCAAAACTCTGAAATCTCAGGTTTGTGACAAGCCACCAAACCAATACCCACACAGCAAGAGCAGTGCCAGCAGCAGTAGAAAATGCCATCTTCTGATAGACCTACCCAGAGGAAAAGGAGGAAGAGTAGTTGAAGACAGACATGGTGTTTGCCTGACTTGCAGTTCAAGGTGAAGTCTCATTTAATGACACAGGTCTCCCTGTTTACTTTGTGACAGAGATTGTCTCAAATATTTTCAATCTGTGGGTAAATGCTGACTTTTCTAATGTGTCATTCTGAAGCCTTGTTTGATCATTGTGTTTGCAAAGTAATCTCATAACCAAAGACTCCTTTAAGTGTTTATGGAGTGTTTAGGTTCAAAAGGATCTGTCTCAGTTTCCTCTGCTTCAAGTGAAATCAATGCCCGTCATAAATATCCCGAAGTCAGTTCCTAACCATGGATAAAAACTTTTATAGATACGAATGTATATACTTCTATTATGGAAATTAACATTTGAAAATACACATATAAAGGGGGTTTCATTCTCCTTTTAGGAGGAAAGTTCTTTAAAATTTATGGAAAATTGCCTTTCTTAATAATTCAGTTTTATACAAACTGAACATAAACTATTTCTGAGAACATGAGAAAAAAGAAAGAATATTTTTCCCAGAACTGCAAATCAGTAGAGACTGCCTTTCAGGAGAAGAAACTTGAGTTTCCCACTGGGAGCTGATTCCACATATGACTTTCAGGAAGACCAGCCATGGCCACCAACAGATACACCATTAGAGCCAAACACAAGCCTTCGGGGGAATGTGATCTGACAAGCAGCTGCCACTGCTGAAAACTGTCTTTGTAGATCCTGACATCTGGCTTCTTCAGCTGCCAAGTTTGGCCTCCTCCAAGGTGCCGCAGGATACAAGTTGCTGCAGCAGGTAGGAAAACAGGAGGACAAAGTTCACAATTTGATGTGACTGGGAAGTAGGAGATGAGGTTGACTGGATGTAAGGCACTAATTTGCAAGACCTTTGTGACACCTTATATTGTCTACTGGTTCGTTCATGACTTTGCAGTTCTAGATGCATAAATTATTGTAGTAGAAGAATGGAAAGGTGAGAAAAAGGAAAGGAATGGGAAGGGTTGAACTAGAACTTTCCATTTACGTTTGCATAGTCAAAAGGTTGACACAATTTGATGTGGCTTCAAACCAAAGCTCCAAATACAGTGTCTCACAACATTTGAAAAGGATGTGCATGCCAATATTGAAGGTGTCCTAACGAAATTAGCTGGGACAAGTGCATTAATGATATCTGAGCACTGGGCAGAGAGGATGAAAATGAAGGTTGACAAGGTGGTGGTCTCTTGAATCACTCTGGATGTTGTGGATGTGGTGATTGGAGACTCACCCAAGCTCAATATGGCATGGAGATGTTCAGGTCCATGTCTGGAGCTCAGCTCACTGCTGGTCTACAGTGGTTTAATTTGACACACAGAGCATCAGAACTTCAATCCTTTATCAGATGGGGGGGAGACCAAGCTGAGGCTTCTTCGGATACTGAATAAGTCAAGATGTCATTTCAAGAGATTTCATTTCACTTGAGATCTGAATGGTGAGACAGGGTGAACAGAAGTTCATGTTGCTACACTAGGTGTGACTGCAACTCACAGTGAAAACAAGGTGTTTGTTTTCCATGGCTTGCCAATTCCTGGCTGTACAGGGAAGGAGAAAAAGACCAAGATGAGTCCGTCTTTGAAAGCAGGGTTTCTTCCTCCTTCCTCTGAAGTGTCTGTTCCCAGTGTGGGAGACAGGCTAGGTAATGGGTTTCATAGAGGATACTACTTTGAGTTGACTCTTGGCACTGTGCAAATATCTGTTTTCCAAAAGGTTTAAATGGTTCTTTGCTTTATAATAATTTTTGCATATAATTTACTGAATTGCTTTGTTCAAAACTTGGCTCCTACCTAGACCTCAGTGAGGAGGAAAAGTAATTGCCTGAGTTTAAATGCTCCCCTGTTTATAATCCAAACACTGCAGCATGGGACTTTTGCATGAGAACTGGGAAGTGAATCTGACTACAAGCCAGATCCTCACAAATGTGAAACAAATGTCAGCCTTTCATTACCCAAGACAAAATGTAAAGCAAACAGCTTCAGAGGTAATTCACTTTTTAACCTATCTCATTGAAGCATGGAGGCATTCCTAGTGATGCAGAAAAGAATATTTACTATAAATACTTTACAACGGTAGAATCATAGAATGATTTGGGATGGAAGTTCCAGCTCCCATGCCATGGACAGAGACACTTTCCACTGGGTCACTTGCTCAGGGCCCCATCCAACCTGGCCTTGAACATATCCAGGAATAGGCATCCACAACTTCTCTGGGCAACCTGTTCTGGTGTCTCACTACCCTCAGCATGAATAATTCCTTCCCTATATTTAATCTATAAATTTCCTGTTTCAGTTTAACACCATTCCCCCTCGTTCTGTTGCTCCACGACCTTGTAAAAAGTTGCTCTACATCTTTCTTATAGGCCTCTTTCAGTTACTGGAAGGCTGGTACAAGCTTATGGCTCTTTACCAAATATATTTTATATCCAGTATATATGGTTATCACCAGAATTATGAAAGGTTAAACAATACCTTTTAATATCTACCACGAGGTGGCAGAGTTGGACCTAGAACAATTATATTTTCATGTAAACTAATGACTGAAACTTCATTCTAAGAAAAGTCTTTTTGTGTCCTGTAGAGAACAAATAAACAAGAGCCAGACATTAAAGAAACATTTTCTCATGGCATGGGATTGCACATCTGTATAAAACCAATAGTAGCAAACAAACTAACCAGATCTGACTAGACCTAAAGTCAGACACTGAGCTCCCTTCTGAATACCCTGGCCACAGTGGAGGGAATTACCTGGTTGGTGATGTGTAAGAGAACTGAGAAGTGATTTGGTGGTACCTCTTTTTTTTTCCGGAGTCAGGCAAAAAAAAAAAAGCCCGCCATCAGCAGCTGAAAGGCAATTCCAAAGATGCCAGAAATGCACATGATGGTCCACTGCAAACAACCGGTGTTACTACTAAACTTCTACAAATATGCTTACCATAAAGAAAAAGCTGGACACTTCTTTGGAAGTGCTGACCCTTATGGATTGTCCCTCCTAAGCAACTCCCTCCAAAAGTAGTACCTTCCACAGCTACAGTGGTGTCTCCCACCCAAAAAAGTTGCTCTCTTCAGGGGTATCCTGGGAATTAGATTTCCTGTGCTTCAAAATGGTGGTATGTTCCCCAGGATGCTAATCAGCAACATGTTGTACACCAGGTTCCTGCCATTCTGCATGCCAAAATATGGTAGGGGGTGTGTGGAAGTGGTGGGCATACTTCACTATTAGGAAAGAAGTTAGCAACATGTGCCTGGGTCTCTGTAAGCACTGGTCAGCATCACTTAGCTGCTGGCAGCAGAATGATACAGAATCCTGTGAGGAAACTTAGCTCTGCATATACATCTTAGGACTGCTCTGAAAACATGTGTAGTCTCTCTTGGTTCTGTGAAATTTTGTTGTTGGGTAGCTAGAAGTTAACTTAGGCCGTGCTCAGTTATCAAATCAATGGCATACTGCATAGTGACTTCTAACAAAGTTCTGGCTAGTTGTATTGTAAATACACAAGAGCAGACACACTCATAAGTAATGTTATGAGCATCATATAAGGTATAAATACATGTTATATACACGTTATACATTTATGGCCAGATCCACTGCCCTTGGGAGATTAAAATGCCAACTGAGGGTTATTTATCCATGGAGAACCTTGCCTGTGCATCTCCTACTTTCCTAAATAGGCCATCCACTCTCACTAGGCTTGGAAAGATTTTTTTTTTAGCCCTCTCAGTGCCTGGTTAGGGTGCGATTTTAACTTTCCCACTAGATGGCAGATTGTCATAGTTGAAATCCTCATTCTTATCCGTTAATTGAGCATCGTCTACTTGCCAGCTTTGCAGTTGAACTGTTTCATGTACAGAGAAAACATTGTAAAAGGAATAGATATGGTGATGCACTCTTCAACAATTTGTTTAGAATTTAACAAGTTCGTTTATTTATTTATAGTTCCTACCTGACATCAGTCTGACATTTCAGTATCCCTACAGCAGGACTCATGGTTCCTGAGAGATGATGTGCATACAACAGGTGTGTGCACTGTGCAGCTCCTCAGGACCTACGCAGCTAATCCAGGGCTCCTCAGGAAGGAGTGTGTTGGCCAAACCATTCATTCTTGTACAGACCTAGGATATGTGTGTTTTGGCTCTTTGGGATTTCTGGACACAGGGCATCTCAAAAAGCCCAGCACTACGACACAAAAAAATACTTTTTCTCTCTGAATGCTAAAGGAATTGAACCTACTTTCTGTAAGCTGATAGCTCTCCAGGTTTCATATTCCAGAGTTTTTCAGTGCCCTTTTCCCTTGTAAGTGGAGAGTTCCCCTCACTAGAGCAGGTCTATGACTTCAAACAGTCCAAGCAGTAAATTCTGCAGTCCTGATGCTCCTGTGCTTGCATGAGGTTCTCCAGTTCCGGTTCAGGCTTCACAAGTCAAAGCAAACTATGCTATAACTGCCAGATTTTTCTTGTTTCACTCAAACCCATAAATTATTACAGACACCTGGAAAGATGACCTTGAGTCACTGGACACTTCAGTTGGGTCCAGGTTTTCTCCTCTGGATTTTTTTGATTTATAACCTTAAGAAATTCTGCGGAAATGGGCTCGTGCTAGCGTCATTCACTGTGTTTAATGGACTTTTTCCTGCTTTACTTTGGTGCAAGATTGATCAGAGTTGGTCCTGGTGGCTTCCCTCTCACCAGTAACTAAGTCTGCTATAGTGCTGTCCTGGCTCTGCAGTCTGTGCTGAGGAAGTGGGTGAGCTGTTTAAGTGTCAAGGTCTCTCCATCTAAAACCGCAGCACAGATTTCTCATGCCCAGCTCAAACGCTGATGGCGATTTGAGCTCCATTAGCCACAAAGCAGCCACTGGCACCTGAAATTTCGCTTCTAAAGAAGCATGTGTGAGCTTTACATACAAAGGCTAATAGCAAATTACTCTTCTGGATGTGTTAGCTTTGTCATGTGCTGTTGCTTCAGCAGCGGGGGCCTTCTAACAATCCCAGAGAGGTGTGATGTACTCACACCTATCTGTATCTGTTTTCCTAACTCTAGTGCAAGTCTTTCAAACTTTCATTTGAGAGGATCAGTCCTTCCTAATAGGTTTTCAAAGGCATGGAGCAACCTACCACTCTCCTGCGACCCAGGTAAGGACTTTGACATCTCACAGAGTTAACTGGAGCCTGTTACAGCTGGACTGACCTGTTGTACTGTGACGCAAAAAGGTCACCCAACTTCTTTTTTGGGGGAGGAATGATGCCTGGAACTGGCCATATCCTGAAAGGTGGTGATCTCACTTCTTCACACATCTAATTTGAATTACTGCTCTTGTGATGCATTAATGCTGATTGGATGCAATAATTAGGACAATCCTGGTGCCCCATGCTGCAGGGAGCTTTCTTACCTCTTACATGGTAATCTTTTCCTTGCATTTTGTAGATGTCAAGTTGCCAAAGCAATTCTCTGGGTTTGTTTGTTCTTTCCCTGCCTCGGGATCCTACTAGTTTGTCAATGTAAAAAGTGGATTTGCTGATCCATCCCTGGGGGACGGTTTGGCTCTTCAGAGAGCTGTACAAGTCCAGCAAATACAGCCGTGTGGAAATACTTCATTTCCCCCAGATGTAGCCATTCCTTCAGGCTCCCAGCCTACTTAAAGCCCATTCCCATTTGTGTCCATCTGCAATTTGCTGCAGGTCTTTTGTTGCCAAATATTTTTTGACTACACGCAAACAGAAGGTCCCTAGAAACCATGTGAATTGATCTAATGGAAATCTGAAGACCTGTGGCAATGAAAAGCCCAGTTATATGGCAGTGACAGGTTTTCTGTGCATAAAAAGCCTGTAACTAAAAGTCCAATACTTCATAGACTGAAGAAGTGGGAGTTTTATATCATTTCCAGCTCACTAATAGTGTTGCCAACTCTCATGATTTTATCATGAGTCTCATGATATTCTTCTTAAAAGCTTAGTTTCTGGAGTCAGGCAATTACATGAGAATCTTTCTCTCTCTCTCTTTTTTTAACATTCTTTTCTTAGCAGCAAGTTTCTAACCCTGCTGCTTCCAAGGGGGGGAAAAGAATAAAGAAGAAAAAAAAAAAACAAAGTAAGCTTTAAAAGATGAACAATGTTTGTCCTGAAGACTCAAAAAGCTCAAGAGTGCAAACCAAAAGAGATACATAGATATTACTGTTTGCTTTTTTTCTTTTTAATCTTGTGGGTTTGTTTAAAGCCAATCTTACGTCCAACTCATGATTTTTGAATGCCTGGGATTGGCAACCCTATTTTGACAGAACTAATGCCTATGTGTAGCACTGGAAGTTCTGTTGTGGTATTTATTTTTAGAAAAGCTATTTTAGCTCATTTGGCACATTCTTTATAGCTCCATCTACCTCGTGTAGTTAGACTCATGGGGCCAGATCCTTTGCTGGAGCAAATTAGAGCAAGACCCGTGATTTAAACCATCTGGAGATCTAGCCCATGGTGCAGTCATCTGGCTTTACTGGCAAAGGGATACAAAATATAGTCCCAATAACATTTTTAAAAACTCTATAAAATGTGCCTAAAATAGTTTTTCATCGTTTTGGAGCAGATGCAGTATATACAGAGAACACAGGATGGAAAGCTTTGGAGGATTTTCCTGCTGCTTATCTGAGAGCATCCCCAGAGCTCACTCCATCAGATCTGCCTCTTGTGGGTTTTGTACTCTTCCTATGCACTGCACCACAACTGAGCTGCTCCTTAACTGTGTCTGTGCTGGGTGCTGTAAAATCATCTTTATACATGTGATTTCCATACCAGGGAGATACCTACTGTGCTTCCTTCTCTTCATAACCCTTTACCCATTGCAGTGGAATCATGAAGCTTATCATGAATGAAGGAGCCCCTCAGAGAATAGCCCATATGGAAATATCTTTGTGCTGGGCTCCCAAAAACCCTCAGAGGTGAGACAAGGTCAGTGCTGCTCTGGAGTTGGATACCTCAAGGACCACAGAGGAGCTGCAGGAAGTGGGCTTGGTGACTCAGCTGGTGGCAATCCTCCTGCTGGTTCAGCATTGAGAACGATGCCCCGGCATGACGTGAGAAGGCAGTGTTTGCTTGGACATCTTTTAGATTAAGTGCAAGGAGGGGCCTCTGACTGCTTTGTTTCTAAAAGATCTTACAAACCTTTTTTGTAGGAACAAAAATTGGTGTACCCTTTCAGGAAACTGAAACCGTCAAAGAAATGTGATTGCTGATTTAAACCTAGGGAAATAGATTTAAAAAATATATGTAACTACTTTCCAGCCCCTCTTCCAGATGTTCTGCAGTAAAAGTCCACACAGCATCATGCAGACCTCCTGAATGTCACTAAACCGTTCCACTTTGCTGGCTGTACTTCAGGAGGCTGAGTTCCCCTTGCTGAACTGTTAACAGTGTTAATTAGAGTTGTTCAAAGCTGCTCTTTGATTTCTGTGACTGTATTGTTGGCACCTGTGCTAGAAGCCTGTGAGCCCCTCTCCTACTTACTATTCAGTGATTCCAGTGACAATCACCAGAGAAAATCAAACATCAGTGCTCTGAACCTCTGCTGTACCTTCTGCTCAGCTGTCTCCAGCTGAGAGTGTTTTGCAGCTTGCAGGAACTCTTCTCGAAGGTGGTTGTGGGAAGGTGACCACAGCTCAGCAGTTCAGTTGCAAATTGTGCAATCCCTGAACCACACTTGTGGCTGGAGCTCTTTGCTCCCAGGAGAGTGTCGTATCTAGGATGGCCCATTTCCTCAGGGACTGTACCCTTGCAAGACCCAGGGCTCACTGTGGTCTTCTGAACTGCAAGTTTTGTTTATTGTGGGCTTTCTCGTAGTTCTGCCTGCATCACTCCTTGATTGAGTTATTCTCCTACAACACAGTTTGAGCTTTCTATCTTTTGACTACAGAGTATGCACTGTCTCAGGTTACATTAGCTCTAGCTGTTTACTGTGTTTGCTTTGTGTTTTTCTCTGGATTCATCCAGAACCTAATTAAATCACTTTGTCCTGAGCAGTTAACTCTTAAGAAAAGCTGGAGAAAATGGGCATTGGCCAGAGAGCATTTGGAAAGAACCAGAGGTGGTCTGTGCATAACACCCCTGGGGGGGGGTGAGGGACCCAACCCAGGCTAGTGGAAAGTGCTGTGCTGTAATACTTTGTAGACTCACTCTCTGGTCATGGTCTTCAAAGGTGTCACACAATTCAGATTGCAACTGTGACAGTCTGTGAAAGCCTAGGAAAAGGCTGGGCAAGGACAATCCTTCCAGGTGTACCTGATTACTTTTACCATGGTTTATTCTTGTGTGGTCAGAAGGGGAAAATGTAATTTAGTGGTGTAGAAAATGTTTACTGGGTTAAGTGTGTTCATTTCAGAACACTGTGGTTTCCAGGCAAGTTGTGGGAGCAGTGTTGAGAGAAGTCTCAGGATTCAGCAAACTGTTGAGCTGTACCAGGATCCCATGAGTTACCAGCCCAGTTCTGGGGGACACTAATGCTGCTTAGGGATGCTGCAACCAAATGACAGAAGGACTTTAAACAGTATTCTTTCTGATATTTGGAACATATTCATAAATCAGGACTACTGGGCTGTATTGAGTGGTTGTTAACATCTCCAGATGATCTTTGAAGAGAGGAATGTTGTTCTTTGCATTGATTACAATCTGCATGGTCAGTATGGAGGTGTTCATACCATAAACACCTGGCTGGGGTAAGCTCAGCTCCCCTTGGGGCTGCCTGGGTGGCTGGGGGAAAGCACAGCTTTCCAAAGAGGGATTCACAACAACAGGCTGACTTACATGCTCTGACATGGTTTGTGCACAAGTCTCTCCCTCTGCATTGAGACATAAGAAGCCAAGAGCAGTAGATTAGATTCTCAGCCTGGTGCCCACATTTTTCTGTCATTCTTACCATGTTACATTTAGTATTTAGGTTGTATCATATCAGCTCTGACAGCTGGAATTGAGAATTTTGCAGTGATGATAGAAGATTAATTGTCTTATTAAGAGGTCATATTACCAAAGAACCAGATTTACTCCTCATTTTTATATAAACATAATATAATGGGATTTTTTTTCCTCCATGTTTGATGCTAAATAATTATTTGATTGCTGATTCTGAGGAAATCAAGGATTAATAAACTACACATTAGTAGCATAACCTCTATTCTCCTTGCGTGTAAGACTGCTACTACAGTATATTTTGTAGGATTTGTTCACTCCAAATTTTGGAAGACATTAAGGATGGAATTTTTTTGGTCTTGTTTATTAGTATAAATGTTGTAATCGTCATTCTGTTTTGGAAAACTTTATTTGAATCCATGCATCAGAAACAATGGATTGAAATGAGTAAATGGTTAGGAGGTGGTAGAAATTAATTTCAGACTTTTGGTGAAAGTTTATATGGTCCTTGCTAGTCACCTTCTGTTGATGCCATTGTTCTATAAAGTTATTAACAGACCTAAATTGTCTTGGATTATTAAATAGCTACTGCACTTAAGACAAAGACACTTAACATTGCAGTGTGATTCTAATGTACAGAAGTTGCACGTTTATCTTGTGCATGGCTATGTGACCTAGTGGCTATATTACCATGGCTATATTACCTACCACTGAGGACTCTATCACATTTGCTTAGTCCATGAGACATGCACAGATCAGCCAGCAGGATTTAGGCTCTGTTTTGGAAATGTTTGGGATCATTCTGGAAGAAAGAAATTATATCAGTGTTATAGAACTACCTATCTGTGCATATTATCCTAAAAACCAATTGCAGAGAAAGAGAGAAGTGCTTTAGTTATGTGCAAAGGTTTGATGCTGTGTGCATTTCAATGGAGATAACTTTTGTCTCTGTGGATGTGTAACTTTATAGCATCAGTTCCCTAAATATATGTAAAACATATTCTGCTAGTAAACCACTTCTTGTGTAGTCAATATGCATATTTATTGGTAAAACATATGCACACTGTCATCTGTCAAATGTTTTACATGTTACCCAATTTCAAATGAGTAGAATAAAACAACTGCATTAGCCTGCATTATATTGGTAAAACATATTTATTCTCTTCTCATAAGAGGAAGTTCTGAAGCTCACCAGTGATTGTAGTGGTTCCTAGCACCAAACCCAATTAAATAGGGTGTAGAATCTTGCCACGGTGGCAGTTTGGTTTGTGCTCCCTTCATGCAGAGCACTAAGCAAAACATTAAGTTCAGCAGTGAATCTAGAGAAAAGGGGTATCCAAGCATTAATCATTCATTGCAATGCTTTATGAAAGAAATCTCAGTGAAAACAAAAGCAGGAAACTAACTATTCTAAGAAGCACTTTGAGGTAGCACTAGTTTCAGCTGCCAGGTATTTGCACTATCAATCAAAATATATTTATTTATCCATTGAATCATATATTAAAAGTCTGGGCTATGCAGAATAAGAGGCAAAAGAGAAATATTGAATGTATACATACAAAAATACTGAAGCCTACACTTTCTAGAAATAATACATAAATGTCATTTGCTGACAGAAAAACAGATTGTTGTAAAAGGAACTCCGGCAATGACCTGATATCAGAATCACAATTTCCTGTGTCACAGGTTAGTGAGAAATTGCTTCTTTACAGCCTAACAATTCAAGGAATAATGACCTAACATTGTTCCACTGTGAATTGGGGCCAAGATATATATTTTTGCAGGTAGCAACAAATAAGAACAAACCTTTCAAAGAACTAGAATGCATAAATCCTAAAGAACACGGGAGAATTCACCAGTTTTGACATAAGCAATCTATAAACAATATAACCAATTTGAAATATATTAGGTATGATTGCAAACATTACTTGTCTCTTCAGCAAAACTCTGCTGGACCTTTGCGGGCAGTACATAACAGGGCTGTTATTTAGGGATTTGGGGTCCTTCTGATGCCAGATGTTGGTGTCACTCATTTATTCAACAAATGTAATGGATATTCACATTGGCTTGATAGAGTTTTCAGACACTTCATGCTGTTCAGGCAGCAGTTTCATACACCTGTGTCCACATTCTTTGCTCATCACCATAAGATGTTAGTCAAGATTTACAGTAAAGGATGTGTATTTTGGATGCTTTATTCGAGATAACTCACAGACATCTCATTTTCAAAGAAGGCAGACTATCTCTTAAAATTTGAATACTGAAAAATAGGAGCCCTTTCTGAAAGTCTTAGGATTTATACAACTTTGACTATTGTTCTGAAACCCTTGGAGATGTTATCTTTAGAAAGGGGTCCTCGGTACACAACAACTCTGAGATGTGGATGATATGGTCATATTCTATTTCTAATCCTTTTATTCCTTTACAGCCTCCTAAAACTAGGACTAGCACAACAGTTCATGCTTTTGCTGAAATGCCATCTAGAAGATTTGTAATTCCTCCAAAAGACTTAGAAAAGTGATTTACAAAAGTAAATAAGGTGAGATGGTTTTGGATGATTTATATACCTTTAAATCAGGGCAGAAGAAAGAAGCTCTGACAAAGGATTTCTTCACGAGACAGCATTATCTAGTAGACTGAATTTGGGTCTATGAATTGGGATTTCCTTTCCAGCTTTACCAGGGATTCTTTATCTGGCCTTGGATGAGATAAGCATTAGAAATCCTAATTAATACTTATAGAATTATAAAGGTTAAATGCATAAAGTTTTTTGGCTGGGGGAAAGCAAAAACTTTTACTAAAGTCACTGGCCACAACAGATAATGTTTCAGCAGTCTGACATCATGGCAAATCAGTGCAAATAATTCATCAGTATACATACACTGATACACAGTGTGTACATGTAATGTAGTATAATGTGTGTGGCACCAGATTATACATTTTGTACTGACAGGGATTTCTATTTTTCTGCAAAACCTAACAAATTTTCTCTTCCTGGAGTAGAATGAAAAGTCTTCTCCTTAGTTTTCCCTCATGAAATATAAACATAGCTTCCAACAAATCTCATTAACTTCATATCAATGGCCGAGTTTTGCTTTCTGTATGTTGCCGTTGTTTGCAGTTCTTCACACGATGCCACTTACAGGTATCCCAGTTAGTATTATGTGCATCCCACTCCCTGCTCTCTTCTCCTCCCTCTAAGGAGACAACAGACTTCGAGTAACCAAATCAACCCTGGGCAAGAAAACTGTTATCTGCCTCCTCATCAAATCAAGCATTTTGCTGGGGACAGATGAAGTCCAGAAGGAGCCCTTTTTCAAATTCCCAGGCAGGCAAAATTCCCTGTGGCCCATCTCCTGGCTGGCAGAGGGGGCTGCAGTTAGAAGGGCAGGGAGAAGAAAAATAAAGAATTGGAAACTGCGAAGTCTCATGAGAGAAGACCATCCCTCAGAAGCTGCAGATTTTGGTTTCACATCCGTGCCAAAGAGCAATGCTTCTGCAGTGTCATTTGTTTTCCTTTCCCCACATAAGCATGATGTACTGCTGCTTTTCCACAACTGGAAACACTGTAAGAGACATAACACATCCCTGAGCTTTTCACATTAAACTTTCTGTAATTTGGGTGTTTGAGCTTGGAGTTGCTACTCTTAGAGCAAACTGTGCTTTCTGTTTCAGACCTGAGTGAGGGAAGGGACCTCTGACCGTCCAACATCAGGCTGGGTCTGGCAAGAGTAACCACAAGGGCGACACTTCTTGAAAACTGTGCAGACATGACGGGCTCTGTGCATTTTGAAGAAGCTTCTGTCCTTCTGCTAAGACAGGTAATGGATGGCATGTATATCCTTAGTTCATGGTGAATGCCCATTCAAATGGTTTGCTTATCATTTTACGAGCAGTAATTTCAGTGTATGTAGTCGTGTGTAAAAGGTCTTGTTTTAGCAGGGCATTTCAATTTGTGTTTAAAGTTGAATAAGATCTTGCATGCTCTCTGAAATGAAAGGTAGGTTTCCAGGCCGGTTTTGCAGTAAATAAGAGTAGTGCCTCTTTTGCTGATGTAGCATGGAAGTATCGTTTTGTAATAATGGAAAAACCTTTGAGGAGTTTATGGTATTAACTAAATATTCATGATCCAATATAGATTAAACCTGGCAAGAACGGATCCCTCCAGTGCAACAACAACAACAACAACAACAAACAAAAAAAAAACCACAGCAACTATCAGGAAATTAGCATTGAAGTTATACTTTGGAGAGAGGAAAAATAAAATAAGGTTTAATCAAAATGTAGAATGCAGGAAGATGGCACCTGCCTTGAGAAACTTAACACTGAAGCTTTAAACAAGAAACAACACATGTGTGGAGGGAGATAGGAATCAGAGCTGCATATCATCCCCATGAGTATTGTCTCATTGTCTACCCACAGTTACGATTTCCCTCAGGTAACAGGGCGACTTTAAAAAAAAGAAGGTAATGTACTGTGCCAAAAAATCTTTCCCATTCTCCTAGTAAAATTCTGAGCCAGCATTGTACATGACATTATTAATTCATTAAATATCATTGTGATTAATTATATTCAATAGATATGAGTTGCATTCAGGTTCAGTACAACTTCATTGACCCCAGAGCTGGTACAGCTGTTTAAATCAGGGCAGAACTGCTCATGTACTACTTCCCACTTGGACTTAAACCAGACATCATAAAGATATGAGTTGCGTGAAACATGGTTTTAGGCCTCTGTCTCCTAGTGATCATCCCACATGTAATTATTTTCTACATTCAAAAAGAGAAACATATTTAAATGTGGGGTTTTTTTCTGGTAGCTTTTACCTGTGAGTATCCTTTGGAATATTCAAATGGGCCTTTTAATTTATCATAAGAATCTATGAAGATTTATAGAAATAAGTCTTATAGACATAAACAGAACAGAATGGAGCATCCCCCATTGGTTTTTCAACAATTTTCTTTAAAGATGCACTTTAATAAAAAATTACAGCTCTCTTTCAGAACTGTATAAAACATTTTAACAGCCACATTTGTGCCTTTTGAGGCTAGTCTAACTTCCAGATTTTTTCCATTGACCTAACAGAAGTGGGACAGATCCCAGACCTGGATCTAGCAATCCTGGACCTGGTGGTATGTCACTCTTTTATCATTGTGAGAGCTTTTTCTCTAAAATTGTGATTAAAAACCCTCTTTCCTTAGTCCTGCACATTTTGGAATGTATCTTCTATATCCACATGCTCATGCTACAACAAGGTATAGTCAGTGCACGTTGTCATATATCTTTATATCCCTACTTGGTTTCATCCCTATCAAGTTGTACAAGAGCAGGAGGGAAGACCAGAGGGAAGATTTGCACTTTGACCCCTTGTTCATATTTTGGTTCTTTTATGTATACCAAATGTCAGTCATTCTGTCGTCTATTTAATCTCGGACACCTATGGAAGATTAAGAGAGGGCAGTTCAATGAGCAGAGCAGGAGAGGGAAGGACAGATGAGCTACAGCAGGCAGATAATGTAAAAGCCAACTCAAAGTTCTTAAAAAACTCCAGCCGTCATCCTTCAGACAAAAAGGAGGAGTTTCCATTCAGGCTTAAAAATCTCCATCTTCTAAAGAATTGACATGTGTGAATTCTAGAAGGGAAAACTGTCCTTCTTTACCTAACTCTGAGTTGATCCTTTAATGCTTCCTTCTTTTGATTTCAAATATGTTCTTAGCCAACAGTCTGGATTGTACATGTGTTTGTAACTGTGCAGCAGGAATTTAGAACATATCTAGTGTTAATTTTTTGCCAACTTCTCTTTTTGATCCATCCAAAACCCTCTTATTCTAACCCATCTCCCAAGCTGCCAGGTCATCTTTCCCCAGTAAAGTAACCTGGGAATAAAAGCAGGTTTTGTTTTTTGGAGATCAAAGACTTGTTTTGTTCCTACTTTTGGTAACCAAAGCCCCCTTTCCTTTGCATGGTGCCCGTCAGTAGTAGGTGCAATGCAACACCTCTCAGCACAGAATTATCCACTTCCACGGGGTAAGGTTGTGCTTCTGTGCCAGCACGGAGTGCATGTGTGCCACGGAGAAGGAAAGGGATTTTTTTGGATGAGAGAGTGGGTGCACACTAATGCTAGATTTTGACCAAAAAAACATTCCAGTGTTGGTGGTCAGCAAAACAACTTGTTGCGTCACAGTCCTCCCCAAGCTATCTGAATGGAATAAATGGGATTTGAGGGTGCGTGAGGAGCTAGTTGTCACCCTCAAATACCAGTCAAATACCAGCCTTCTAATGCCATCCAAAACAAAAACGAAATAAGGACGTGTGCAAATTTTCAGACAAATTGGTAGCAAGTTTTAGGATTAAAATTTTAGTATGGAGTGGTCCAGCCAGGTTGCTTTGCAGAGGCTAGAAAAGGAAGGTTTCTGAGTGGTTTATGCTCATTTTCCACTTGCCCGGACCTGGGCTGCGTGTCGGGCAAATCCACTGGCAAATGTTAACACTGCCCAAGGGACTGAAAGTGAAGCTGGGGGCTGATGTGGCATGCGGTTGCCATGGTACTGGCCATAATCCTGCCGGAGTCAGATACCCTGATGATACGGCGAGTTTGAGCTTGCTCTGGGGTACAGCGCGGTGACCCTCCCCAACAACATCTGGTTGTGTTTTAAACTTTTGTTAAATTCCATAGCCAAAGAAACCAAAACAAATCGAAAAACAAGCCCAGCTTGGCCGAAGCCCAAGTTCAAAATGCTGCGTTTCTCATTGGTGCTACTGTTAATGCACCAGATCAGTGCAAAAACAAAACTACTTGGGGTGGGAGCGGGGCACTTCTTGGAGATTCTTCTTCCCCTCCTCGTAGCCTCGGTCCCAAACCACGAGGATTAACCTACATTATCGTGCTCCGGTGAGGTTGCTTATCGTGTTTTGGGAACAGTCTTTAATGAATGCTTTTCCCCCAAGATGTTCCTGGCGGGTAAAGCCGCCCGTGTGCGGGCGCTGGCTTCCGCAGGGATATGGCCGCGGTACGGGGATGTTCCGCGGAGCTCTGCTGCCCCCAGCCCTGCCGGGGCGGGGGCTTGAAAAGTCGCGCAAACTCCCGGGGAAAAAGCAAAATAACCACCAAAGTTGGAGGAAAGCCACCCCCAGCTCCATCCCCGCCTCTGCGCGGGCGAATCTGCACAGGCCGAACTTCTGCTGTTCGGGGAGGAGGGCGGCTTTCCCCGAGGAAGGGGGATTTGTGTGGGTTCGCTGCAGATGCGCTCCAGCTGAGCGGAGTGCGGAGGGGCTGTCGGCTGCCGGCCCGCTCCCGGGTGGCACGGCGGGGCCGGGGCGGCGGAGCGGATCCCACCGCGCCCGCCAGAAAGCCCCACACCCAAAATGGTGCGGTTCGCCGTGGCGAGGGGGTGATCCGGGATGAAAGAGGCTGGGGGGAGGAGGAGAGAGAGAGAGAATCCGGAGCGGTGAGCTGCTCCCGCGCCGAAAGGATTGGAAGGCTTAGATTTCCCCTTTTTTTCTTAAAGGGCAGGGGAAAACAGCCCCTGCAGCCAGTTGTCCTCTTATGTCAGGGCTTGAAAGCGCTCCAGCGTCTTCCTGCAGGCTGCTCAACTTCATCCCGTGTGTATGCATATGTGTGTATATATATATGTATATGTATATAAAGTACGTATACGTGTGCGCACCGTGTCCCGCCGGCGGCCCGGGCTGATGGGCTGCAGGAGCCGCCCCGCAGCGCCCCGCACCTCTCCACACCGCCCCCGGCCTTCCCCAGCCCTCCCTCCCCGCCCGCCTCCGCGGAGCTTCTCCGCGGCAGCAGCGAGGAAAACGCCGCGCCGCCGGCATCCGCGGCAGCTTTTGGCGAGGAGCAGAGCGGAGCACGGGAGGGAGAGGCACAAAAGGGAAGGACGGAGGGAAGGTCCCTCCCACGCCCCCCTCCCCCAAGTTTATGATGGGGGTCCGGAGGAGCAGCGCTGCTCCGCGGCAACCGCTCGCCTGCTGAAAACTTGCTGCTCCGCTTTTCGGGTAAAGTTGCTGCTTATTGTGTCTTTTCATTGTGCTTTTTATTCTTTTTTTTTTTTTTCCCTCTCTTCTACCGCTTTTGTCGGAGCTGCCCTGCGCGGGAGGGGGACGGTGAGGGGGGCTACAAATTTGGTGAGGGTCTCTTCTCGCAGCGGGTGCCGGAGGGGGGCCCGTCCCATGTATTCCCCCCCCACCTCGCAGGTGAGCGGGGAGGATGCGGCCGCGCGTGTGTCCGGTGTGCGCCCCCCTTTCCCCGTCCAGACCCCTCTGGGACTGTGCCTCCATGGCCATTGTTTTTCCCGGGGGCTGCGGTGACAGTCCTAGCCGCGGGCCGCTGTCGGGACCGCCTTGCCCTGGGTCCCGGAGGACAGCAGGGCTCCCCAAAGCCAGCAGTGAGTTTGCCTTGTTTAAAAAAAAAAAAAAAGAAAAATTAAGTTACCCTCTCTCCTTCTTGTCATTCCCCCCCGGGAGGGGCAATCTTTCGACAAGTATATTTGCTGAGGAATTTAAAAAATTCCCTGCTGCAACTTGATCCCTGTGTGATGAGGAGCGGCTTGGAGAGACCCGGACTCCAATCCTATTAAGGACTTAGAGAGTTGAGAGTTTTTCCTCTGGACTCGGTGGCTTTAAAACAATCAGGGAGGAGGGGAGAGAGATGGGCTCATCTAGATGCCTTTTCTGCCTCAAGTGATTGCCATCATTTCCTGGGAAACCTGACTTTTCCCGCGCGAGGGTTTAGGATGATTTATCGGTGGTCCTGCTGCCGGCTTTTCCTATGTTTACGGGCTATTTATTTATTTATTTATTTATTTATTCGTTTAGTTAACCTGGGCTTCAAAACTTCCCGGGCCGGGGCTTCGGCTCCGTCTCGGGTGCGGTGCGCGCAGTGATGTCCCCTGCGCGGGCCCGGGACACGAGAGGGCACCGGGCTCGGCCTCCCGGTGCGTGTCCCGGGTGAACAAATGTCCTGGGGGGGGCACCGCCGGCTGAGCCAGCGAAACTTGTGTCTGCCTAGAGCAGAACCCTCGCTTCTCGTACTGCTTCAGGTGCTGGAAAACTTTGTGTGTATAGAAATTATTAGCATTTTATTGGCGCATCGTGCTTATATTTTTACAGCCACAGGTGGAGGGACTAGTTGTAAAAACTTGTCTATCCCCTGCCAATCCCCTTTACTTTCTTTTTTAATTTTTTTTTTTTTTTTTTTTTTTTTTGCAATTGAGGCTCTTTGGATGTACAAGAATTTGAAAGTAAGCGTTTGACTAGCGTGTGCATAAAACGGCATTTAAACAAATATTGTATTGGCATTGCACTGTGGAGTTGATGCCAAAAAAGTAAAGCAAATAAGCCATGAAATTCAAAATACACAGAAGTGGAATAGACTGATTTGTTACAAGACCTGCTGATTTGATCTGTTTGTTCTAGCTGCCTTGCTTTAAGAAAAGCTTTGGAGATTTCGAGGTTTTTTTGGGGGGGAGGTTGAGGGTTTTTTGGGGTTTTTTTGTTTTTTTGTTCTAAACCTAATATACTTCACTAGAAAATAAACTACATTCACCTGGAAAAGAGGATCCTGCTAAATAATTAAACAATTATTTACGTTCCTGGGCTATTTGAAATACAGAATTGCTGCATACAGGAACTACAGTTGGTGAATTGGTTTGGTTCAACTTTTCTGATGGGCGGATATGGTAATTTGTATTTTGGCTGGAACTTGAGGAAATGTTGACACCTGTCAAACTTTGAATTGCAATGAAAATGTCATATTGAATGTTATTGCAAAACTGACAACTTTTAAGAAGTGAATGAAATTCATTATGGCTTTTCCACTGTAAACAACTCTTGGAAATTTGTCATTTGATTGAAAGCGTGACCTATCTGTAGCGCTGAAAAGTGCCTGATTCACTGAAGATGAACTTGTTAATCTATGAGTATGTGTATATCTAGTCTCTGGTGTGTGTTTGTGAAAGAGCTGATCTTAAAAGCAAGGTGAGGTAAGATTCACTTGATCTTGAATGTTGTTATTGCTTAAAGTATGTGACTTTGAAGTGCCCAGAAATGCAACTGCTGTTCTTCAAAGGAAAACAGATATCGAGGACTGTTTCCAACTTCCTTTCAATGTCTTTTTTTTTTTTTTTTCAGTGTGTCAAAGAGGATGTATACAGACGGACAAATACTATTTGTGTTAGGTCATTCAATTAAAGAAAAATTAGAGCCGTTGAAGAATTTGAACTAGATGCATATGTCAGTCTAAATCTAGCATCATTTCACTGAAGCTGCTCCAGGTTACACTTGGATAAAAGAGAGCAGAACTTGACCTCAGATATCCAATGCGTAGCAGCCTGCGTTCCCAAATGTCACACTGAACACTGAAGTCACATTTAGAAAAGACAACCTTTTGGCTGCTTATATATAATGACCAGGATTTTTGTCATTGTTATGAAAAACAGTTTAAACTTTTATGTCAAAGAACCAAAGAATCACTATGCTTTCTGTGATTCTGATGATCTTGCAGGTTTATACCACAACTTCCCTTTCAGTGGCACAGTTGTATAGAAGCTGTACAGGCTCTGGGACTATGGGATCAGCTGTAGATGGAAAGGGTTATGTGATCGCTACAGCGTTGAATGACTTGAAAATACGTTTTTCATGATCCCGATACTTTATTACTATTGAGAGAGTTTGAATTTTTCTAGTGAGTTTTCCAGTCCTCTGGCCCCATCTTTTTTATTTAAGGATATGGTAGAGCATCTGACCTAATAGAAACTGCGTTATCCTCATTTTCTGCTTCTCAGTATGGAGGACACTTGTTTAACTGCCTCCCCCTGTTTTCAGTGGCCTACTGTAAGCCAGTTGTTTGCCCTGTAGTCTGAAAGGTACACAGATACTTCATGCTTTTGTACTCTGAGAAGTGCTCTGTTCATAGAGAAGTTTCCAGTGCAGATTAGTGAAGGCAGTGGATTCAGTAAGCAGTCATCAAAATCTGTATATATTTGTGCAGCAAACACCTATCTATTGCCCCATCACAAAGCCTCCACTTAATAATCTGGCCAAGGATTTCAAGGCAGTGAGTTTTTTCAAAGAAGCTACTTAGGAACATTAGATGTGACTATAGCATCAAACTAATTAGTTGCCACTCTATTTCTATGAAGCTTCCAGGGCTTTATAGAAATGCGATATTTGCACTTCTCACTTGCTGCTAAGGCATTGAGGTTAAGCAGTCTCTGCTTTTTGTCCTCTTTTTTACTGATGGGAAAGATTCCAGGGCATTGTTCAAGAGCTGCACAAGCCCCTTATATACCTGGGTAAATATTTTAAACAGTTGCACATTTGGACAACTTGCCACAAAGCATTAAGTGGTATTTAGGGTTTGCTTCAGCTCTGTTGCCAGGACCCTTTTAAAGAAAACCAAAACAACAGGAGGTATTTGGGAATTAATTAAAACAACACTAAATAAAAATAACAAAGAATGAATCCTGGTATGAGTGACGGCAAGAAGATGTTGTGTTAGCATGTAGGCAATACATGATTGCCTGTGCATATCTATGCATATGTACATACATTTGTGTGTATGCATGCAATATGCCCAGTTCTCGACCTGTGTTTACAGCAGATGCCTTATCTGTGCACCGTCTAGAAACTAACTGGTGTTTGATGTAGAAGTAATTCCCATTGGATCTTTCATGGTAATCTTGATAGTTCAAGAGGCAAAATTGCAGGTTTCCCTTGTGAACAAGTGAGTGGAGTGGGTAATCAGATCTAATTTTCTACAGACCAGTTCCAGTTGGGAGTGAGTACATGTTAGATGTGTATAGTCCAGGAGAGGCCACAGAACTTTGCTTTGTTCATGCTTCACTACTGTAAAACCACACCCCATACCCTTTAACTTCCTGTAAACAAAATAAACCCAAATACACTAAAGCTGAAATGTGTTGCATGAAGGGAGCAGGAAAGTTGTCCTTTAATTCAGAAATTTAGAGCTGTGAAAATTGTTTGGGATTTGTGAATATTGAGTACCACAGAAAAAAGAGGCCTTGGTGCCTGGAAATGGACACCCAAATGAGAAAAAAATTGAAAATAGGCTCCCTTGGGCTCCCATTGTAATGAGTGGAAGCGTTTCTGATACTGTCATGGGCACGACTGCCCAAATATATTAGTCAGTGGTGAATCTTTTCTTGCGATTGGCTGTCACCTTTCTGCAATTATAAATATTCTAAGAGGAAACAATACAAATTAGAATTGTAGGTACCAGGATCTTTGTACTGGATGTATTTCTTTTTACTTTCTAAGTGTTCTTTTTCATATGAAAAGAGTCTAGCAGCTTTATCCTTATTCAAGTCTTTTCTTTTTGTATCTGCTGGGGAGAAAACCATTAATTTTAAGGAATGGTGAGAGTAAGCCTTAAGCTGTCTTTGACATTTTAGTTTAACTTGAATAGGTTAATTTTTTTTTTTTTTTAAAGAAAACAAGTTGGTGGGAAGTGTGTTTTAACTGTGAGCGCCCGATTTCGACCATTAGCATAAGAAAAAAAGTTTTAGTGCATTTACTATTGTATTGAATGAAGAGTTCCAACAGTCAGGGAAAAGAAAGTAAAAGGCTGTAAAGAAATGATGGTCTATTCAGATTATTCAGCAGCCCAGAGCTCTGGTCATCTGCCTCTGAAATCTGTGATCGGGATATCACTTTTATCTTCCTGTGCCTTTCTCTCGCCTTTTTCACATGTTCACTTTTGTCAAGGTTTATTGATCACGTTTTCTTCTCTGCAAATCTGTGGAAAATTTAATGAACCAAAAACAACTGAGAAATAAAAGGAACTTTTTATTCATTAGCCACTAGATTGAATTTTGTTCTATAGTCACTACCCTCTTGCCTCCCATGTGCCTCATTGTGTCACTTCTGCAGCAGTTACAGTACGTACAGTGGGGATGGCTCCATTATTAATTCTCTTCCAGAGAAAAGTTTGTTTAATGTTGTGAACTCATGGCAGCCCCAGCTCTGCTACTTGGCTCTTCTCTGTCCTCCTGACATTCAGATTCTTGACTGCGATGCTTCTGTCACTAAATACCTTTAAGTGTGTATTCCGCAGAGCATTTACCTCTTCAAGAATGAAACGTATTTGCTGCCTAGCAATTAAACCCAAATTTAAATGATTGCAGATTAGTAGTAGTTATTTACAGTCCTGATTGTTTTGGTGCTGTGATCCTTGTTCATTACACATCTGCTTTGCCGTAGTGCTGCCCCAGAGCGCTTTGTGATGCAAATGCTTTTGTTAACTTACAAATAGTTTCAGTATCTAGATCATCTCAGGTGACATATTTAAGTCTCTTCTTTTTTCCCAGATGGACTTAAAAAGCTGTAATTAAATGTGGCTTCCAGTATGATTAAGCTTTGCTAACATTTTCCATGGAACGATTTACTTGAACTCTGGCACTTTCTGAACCTGTCACTAGAAGATTTTTCAATAAACGCCCCTTTTAACATTAATTTCATTTCATTTAGTGCAGCTTGTAAGTGTAGGAAAATGAGTTAAAATGAAGCGTATATCTGCCTGAGAGATTTCTTGGGTATTTCTTGATTCTAAAGAACTTCGCTGTTACCCTGTGTTAAATGCTAAGGTGTAAATCCCAGGGGAAGGAAAACCATAGAGTTCTGTAGAATAGTCCCAAATACTTTCCTAATGAATAGTAGCACCAATGCTGATACTTTTAGGGGATGAGCTAAAAGCTGCAAAAGGGAATCTGTACTTGAGCTTGTAATTTCAGCTACAGTAATGGCACATCTGTGACTGCATCTGTTTTTCTGTGCATGGAGTGACTCTCTGTTCAGTAGCAGTACACACCTGCAATCTTAAACTGTCTGTAAACTAGAGAAAGGATTTTGTGCCCAGCACAATCAACCCTGCTGGGAGAATGTGGGCTTCTGTTTGAGGGGAAAAAAAGGTAATAAAAAAGTCTTCCATTCTCTGTGAAATGTGGGATTTTAGTGTAGATAATTTCTTCAGATGAAACTAAGGAAATCTCTCCAGAGGAAGATACCTACTCTGGGATGCTCTGCTGCACAGTGGAAGCCAGTGTGGGTCCAGCCCCTCAGAGATGGACCCCTGTGGGTCCCTCACCCCTGCCGTGAGGTGGCAAGTACCCCCCAATGGAGGACCACCAGGTTCTTCCCAGGATCTGCAAGGGATGATCAGCTGCACAGCTTAATTCCTGCAGTAGCAGTGGAAAAATTTGAGTGTTACAAATGCAATTCAGATGAGTAGGAGATGCTGTAATATCATAGTGCTGTGGTTTATATTCATTACTGGGAGCTTTAAATATCCATCTTTGAAAGTTAAATCCTTTTTTTGTTTAAATGTCCTGTGTATTTAGTGATTATATTCTCTTCAAGCAAGTGGTTCAACTGGAAATTGTCTCACACTGTGTTAAGCAGTTTGATTCTGTTGCTAAAATTCATTGAAAACTCCTTGAAAACATCCCACCATTTTTTTTTTTTTTTTTCAACTTGGAAAGTGGCATCCCTGGCTAGAATCAGTATATTGCTCCCCTCCAAGCTGACCTGTGGAGCTCTATTAGAGTCCTTTTATCACACTGTCTTTAAAAGTAAGGTCTGTTGATTGCAACAGTGTTAAAAGAGCATCAGTTCCCAACACCAAGATCACTCCTTTTCAGAGCAATCCTTAGCAATGCCTCTTTGTGCAGTAGACAATGCAATAAGTCAGACAGGACTTTCTGAGCCACCTCTATAAGGAACTGTAAGGGCTGCTGAAGTACACTTGTGTTAAGTTGAATTGATTGAAATTTAATGGCTGTTAGTAGCTATGAATGGTAATGATTTTCTAGAGTATCTTCACCATGCTTGACATTAATAACTGGAGAGTGTGTATGTGTGATGCTAGTATGTTATTCATTTTTAAAGATGCTTTCTCCCAGCCCTCTTTCCCATAATTTAGTTGTTTTGATGCTTCGGAAAAAAAATCCTGGGCTTCGAAGAGCACGTACATCTTGTCAACATAATTTTGTGCTCAAGATTTTTATTTTTTCCAATTCCAACATAAATCAGACTACAATATAGTGAGAGTGATGAATTTGTTTTACATGCCATCATGAATTAATGTTATGCAAATAGAAACTTTACAGGTGCCATGATTTACTTAATAATTTCAAGTTCTAATATTTAAGCTCATTCATTATGTTTGAGTAAGAAAAAAAAACCACCACAGCATGTTCATATTTTAAAACATGAAATGTGAGATTTGTGTGCATTTGCTGTGTGTAGTTGCTGTGTAAGCACATTTGATAGCTAAGAAAGAATCAATCAGTGTTTGCATTCAGCATCCTATGCCTGTAGATGTTACAGAGACATTTCAAAGAGAATAATCAAGTATTTGTGTGTAAGGAGAGGAAGATGGTGGTAAAACATCCTATATGGACACAAAGAAGCAGAAAACTGCCAAAGCAAAGTTTTTTGGCCTTTCGAATTTGAGCAGGGTAACATAATTTTGCTATGCAAAGTGGCCTTAATTTCATCCTGAGCAGTTTACTACAAAGTGCTCCCAGACCTGCCACCTTTGCCGTATGGTAAGGATAAGCTGAGGAGCTGGTGAGAGCTATGGGCATCCTGGGTCAAAGGTGAATGCGAATGTGATCGCTGGGTTTTCAGGCTTTGATATAATTTTTAGTGCGCTTCCCAAAGGCTAAGGACAAAGGGGAGAAAGTTTGACACGTAAACACATCTTGAATCTCTGCTGATAAGAATAGATTTTGATTTTGTTTCTCAAAAATTGAGGTCACTGTGGTCTGATGACAGGCTGAAAGCCCATCACTCAATTTTTTTTCTGTTTTTTACGTTTCTCTCTTTTTTTTCTTTTCCTTTTTCCCCAAATGAACAGACAGAATCTTATTTTTTGGTACATTGTACACGTTGAGTTAGTGACAGCATATTCAGGTTTTGAAGTTTGTGGCCCCAGGGTCAAGGTTTAGTTAGCGCCAACACTCCCTGTCCAGGTAGTAAGAATTTTACTGATAATGCCAAAGAAGAATCAAAGCTCTTAAATTAGGTAACTTAGTGAATTAAAAGTGAATCTTTCCAAAATACAGTTCCACCATGTGTTTCTGTGATTGCTACAGCCATTAGTTGTGGGAATAGGCTCAAGAATTGGTCCTTGACCTCTTCAATCCCAGGGGACCACTGGCCAGGGAGCAGAGTGGTACTTAGCTTTTAGTAATTCCAACAACTTCTTCTTTTGCTCTGTGTTCTTGAGGAACTCAGAGGAGAGAAATTCATTCGGATGCGCTGTTCAAGCCAAGGATTTAGCTGGGCGTTAAAGGGCCACTTGGGAAGTGGCACATACTGTATGTACCGTGATCAAGTTAATTATGTTGCTTTGGCAACCCCAGCTTTGGTATTTCCTGACTAGGATTCGTTGATGGAGTCATATTCCAATATCTAGCGTCATCAACACTAAAATCTTTTACTAAATCAGGTCATTTTTGTAAAAAAAGTAGCCGGAGGATTTTTCTGAGAGTGTTAACAATTCATTGTTTTACAGGCTTTTAGTTGAAATAAGTTTCTGTTTAGAATTTTAAAGTATAATTCCATTGTAGGAAATACAGTAGCAATACAATTGATTTTTCCAGTGGACTCCAAGTGATTGTTTTAGAATTCCTTTTGTGGAGAATTTCGGCATTTTGAGGTTTTATTTCAATTCACAATAAGTTAGATTTGGAAATCTTAAATTTCTTTTTGAACTGCAGTAGCTGTATTCCTAACTTTGCTCTTTGCTTCTGAGAACTATAAGGGAACATGGGGCCAAGCGTAGTACCTATGTCACTGAACCATGTCCATGGCTAATTTTTTCATCTTTGATTTATTGTGTGTGTTGTTGGGGTCTTTTCCCCATTTTCTTTAGAGAAAAGGGAACTAAAGAGAAAACATGGTACATATTGGGGTTGCATTATCTCAGCAAAGCACCTAATTACAGACTCTGCTACAGCATACTTAATCTCCATTTTCTATTTGAGAAAACGTTCTTACTTCTGCATTTTACTCCAAGGCCTCTGGCAGGGCTTGCTAAAATTTAAACTATGCTTTAGACTTCTTCCGAGAAATTCACTGGTGCTGCAGGTGAGTTCATCTCTCTGGGACAAAGCAAACAGGGGGAAGTGGGTGGTGAAAGGCAGGTCTGGATCTGTGTCAAGGGGACGGGGATGAAACGGGGCAGTGCTGGCAGCTGCTGGAGGTTGCACCATTCTCCCAGGAGTGTGCAGGATGAGGGATCCTCCTCTTCTGCTTTCCAGAGGGCATTTCCAAGGTACAGATGGCAGGATCTTTGCCAAGGCATTTGTTTCCTTTTATCTCTTCTCAGGGTAGAGAGACACCCTGGAGCCAGACTCCATCCAAGCTGTTGAAGGTGGGAGATGAGCAGGGCTTGCTTGGTAGAGGGGAACTCACTGACTGTGAGTTGGTGTTGCTCTCTGTTGCCCATTCTGGGCTGGCCCATTTTAGGTCACCTTGGGTTCCTCTGCACCATCTGATGGCTTGCCAGGGAGGCTCTGCCTCAGATTAGGCTGGAAACTTCTAGTGCATTGTCAGGTGACAATGTGCTCCAGCTTTCAGGCTGAAGCAAAGGGGCACAAAACAACTTGGGACCCCTAACCCTGGTCCTCTTGGTGTATTTCTCCTTTGCTGTTGAAGAGGCAACTCTGCAGTCTAAGGCAACCTCTTGGTATCACTCTGTTCCCTCCTTCTGTCACTGCATTGGAATAACTAGTGCATTCATGGGGTTCACCAGAATCAGATCTTCAGCGAAGTGTAGGAACCTCTGGTGGAAGTGAAGAAGGCAACCACTCAGGGTGTCCTCTTCAAAGTGACTCTTCTTTCTTCAGACATCCTTTTCTCCAGGCGTGACACAACCTAGGTGCTGCCACCTGGGGCTGGCTGCATGTTAGCCCAGCTGTAAGGAAGGAGAGCAGTTGAGAGTTTTTTTTGCTGTTTTGGTTTTTTTTCCCTCCCTCTCTTGCCATATGTTGTTACTTGCTAGGATGAGGTCTGTGCTCCTGGCGTGCCTTCTGGGTGTGCTAAACCACTTGCCCCACGAACCTCCCATGTAGGCTGGACCGGGAGTCGTTGGTGTAGCAGTTCAAACAAAGTGCAGTGCTGCAGGTGCTCTTTTGCTGCCTGATTGCTTCAAATGTCACACCTACCCTCGGCTTAACGTCTGCGCTATTTCAACATCTCATGTGAGCTAATGGAATTTAGGCATCACCCGTTTCTCTCTCTCCCTGGAGGTTACAGATTTCCAGATACCCTTGAGATGGAGTTTTAAGGTCATTGGTGGCATTTTTAGGTCACAGAACTGCAAGACCTTGTCTTCTTGCCAGCTAATCAAGTGACTAATTAGTTCCTATATCGCTGCTGTTATCTTTTTTTCCAGCTTTGGTTGAGCTCTGCAGGATGAAGCCTGCAAGATGTCATCTGAGAATTATTTGATTGGAAACTTAGAGACAGATATGGTCAAGAGAGTCTATGTGAGCAATCACTGGTGCCTGTTTTAGTCTGTGTACCTCAATTCATCCATGTATATTAAAGCATCTGTTAAAGCACAGTATTTAAAAACAGCCTTCCTATAAGCCTTTCTATGATTATGGCAGTGAAGACACAAAATACACAGCACTTTTAATTCCACAGTAATTTCGATAATTTCTACAAGACTGTATTTTTAACAGAGTGTACATATATTTTAGTTTATTTTGATGTACAAGTATTTTTACACTAGGGCACTTTATCCTGCACCCTCTCAAATGCTCACAAATAGGAACTTGGGCAGTGCAAACCTCTGCGTGTATCACAGCCACATTAACCCACTTTATTTCCCACTTTTCTCAGGTGTTGATGGCATCTGGTTGTGACAGATGCTTTCTGATAAAGCCTTCAGATCAACATGCCTTTGGAGACATCAGTGCTCTGTGTTGGTACTTGCAGACTGCTGTATCCAAATACTCTTCTTTAATTGTCTTATTAAGTAGAGAATTAAGCTCTGTGCTTTGACTGTTTTGGTGCCAGTGATTCTTATTGCAGGCTTTGGCACGGCACCACGTTGTGTTTTAAAGAGACAGCATCACTTTAATGATGTGGGAATTGAGTTGGAGGATAAAAATCCACTGAGAAAATGGCTGACTGAAAGTACAGTACGTAAAATCTGATTTTATGTTCTTCCCCTCAGACTGTTAGGTGGGGGGTTTAGTTCAAATGCCTGTGATGATTTAAGAAATATAAAGCAGAAATTCTCCCTGCTGCCAGACCACAGGCTCCTCAGCGCCAGACTTGCAGACGAATGTCACATGTTGCTGTATGTTTTGAAAGCATACCATGTGTTATTCTTTAGCTGTCTCAGTCTTCCCCCACAGCTATATCATCTTCTCCCTAGCCAGTCTCACAGAAAAACTTCTAATGAAATAAATTTTCTTCTTCCCCCCATCCGGTGCAGACCTCAGGATGTGTTCCCCTGTACCTGTCACTCCACCTGAGGGTCTCTGCCCGCAACTGTGCAGAAGTGATTTTAATTTGACTTCATGTAACTCTGCCTCTTATGCTTTAAATCAGGCACTTTTGACACTGATATTGCAGCTTATGTTGTGCGTTAGGATCAAGAGCTCACAAATGACTAAACATATGGTTAAAACTTTTTTTTCGTGAAATATAATATGTTTCAGTTTAACTCGGCTGTGGGTCTAGATAACGAACCACCACAGCTTACCATCGGAATCATTGCATTTCCAGAAACAACTTTTTACTCTTTCTACTTTCTTGGATTAATGTTTCTTCCAGCTAATGACAGGACTGGACATGCAAACTAGATTAGAGCATAGTGTGAATAGTATGAGCTGAAAATGCTGGCATCTCACTTTATTACCTACAAGGTTAAGCGGTTTACTGCGAGGTCACAAGAAGTAAACTGAAAGCAAACAGGCAAATTAATCCAGATCTCTTGGGTTCCTCCAGTGATGAGAGCGGCTCCCAGGGCATTTGCCTGTAAAATGTTCCTTTGAACTGTCCCCCTCCACTCTGCCTGTGCCCCCAACCTGCAGCAATGGAGCTTTCCCACTTACGGCCAACTTGCCTACAGATGGGAGGTCAGGATCCAGCCACCTGTCAGGTACTGTGTGTCACTCCAGCAGCATGGCCATGGGATGTTACTCCTCCTCCTGATCTACGGTGCCAGGATGAATGTGGCAGAAGAGGTGGCAACAGCAGCCCAGCGCTGCAGCTCTCATGAATGGCGAAGGCTGCTTTGCATTAGAGCTGCTCCCCAGGGCTGCCTTCCACAGGAGGTCTGCTCCTGATATCAGAAGGGGTGGGAAGCAGCCAGCACTTTTGCTCAACATCTCTATTAAGTTCACTGCACAAAAAAAAAAAAAGGCTGCTTGGGAAAGCCTGATGCTTGGGCTTCTGCAGAAAAGAGCGTTGAGTTGGTCTAGTGGTAGAACTGCAGATCACATCTCTGATAAGCAAGAAACTGCTGGGGAGTTATATTTGGATAAAGGGTAGATGGTGAGGGCTGGGAAGACCAGAGCAGCTGGTGTGAGGGATTATATGTGCATCACACCTATGTGTGCTAGCTAGACCTCTGCTGAAAATTCATCATATTTCATTTGTATTCTTTCTAGTTTTCCTTTTTTTTTGGTTTTGTTTTTCTTTTTTAAACACTGCCATGAGTGGGATTTATGCAACGCCTGCATCCAGCTGCACCTTGTAATTGTAGGTGGTGTTTCCACCAACCTGGGACCTTAGATGCTGGGTGTGCCATCTGATGTCCTAGTTTGCAACCATACTGACAACTGAATGAGTCTGCATACTTACCCTACTCAAAAGCTTAGATTTCAATCCATGTTGAAATGCTGAATCACAGCCTGTGTCTTGAGTGTTGGCCTTGTAGTTCTCCCTCCAGTAGAAATGAAAGCTTTACTGGTTTTCTATGAAAACAATAATAGAAAGTTTGTGGTTTTCATTTAGGTGTAATTATGAGTGTGATGCTTGAAAGATGAGGTGTACTGTGTTCAGAAAAAAAGCTGGCATGCAAGTGCAGGGTGTCCACCAGGCTGCGTCTCTGACAGATAGGTTAGACAACTCCTGCTGTGCCTGGGCCCTCCTTCCTCACCAGTTCCTCATGTTTACTGGGGAACTGAAGTGCTCAAACCGGGCTCAGTAACCAGCTGTATTGTGCTGGCAGAAATATGGCTGGGACATGTAAGTGGCCGTGCTGGGCCCACCAGCCTAAGGGAGAGCGACTCCTGTGTCCTGACCGGTTGAAGTGCATACCTTGTGCCTATGGAGAGGAAGAAGATGCTCATCTCCCACCAGGGGTATCACAGGGGAGACTGCTGGAGAACAGAGGTGGATTAGGCTGCAGTGGGATGGGGGGACCACATGGAATTGAGGTAGAAAGATATTGGAGTAGAGGGGAAGAATCACCTCCCTCAACCTGCTGGTCCCACTTCTTTTGTTCCAAAATGGGTGATTTTCTGGGCTGAAAACAAAAATTGCCAGGTCATGTTGAGCTTCTCATGAACCAACACCTCCAAGTGTTTCTCCTCAGGGCTGAGGTGAATCCATTCATTTCAATCCATTCTCTGCCCAGCCTGTGTTTATGCTTGAGATTGCCATGACTGAGGTGCAGGATCTTATTGTTGGCCTTGTTAAACTTTATGAGGTTCACATAGGCCCATCCCTCAAGCCTGTCAAGGTCCTTCTGGATGGTATCCCTTCCCTCCAGCATGTTGACCGCACCACACAGCTTGGTGTTGTTGGCAAACTTGCTGAAGATGCACTCAATGCCTCTGGCCATGTCACCAATAAAGATGTTAAATAGTGCTGATGCCAGTGCCAGCCCCAGAGGAATGCCAGTCGTCATTGGATTCCACTTGGGCATCGAGCTGTTGAATGCAACTCTTTGAATGTGACCATCCAGCCAATTCCTTACCACCTGAGTGGTCCATCTGTCAAATCTGTCTCTCCAATTTAGGGACAAAGATGTTGTGCAGGACAGTGTCAAATGCTCTGCACATGTCCAGGTAGATGGTGTCAGTCGCTCCTTTCTTGCCCATCAATGCTGTAACCCCATTGTAGAAGAACACCAAATTTGTCAGGGCTGATTTGTCCTTAGTGAAGCCATGCTGGCTGTCACCAGTCACTCCTTAGTTTCCATATGCCTTAGCCTAGTTTCCAGGAGGATCTACTCCAAGATCTTGCCAGAAACAGAGATGAAACTAACTGGCCTGTAGTTGCCTGGGTCTTCCTTTTTAAAAATGGGGGTTATGTTTTCCCTTTTCCAGTCAGTGGGAACTTCATCAGACTGCCACAACTTCACAAATATGTGAAGCCACACAGTGGCTTAGCCACTTCATCCACCAGCTCCCTGAGGACACATGGCTTAGTTCCTTTGAAGTACCGGTATTTATATATATAAATTTATATATATAAATTTTGTAGATCTGGTACCCTCACTGAGAGCACACAGTTGCTCTGTATATCCCACGTTCATAACAAAGAGCTAGTGAGTGATGACTGCTTTGTGAGATCATGTGTGTCTGAGATGGCTTTCTTGTGTGTTACTGTTTCCCTCTCATGTGAATCTCTGTGACCTGTTTGAACTAATGTGCTAGACATGGAGCTATGCCTTGAAACCATCCAGAGCTTGCATTAGAACAGAACAGCAACTTACCCTGCAGGCGTCCATAGACAGCCAGTAACACACATGTACTGTGCTCTGTCAGCCTACAAGTATGCACGGGCCCTTCGAGATATCTGCTATAAACTGGAAAGTTCCACCAGGTTTGGGACTTGCATTGCTGGGACAGACCTTTCCTTTGTAACATTGTCACGGTGGCACATGAGAAGCTACCTGAACCTGATCCCCTTGATTTATGAAAGAACTGGTTGTAAGTTTGGTTATTTCCCATGGGGCTTCTGAGAAAGCAATGCTTTCCCTGCCCTTTCCTTATCTGAGAGAGCCCTTCTTGTGGTCTGCAAAGATCACCTTACTTTTGGGGCATTTGTGGGACATGTATGTGTTACGGTTCTGGTTGGTAGCAATGCCTGCATGGATTATCTTAGAACTATTGCATTACTATGTAGGAAGTTCGTAGACCTTTTGCAGTCTGCTTTTTTAATGGAGATCTTGGCCTTAAATTCATTATCTTTAGCAGAAGAGGCAGTGCCCCAATAAAAGAGAAGGCTGGCATGTGAAGTTATTAGCTTTCTGCTGCTAGACTTGTGGGCTAGTGCAAAACCACTTTTAGCCCGCAGCCAGCCACAGCATGTGGTGCCTCCTGGCTCATGTGTAGTTAAGGGACATGAAGGAGTCACAAAGAGACAGATGCCCAGACAACCTGGTGGCAGCTGGAGTAAATACTGTTGGAGAAAGAAGGGATGTAAGACACTAAACCTGTAGGAAACCAGTCTTCATTAGTTCTGCAACTCGTCTGACAACTCGTGCGCTTTTATTAACTTTTTATTACAGCAAAAGTGACTAGAATAGAAATAGTGTAGGTGCCAAGGGGATAAACAGTGAATTAAAAGGATTAAGGTCTGAACATTTTATTGCTTTTAGAAAGATGTTATTAGATTTACTAGCTTAAGTTAAATTTACATGACTGAATTACTTCTTAACTTAGTAATGAGTTTTGTGGGGAAAAAAACTTCTGTTTAGGTGTTTTAGAAGGACTTAATCCAGAATACATCATAACTCTTTAGGCCATTATGGAAGAGTAGAGCAGCTATCCTTTCTGTCATAAGATAAACGAGTGCTGACTGGGATTTGAGTCTTCTGGAAGTCAGTGTGACCTGCACTTTGTGTAGGAATTGATAGCAGCTCCAGCACATAAGATAGGATAGCAAGGGAACTATTCCCAGTGTTATGTTAGTTATATTGCCAACTGTGATATTTTTGATTATTTCAGTTTTCATAAATTTTTGAGACACCTGATATGGTTTTTTTTAACACATAAAAGTCTTTGTTTTCTAAAGACAGCTCATGGCAAACTGATGACTGACAGTGGCAATTCTGCTTGAGATCATCTGCAATAAACTTCTCTCCTGATACCTGTCAAAATCATCAAGTCAAGCCAAACTCCAAGCTCCTGCACTTTATAAGGGTTCAGGGTTGCTGGCAGTTTGTGTGTTGGCTTCCTCTGAATCCACACTGCTTGTGTGTGGCTCTTTTTCCCCCCACAGCTCCTCACACAGCACACTTGCATATTGGACAGAGTCCAAATTTCCTCCCTCCTGGGGATTCCTTTGCTTTTAATTTAACTGATGGCAAATGCAAACTTCTTGCCAGAGCTTGCTGTGTGTTTTTGGATGCTTTCTTTAGCTGTTCCCTGAGGGGTCAGCTTTTGTCCTTCCCCATCATGCTTTCTACTGTGGGGAGAGAGGCCTTAAACTGGAGCTGATCAGTCCCACCTGGCTTTGACTGCATCTCTGACATGGCTTCGGGACCTCAGTGTCTTTCACAGTTTTGGAAGACTTTTGCTTTGCTGATGTCTGTACAGAGCTGGGCTTTATAATAACTTGAATGTATATGTAATCCTAAAAGCAGAAGGAATCATTCATGCCTATAGTAGAGTGTGTTTAAGTTCTTATTAGATGGTTGTCTGCAGCACTGTGACTTGATGATTTTAGATACTAAGTGGAAGTTACAATTAGGGAGGGAAATGACAATTTTTAATAGGTATACAAAATAGCTTTTTCTCTTCAAAAGTCATGTGGTAAAGACATGGTGTTAGTATGAGACAGAGTGAATGTGTTGAAGATAAGTGAATGTCTGTCTGCTGTAAGCCCAAACTGTAGATTTATGGGACATCTTCTCGAACTGGGGATGTTCACTTAGATCAGAGCACAGTCTGAAAAAGCACTCAATGTCCTTCCAAGTAGACCAGCAGTAGCCAGGAAAGCTGAAAGGCGGCTCTTCTGTTTGAAGTCTTCTGTGCCTTTGCTCACTTCCCTCCATGGCATCTGCCCTTGTCGCTGGAGGGGGCTTCATTGCCTGCCCCAGCCACAAGTTCTACTGCCCAGAATTATTCTCCAGGGCCTTTGTCCTGCTGCATGGCTTGTGCTTGCACAACTGAGAACCCATTTAGTTGTGGGTTTACCCCGTCAGCTATTTTCAGAAGTCCTTATTTGTCCAGACAGTTTTGTTGGAAGAGCTGTGCAGCAGGACATGTTCACAGGACAGGGAAGAACAACGCTGGCTTTATGAAAACACAGGTGTTAGAGGAACGTAATCTGTTTATGCTTCATTTTACACATTTCAGAGTGTTTTCTGTGACCATCCAGGCTGTTTTAAAAGGCAGAGTATTTGATTTAGCACAGACGTATGTAACGCCAGTCAGTGCATAGGTGGGAAGGTTGTGGTGCGGTGTCCCCTTTCCTGCTGGGTTGAAAGTCTCTGGTGGATTCATAGAAATGCTCTGTGATGGCACCTGGTAAACCAGTGGAAATGATGGTGAAGGAGTGCTCCATCATGACATCCTGGATGGAGTAATAAAACCATCAAATCTGGAAGCAACATGGCTGGTGGACTCAGTGTTTGGTGAAGGTGATTTGTACTTGCAAGCAGCAGCACATCACTTTAAAATGTGATACAAATAGGAAGAACATCTAGACTATCTGGGGAAAAAAAACCCAGAGGAATAACATCTCGGATGCAGCAACTGTTGGGATACCAGGATCCGCCAGAATCAAAAGCTGAGCCTGAAGATCTTGCAAATGTGCTGGTTTTGGTAACCTAAAAAGACCACCAAAAAAAAAAAAAATAAATGTTTGGTTGCTTGTCCTGTGCTGAGGCGGCAGCTGGGACTGAGGACATACACTGGTAACTGCAGGAAGTGTAATGCATTCAGGTCTGCTTCACTCCATTACAATAGAGATTGACAAATTGGAGAGAGTTCAGGAGAAAAAAAGAAGTAACAAGAGAGCTTGAGGGATTGACTTACAAGAGAAGACCGAAAGAGCTGAATATAGATAACTTGGCTAAAGGATGACAAATGGGGTGGTTGAGATATAAATCTACAAATATCTGAAGGGTGTAAACACCAAGGCTATGAAGAATTATTTAGAGTGGTACAATGGGGTGTAACTAGAAGTAATGGGATGAAATTTAAGAGAAGGCAAATTTCAGTTGAATAATGGGAGAAGCTTTTTGACAGTATGATGTATTAGACCATGGGATGCTCTTCCAGCAGTAGTCCTATTGCTCACTACTTAGGGCACAACCCTGTTTGCTAAGAAGCCAGAGTTTTCCATAGTCTTTATTAAGGACAGTTTCAAATCATGCCTTTGGTGTTTTATGTATTTGATGCAGAGGCATGCAAACTATACAGCAAAATTACTGTGCCTCTCCACATGTGCACCACGTCTGGGTGTGTGTAGCAACTCCTGGTATTGTGGCAGTGGAGGTGAGAGCAGGGGTGTGAGCAGCTCCTTGAGCCACAGCTCATCCCAGATGGCTTTGCTGGTATGGAAAGTTCAGCTGGGTCAGTAGTGTCTGCTCTTTGATCAGGACCTTCTTTTACCTCCCACACTTCTTCCCATCCGGATGTTGTAGTATTACCATTTGGGGGTTAGTTCAGTTATGGTCTGTGGAATAGGTATCAAAGTTATGCTGCAGCTCTGTGTAAAAAAACAAGAAATCTCTCACTTTGCTTCAAAGAAATCAGGACAAACAAGATCCCCTTGATGCACATGGTGTATGGTCTTTTATAAATCTACAATACTGTACCTTAGCTTTTTCTTTAGAAACTCCCATTTCTTCTCCTGCTTTTCACTTCACTTGAAATGCAAACTAAGGTCAGAGGATCACTTTCCTACTGGCAGAACACATTGCATTGTCTGTCATTTTAAAATGTCCTCCACAGTAACTGAGGAAAGGTTCATTTTTCTACTCTTTATCCTTAAGAGTAACTGTCTTGAATGCATTTTGCTTTTCCTTATCTAGAAGGGCAAATTAGAAAATTAGGTAAACTAGCTACGTAAATCAAGTTAGAGTATCTCAACTAAAATGGTAGTTTATCTTCGGCACGGGGAAGATGGCAGATTCATGTAATTAGAGAAACAAATGCAGCTGTAGCACTTAGCATACACTGGCAACTTGGCTATTCTGTTGAAGAGCGGGAGGACAGAAAACTTTAAAGAACTGGCATTCTTGGAGCATAAATGAGACAAGAGCAGAAAGCGTCTTTTATAATTGTTTGTAAATGTGTTTCATACTGCTTGTGCTGTCCCTGAAGAGGTCTGTGTCCATATGCTTTAGGGAAATTTCTGAGTTGTATCCTCTCAGTCTGTGGGAAGAATGAACTGCTGAAGGGTTTCATTCTCCTCTGCATGGGGATGAATATTTTCCTTGCTGAAAAATGCAGTTTTGGTCTCCTCAGAACTGGATTAATTTGGTGGATACTTTTCATGGGGAATTTCATATGTGGGGAAATGTCAAAACAATTGTGTCTTCATTGCAGCCCTTCCCGTCACTGAGGGCTGTGGTGAGAGCACACTTCTGAGAGCTTTGCTTTGAACCACTTTTCATATCCAGACCAAGAGTGGATGTGTGCTCAGGCCCCGTCGTCTCAGGAGAGCAGCATAACCACTAAGCTACCTCAAGTTTGCCACCTTAATCTAAGTGGTTTTTATTCAGCAGAAATAAATCATTTATGTCAGCATGACTCCAGAATTATTTTTAAAAATTGTTTGGTTTCACTGCTTTGCAGGAGTATCAATTATCCTCCCTACCTTATTTCTGAGGCCACTTTAAAAAGGAATTTTAATTATGCAGCTGGGGGTCACTAATAGCATTTGCAGGAGACATCATTGTTTTTTTTTTTTCCTGGAGATTGATTGATGATACTTTTGCACCTCTGTTAGTAGACTTAGGCCTTACTCATTTACAAGGCAGGCTTTCCAGCCAGGTGCTCCTCAAGAGAACAGCACAAATGTGGTCAAGTTTCTTTTAATTGTTGTTTCAAACTTCTCTGAACCGCACTAGTGAAGTACATATTTGCAAAGCCAAGCCTGGACCACACCGAGGGAAGTGTTTTGGGGAAAGGGTACCTCAGAATAAACCACAGCAAGTTTTGGGGTCACCATAGCAGTCCAGGCCACTGTACTGATGGAGGTCTTGGAGCATCCTCACAAACCATTGATATGTGCTTGCAGCTTCCTGTTCCTCCTCTGTCCCCTTATAGGTGTGTCTGTACCACCCAGTTTCCAGGCTGGTATTTTAGAGCTAATCCTTCATGAAAGGGCTGTATTATGACATGGAGCATATGGAGTATTCCCACCTTATTGGTCTGGGTTGATAACCTGCAGCTGAAGGGCCAGGAAGATGGGAGCCACGAAGTCCCAGCAGGAGCTGCAGAAGTTCAGCTCCCAGAAGCCCTGGCTTGCAGGAGCCAACCTGTGCAGTATGGCAGACTGTAAGGCACAGTAAGCACACTTCTATCAGTGCAAGAAAGAAAAAGTGTTGCAGTCCCTCCTTATCTGTTGAGGGCAATGAAAAATCTTGAGCCACCTTGTGCAGTGAAAGGATTAATTTGCTGTAGATGTTTGATTAATAAAGCAGTACTTTATCTCCTTACATTTCCTCCTAGTAATGGAAGAAGAGTTTCAGATGTGCGTGGCCTTTCCTGCTCTCCTCCTACTATGAAATGGATGTCTCGCTGACTGCCACTCAAAAGGACAGATCAGCACCCAAACCCTCATTTTGGCAGGACTTGAGGAGAAACCAAAATGGAGGGAGTCAGCCCAAGTGCAAGGAACACACCACTCTTCTTCTGCTGTATGAGAAAACACATAAGTGTGCGTGCATGAAAGCCAGGCAATGGAATTAGATTATTTTTACTTCAGCAGCATTTAAAGGCTGGAGAGTTTTTAGCTGATTGTACTGGGTAGTTACACAGTTTCTCCACTGCCTTGTGTCTTTTCCAGGGCTTTTATTCTTCATTATTCTCATACTAGTGCCCTGCCTTTATCTCCTGCAAGTCCTGCTCCTCAGCCTAGCACTGCGGGCCTCTGAGAATAATTGTTTATAATGTTCATTTAGCTTTCTGTGAAATCTCTTCCAGCTTTCAAAGAAAGCTCTTTAGTTTGGTCTGCATGGATGTAAACTTTCAACAGGAGAAATTCTATATGTTCAACTAATGACTTCAGGATTCCAAGTGCTGCTGATGTGCTATAGTTCAGTATCCATGTAACTCCATGTAAAAACTGTGTGCTGTCTCTGATTTTGAGTTTAAGCACTCCACAAGAGTGGATTTAGGCCTTCTATACTCGCAACATATAGTAACAATACCTTATTTTTGTTTACATATAAATAAGATGCCTCTCCGCAAGATCTGTTGGAAGCCAAGTTTGAGGTTTTAAAAGGAATAAATAAGCAATGGAACAGTAATTCTGTCATAAGGTGCATTGTGTCAACAGAAGTTTATTTTATTTACCTCTTGGAATAGGAAGTGCTCTGACTTGTTAGTGTTTGTTGTTGCTTTCTGTCTTGTTGGGTGCTAACATGGTTCTTGGTGACTTTTGTGTTCTGTTTTCCCAAGAAAAGCATCGTATCAGCTTCTTTTTACAGTTATTTTCCTTGGCAAAACTTAGCATTTTATTTATTGTTAGCTGCCATAGGCTATAGGTGAACTAGCTTATGCTTAGAGCTACATAGTTCACTCACTCACTTCGCACGTTAATTAAAAAAGTTGAGGAGATAGCACCAGCTATGATGGAAGCTTTTCCCTTGCTGCCGCTTTATTTCTCAACAAATCCCGTAGTGACTGAAAGGCTGTTTGTTCTTTCCATCAGTACCCGTGCAAGGGTTTTCCACCCATACATCTCAAAGTGCTTTAAAGAAATGCTTGAGAATTATGTACCAGATGCTCATGTTAGGAAGCTGAATCACAGATGAACAGTCGGGGGTATCAGGACACCGGATAATAGTGTCTGAACCCTTGGCACTCTGTCCTGGGAATTAGACCACTGCTTCGTGGTCCCCACCTGTGTCCCACTGCATCCTGCAGAAGTCAGAGATAGATGTTGCTTAAGGTCTTGGCCCCCTGCCAGCATTTCAGGATACTGTATTCTAATGCAGAACAAATTTCCCAGGATTTATTGGGATGTCCAGAAAATCAGCTGTCTTTGCAGTACGTCCACTCTGGATGAATCATTTCTTGTCAGTTTTCTCTGACAAGATGAGAAACTGAATGGCCGTAACTCTGAGCTGTCCCTTGTGAGAGCCAGGAGAAAAGGGCAGTGCTGGAGCTGGACTCTGTTGGTGTATGCTGAGGGGTGAGGTGCAGCTCCAGCACCTTTAAGTTAGCGTCAGATAAGAAAGTGATAAGGCAGGTTTAGCAATGTCCTGACAGCTCACTGATGAGGTCATGCAGCCTAGTACTGGATTGCCTTGGACTGGACAGCCCAGCCCAGAGGTGTCCAATGTGCTCTATTCACAGCACAGCCATCTCTGCAAATGACTTCCAGAGCTTGCAGGCTGGGGACTTTGACTAGGCTAAAACTCCCTTAGAAATGTAGAAATAAAGGTGAAATAATTAGCAACCAACCAGTGCTGGTCCTCTGAATCAGTCTACTTTTGTTATGGTTTACACTCATAAATCCTGATAGCTGTTGTAGGGATGTGTATATATGGGAGTGGGGAGAGGAGGAGAGAACTGCTGGTATTGATCAAACTGGATCTTAAACTCTGGTTTGTGTTGAGCCAGAAGGTCCTAATTATATATATGTAACATGCAGTGAAAAGCAGCACAGGACTTGGGTAGACCATATGTCTAAGTGCTGCTTGGGATGATTGAGAGCTGCTGAACCAAGCTTTAGATTTTGGAGATGTGGTTCAGGCACAGAATTGTGCTGGTGTCCCAAAACTTTCTTGGTTTTGAATAACATTTTTGTAACTGAGGTTTTGCAAGTATGAAGCCTGAAGCCAGCTTAAGGAAAGTTTATGATGTGAAAATTGAGTTTTCTCTAGTAAGCTGCAGTTTGTCAAAACAACGGCACACATTCCTGTTGGGCTACAATTTGGCAGGATGCAAGGACTTCATCTCTCCCTTTGAATATCTGAAGAAAATGGAAACCTGGCATTTTAATCGTGCATGGATTTCTACACATCCCTTTCAACAGCTGGGATAAGCTCCTCTGCTTTATCACACATTTCCCCTTGTGTTATGACTCACCACCTTCTCTCCAGGCAGTTCACATACAGAATTCTTCAGTCTTTGGAAGCTTGTGTGTTTGACTAAGAGGAGCAAAAAAGGTTGTAAAGGGACTTGCCCAAGGATAAGATGGATCTCAAATCTGGTTGTCTGACAAGAATTGAATTGTCATATAATTGGAGCTAGTCCTAACTGATATTTCTGCTTTTGGGGGAAATATTTTGGGAAAATTCACTCTGTTTCCCAATAGAGCTCTTTAAAGTGTCTCACAGAAAGGAAATTCCATACGTTTTTTTGCTCTGGAAGCAGAAAAAAAAAAAAAAGAACTGGTTTTAGCTGATTATTCCAAAATGAAAGTGTACAGCTGTCTGCCCTGACTCCCAGAGAAGAGGGCTTAAAGCCCCTTAAGCTTCATACAGAGCTTGAACTCATGGAGCTCACAAGCTTTCTGCTCCTGCCAGCAGACTGGGTCGGGCTTTCGGGCTCCCAGGTGCAGAAGGAACTCTGTGAGGTGGGGCTGCCTGGGAATGACAGAAGCTGGGGAGTTTGAGTGTCTCCCTGGACAGCTGGTGAGGGGGGAAAAAGGAGTGTTCTGACCCACCCCACAAGCAGTTACCTCAAACTGATGCACAGCCACACAGGTTTCCAGTGTAGACAATCTGATGTTTTCCACTGGAAGCCTCTTGTGACAAGAGGCTCCTGACCTTTGTTAAGTGTGTGTTGGTGTATATACAATGTTTAGCATATTGCTGATAAGGTTGTATAGAGCCATTAAGATTCAGAGTCTTGCTGGAGCAGAGCTCAGTTGTGGAAGTTGCTTGGAAGGTCAGTTTTTGGATAGGAGCTAAATGGTGGTACCCAAGCAGTTGTCAGCAGGGGATCAATAAACCAGAAATGTCTGAGTTATTCCCTTTCTGTTTTGCGACCTCAGTATTTTAGAGCTTTCCCTTCATGAAACTCACCCCTGTGTGAATTTACTCACAGCTGTAAGAGCGATTTAGCTACACTCATTAGTGATGAAGCAAAGGTACATAGTAAAAATGAAAGGATAATACATCACCTACTGTATTTTGTTCCTGGGCTTGATGCATATGGAGCACTTTAAAGTATTGGTTGTTTTCAGATATAGTAGACATACTGTTGTGGGTTTTGGAAAACCTAAATGTCTAAGTAATAGGAGACCTCAGCCATACGCTCCACTATTAAATCTTTTCTGAGAAGTATAGAAAAACGTGTTTGCTCTGTGTGTGTTTGTGTGAATTATGGGGTGTGCAGATCAGCAAAGTGCAAATTAGCAGTGCTCTACTGTCCTGTCATATCTCGACTCGCTATAGCAGAGTTCAGAAGTTCATTGCTTGGGGGACGCAACAAAAAAAATTAAGAAAATTTGCTCTGACTTACTTGTGCTTTTATGAAGACTGTCTGGAGCTGAATAACCCCTGGTGAACTTGTATCCTCCACCCCAGCTGCAGCCTTTCAGCTCCAACAAAGACCACTCACTAAATCCAGGAAATCGAGCGGCGCGTGGGTGAGTGGCTGACTCCGCATTCACACCCTGCCCGCGTTCCGGGGGGAGAGCCGCTCCGCCCCGGCCCTGCGAGCAAAACCCTCTGCATGTGTGCCTGGAAAAAATAATTCTTCACCATCCACAGAAAGCTGCACTTTCCATTGAGTTTTTCCAGCAGTGCAGCTTTTTAGAAACCACAATAAAAACACGGGGCTGCAGGATGTTTTATTCTTTACATTCCTCTCTGCACAAAAAGGGGAGCCAAATGTTTTTCTGGAAGCAGGATTTTCAGCCATGAGCAGTGATTTAGGAGGGTGACAATATCAGTTTCCAAGAATGTTTCATGTGGAAAACTTTGAGATTTACTTGAAACATCACCAATCTGTTTCCTCTTCTTTGATTACTCCGCTTCCATATACATTTATGTAGCCACTGGCTGTTATTCTTTTGCCCTCGCAAAATCTGTTTTGATGCCCGAAACATCGTCTTCTTTGTTATGCTAAGGCAGGAGATAGAGCGGCATGCAGAGAGAGAGATAAAAGCAGTGTTGTTTTATGGATCCTACGCAGTGTACTTTGCAGGAACTTTAAAAATAATTTGCACAGTGCTCCTTAGTGGGATAAATGTTCTCTAAGATCATTTACAAAACACGAACAAAAGAATATTAACAAAGACGAGTAAGCACAGATTTCCTCATTTCACAGGTGAAGAAACAAAGCTCTGGAAAACTTATTTGTTGTTACATGGTCTGGTCAGGGTTAAAAAGGGTGAGACTCAACTTGAAGGGCCATCAGTCCTTATGGCACGGAGTGAGATGGTAGTTTAAAGTGACTACGGAAGAGGTAGTTTAGTCGTTAGACTTGGCTGCTTGTGTAACATGGCATGTTGGGGATGTGTTTAGATGACAAGGAGTTCTATCACTGGGGTGTAAAAACAACCCAGAACCTCAACTGCCCCTGCTAGATGCTGCAATATTTTGTATTAGGGGACTTTATATTTTAAACAGAAATTTAAATTTTGTGGTTCTGGAAGATCAGAAGTTTCTTTGGGAACTTCCGCAGTGCTGTCTGAAATGAAGGAAGTGGGGCTGTTGAGCCAAGGGGGAGAAGATCCCCAGAGGAGCAGCTGGCATGGAGGAGTTCCTTGCTGGCCCTGGCACTGTCTGGTTCTCAGTTTTGTTAAAACCAATGATTAGTGGTTTGAAAATAGTTACAATAAAGCTTGTGAGAAGAGGTTAATGCAGAGTAGTTAGAGCTTTGCACATTTCTTCCTGACTGTGCTCTTCTCCAGCTGCTGCCTGGTGGCCTCTCTTGGGAGGCAGGTGACTTTCAGACTCACTGTACTTGGGGCAGTGCTCGTGGCCAATGGAAGCTTTTCAGGGATGTTGTCAGAATGGGACTCGGAGCCCACGTGTCCTGTCTGAAAACCATCATGAGCTCCACAGTGCAAGTGCCAGCCTTTGACAGGCTAAAAAGTTGTCCCGGGTGTTTCATGGAGGCACGTTCATGGGCCTTTCTGGCCCCTCCACTGCCACCAGGATTCCCCCCTCTCTGCTACTCATGTGAGAGGATGTATTTAGGATTTTTCCTCTGCAAGGTGTTGGTCAAAGGCAAATTAAGCTGATCCAGCTGTTACAATCCTGTTTCCATTTTTACCCCTCTGGCACTCGTGTGATCATACAATATACACATTTAGATGCTGAAAACTGATTTTTTTTTTCTTTTTTTTGTCTCAGAATCATGTTTTTGGCTGGATCAGTTCCTTGAACTGATTGACATGGTAATTGCATTAATGTGAGCACAGGAGAACGGGAGGGAAGATGGGGGCAGGCAGAACAATGGGATCACAGCATCCCAGGCTCAGTTTGGTGTAGACTGTCTCCTTGGTTGCTGGAACAGGCTGCATTTGTGATGGCTGGTGAGACATAAATTTGAAGATAACTTGTCCAGGAGAGTACAGCAGAAAAAAAATCCATTGATTGACATCCCAGGCCTGTATGTCAGCTACTACAGAGCCTAGATTTTATTTATTTTATTTGTTTTTAATCAGTTGGTTTTGCAGTGGTTTCAATTTACGTCATCTATGCTCAGTCTTGCTTCTGCAGAGTGATACTGCTTATCAGTAACTGGGCTTATTCTGCAGCTGGAGCTGCTTCAGAAGAAGAGCTGGTCCCCAGGGACTGGTCTGAGCAGATGTAGACCAAGAGTTTTGCAGCCTGCAAACATCAGGCTGATGTTTTTTCCTTTTCTAACTGGACATTTCTATGTTCTCATAACTGTAGGTAGAGTTACCTTTTCTTCAATTACCTACAGCATCAAGACAAAAATTACTTTGGTTTTCAGTGACCAAAGTGGTCGGCTGGGTGATTTTTCTCCCTACTGTTTGCACAAGCATCCTGGGACACAGACTGACTGACTGTCCTGGCCTAGTCTGTCTTCGAGCTGCTCCCTGCATGCTTCTTACTGTGGTTCAGTTATGTGTCCCAATGGGCTTGACAGTAAACTGGAATCATCTGTCTTGCAAATGGTCTTGTCTTTAATTAGAAAATCTTTAATGTCTGCGAAGTCACATGTGGGTGCCAGAGTTTGCAGCTCTGTAATGTAAGTTCTGTTGCCTTGCTGGTTTTAGGCGTAAAGGTTTAAAAAAATAATCTCTTTAGCCTCAGGATAACAGTATCCATTGAACCCTGCTAGCAGATGTTCCACAGGCTAATTCTGGCCAACACACTTCCTCCCCCCCATTCATATTTTTTCCCCCAGTGAAACACTGAAAAGGGTTTTCAATTAATTTTCTCATATTTATCCCCAATGGCTGTCTGTATGTGCAGACTATTTATTTTCACTGTCTCTGTACAAATGCTAATGTGCTTTTTGTTGGTGATTTTTTTTTTCTGTTTTTGTCCTGTAGTCAGGTATCCTGAGCCTTTTTTTCTCTGTGTCAAGCATTAGCTTGTTTTTCTACTAATGACATACACTTCCTGGCTGTAGCTTTTGCTGTCTGGCTGCTGCCACCAAGTTTTGTATATTGTGTGCTGGGTAGCACTGAGAGAGCAGTATGTGACCCCAAACTACAACCTCTTTCTGATGAGAGGGCTCTGTGGGAATGCAGTGACTGCAGCCAGTGCAGAAACCATGTAGGTTTCTTGGTGTACCCTCCAGATCTCTCTTCCATGTCCATCCTGTGTTATGGGAACCTATCTTGCTCCAGGCTTAGAAGGAGCCATGTCCAAGAGCAGGACTTTGAGTGAGTTCTTTACAAATAAAACCCTTGAGTATTTTTTCCAGCTTTGTAGGAACTAGAAAAGCATAACCGTGATTCAGCTCATGTGGTTTTGGAGAAAAGATGTAGCTGAAGCCTGGATGGACCACAGGTGTTCTGTTTCCTTTGTCTTTCCTATAAATTATTTCTATATGTTGCAGCATCAGGAAAGGATACTGCTTCTTTCCAGACTACTGGATACTCCCAGCTCTGGGAAGCACTTTATGGACAAAGCTCGCTGAGTTGTTCAGAGAAGACTATTAATGAAATAAAACAACTTCATGAGAAGCAACACTTAGTGCTTTATCTGTGAAGGAATCAGTCTTTTATGAAAGACTTTGTGTTCCGCTGATTTATTTATTTATTTTTCCATTGAATGAACAAGATTGTTTAAAAAAGGTGGTGGGGAAAGTCACTGGGGAAAAACCCCCTCCTCCACTCACTCATCAATTCTTATAACATTAAAAAAATTAATTTAAATTGCCACTTTCCTCAAAATGAAGTGTAAAGCTTTCATAGTTCTGTTGTTTAATTTCCCAACTGGATATGAAATTAAGGAAATTGTAATTGTTTGACCTCTCGCATTAGGGAGTCTAGGTATTTTTTCGTCTGTTTCACAGGAGTACATCTATATGAGCATAATGGCTTCCCTAGAGGCTTCATCTCTTGTAAAATACGATCTAATGAATTAAAATATATCTCCTCTTCTTAGTGCTTTTTCATGCTGTGACCTGCCATGGGTTTGAGTTTGGGGTGGCTCCTGTTGAATTGTCTGAAGGCGCTCAGCATACTTCCTCCTACTGAATTGTTCTTCCTGAAGTTTGCCCATTGATTACATCCTCTGGATTGGGTCGGTTGTCTTTCTTACATGGTTCACTAATTTTTCCTCACTAAGCATTGCTAATGTGCCTTCCACAAACTTGCAGCTTTTTAAGCTTTGATCCAGGAACCTTTCCAAATTCAGCAAAAAAATACCAAAGAAGCCGGACTTTTTTCCCCCCTTTCTTTGTGTCCTTTGTTACTGATGAGGGCTGCAGATATTTAATACCATTTAAAGCCAGACAAAAAAACCCCCTCTCTTTTGGTGATTTCTCCAAAACACCAGTTGATTATTGTTGGCAAGGACATCACACTGGAAAGGACTAGCTGTTCTTTGTGGTTTTGAGGCCAAAATACTGCTGGGACTGTCCCTAGTGACTGGGTGGAGCTCGCTGGGTACCTGCCTGAGAGAACAACAGTGTCACCACACAGCAGATGGACCTCTCTTGGTGGGGAGAGAATAGTTTGGCACCAAAGAATAAAGCTCTTCTCCCCCAAGAATGAAAAAAAAAATATACTGAATATCACTGAGGAAGCGGCAAACATTGGTCTTGAGATTTCTGTGCTCTGTATATCTGATCAGATGTGTGTGAGATTTTTCAGGGGATCTAATAGACCATCTTTTAGAGAATAGCTAGACATGTCAGAGTGTGGAGTAAGGTTGCATTTATTTTCAGGGCTCTTACAGAGAAATTTTTGTTCCAAAGTCAGCACTTAGACGGGTTTCCCACGTAGGAATGGAGGCTGAGCTGACTCACCATCAGAATAAGCATATTTTGGTCTTGAAGAAAAAAGGTGAGCAAACACCGTCCTCACTGATATATTTAGCTCATAGTGATTGTAAGGATGAGTTCAACTGGATCCACAATCCCTTGCTTAACTCTCTCTTATTTCCCAAATGGGCCACACAAGTGGCCTCTTGCACACCCATAGCAGCTGGTAAAACAGCTCCGCTTGCGTAATGGAAGAAGTTGGCAGGAGAGGACTGTCAGAAAGGTTTTGCCAGGATTTCATGGCAGAGAGGTGACTTTGTCAAGACCGCAAAAGAGTTAGTCCAGACCCAGTCAGAAGTCAGGACCTGCTCTGCCTCATTTCAGGTATTAGAAGCTCTGGTTTATGTAGCATGTGTATCTGAGTTTTTAATACATGAAAATCCTTGCACTCATTTCTCCAATCCCGATTGCTTTAGAAGGGGTGGAACTTTTCAGCATGCCCCAAATAAGAGAGGGGCAGAAAGCAGAGGATTGACTGTGGTTCAGGGTAAACCACTCCATCCCGGGCTGGCAGAGGAGACTCGCAGATGTCGGTGCCCCTGGGAACGGGGTGACGACCAGGGCTCTCCGTGCTGTGCTGCCAGACCGCACGGGTGTGCAAGCTTGCGGAGGGAGCAGGAACGGGAATGGAGCCGTGCCTGCGGCCGGCAGGCAGCTGCGAGGCTGGCAGCGGCGGCCAGCCCGCTGACAGCATGGCTCTGGCACCGCAAAGAATCAAGCCCTTTGTATCTAACCATCCAGACCTAATACACTGACATGGTCGTCATCAGATACAGTTGACACATGTTTAAATGGTGTATCTCACTGCTTTGAACAAGTGGGAAAGTGTTCTTGGACTGCTTTGCTCTCCACATTTCTACGGAGTTTCCCACTGTCCATTTTCCATAGTTACTTACAGCAATTAACTGGAATCCAGGGCTGCGGCGGCTGCACGCATAGTCTCTCAAACCACACCTGTGGCTTTTTTGTGTCACATATAATTCATGACTGAGTGACGCTTCCTGCCTTGTCATCTTTAGTCCTGGATGAATGAATGGTGTAGCTAAATCAGCTTAGTGCCGAACTAAAGCGGTGGTTCATGTTTAGCTGTGGCTCTTGTACAAGTCGTGCAGAAACTTATTTGTGTTGGTACGGCTGGGTGTTCACTGGAGGCTCCAGCTCTTTTGATATCGGATCCACTCACAGCTTGCATGTCCTGCCTCAGCTTTATTTTCCCTTCCAGAGGCATAGATACTGCATGAATCACTGTGTCTTTGCAGAGGCTCCAGTGGGCGAAGGTATTTGTGCTGAAACCTCACCAGGCTGTAATTAATCTGTAGACGAAAGGAAATGGTTTTGTGACAGCTAAATGAAGACCAAATAATGCAATGTGATGAAAGGTATGCGCAGCAGTCGGATTCAGGATCTGAAGTTATATGCATTTAGCTTTATGGTGAGCTGAAAAGTGTTTGAAAAAAGAATTGCCTCAAGTCCCAGTTAGTAGCAGACAAAAGCAGAGGAAAACCTGCATGTAATTATATATTAATATGCAGAAAACTTAACAGGGATTAAAAAAAATTGCACCCTGTTATTCAGTGTATTTGAAAACATTTGGGAAACTTACACATAAACTGCGAGTGCTGTACACAGAGAGGCTTTCTGCGTTTGATCTGTGAGATCAGGGTATGTTCCAGTGAACAGGCTGTCTTTTCTTTGGGCTTTAGCTAAACATCTGATAACTTTTAAAAAAATATCGTAGATTTTTGTAAATTAAGCTGAGGGGGTTTTTTGTTGGTTGGTTAGTTTGAGTTTTTTTCCCAGATTTGGATTGTTTTGGAGAAGGAAAGGAGTTGTTGATCATCTTGTTTGAAAGTTAAATGTTTCTGCAGCGAAAAGTTTGGAGGTTATTTTTTTGTTTATTTTTAAAGAAGGAAGTAATATTTTGAATTCATGTTTCAGCTTGTTCATCATCAGTTACACCTTTGATGCAGGTTCTCTCACATTACTTCAAGTGTAACTGGGATTGGTTTTAGCAAAAAGACACAGTGGTAAATGTGGCAGCTTCCCTTTAGTTTGGTGACTGTGACCTTTGGAATAGGCACTCTGAAACTGGTTGATGCTGAACATTTCAAGCAGCAGCAGCAGTGAATCCTTAGCTAACTGGGTGATCTTTGAGAGCACCGAGATTTCTCAACTCCACTTGTGTAGAATCACAGAATCCTAGAAATTTCAGGTGAGAGAGACCTGAGGGGGGTTCTAGTCCAGCCTCCAGCCCCAATGGGGACTGTTGTCAACACCAGGTCAAGTTGGATGGGGCTTGTCTAGTGGAGTCTTGCAAACCTCCAAGGTGTGTCAGCCCCTTAGGGGTGACCTGGTCCAGCATGACTTTCCCAGAGAAAACTTTTCTGAACGCCCAGCCTGAACTTCCTAAGCTGTGTTTTTGGGTTTGGGGGTTTTTTTAGTGTTTTTTTGTGTGTGTGGTTTTGGGTTTGGTTTTGTTTGTTTGTTTGTTTTGATGTTGTTTTGGGTTGGTTTTGGGTTTTTTGTGTTTGTTTTTGGGGTTTTTTTGCCACTACCAGGAAGGACTTGGCTCCGTCAGAGTTATAACTGTAGACTTTCATATATTTTCACTTTTAATCTAAGACTTTGATAATAAAATTGTAATAAGACTATCTGTATTTGAGCTAAAACCACATCATTATTACAGAATTTTAATGAAATCTTAATTTCATTATGGCTATATCATACCTATACCTTAGTAGCATTATAAGACTGTGATAGTATTGTTATTCTGACTGCGATTGTCATCTCTGTTCTTAATATGAACATACCATTTCAGGTTGCTGTCCTTATTTTTGATAGCAGGAAGCAACATTTTTTATGACTGGGCAGAGCTGGATACTGGTAGGAAAATTAGTTGAATTCTGTTATGACTTCAGCATCATCAACAAAATGATCAAGTACTGTAAATTTACTTTATAATTATGATGTCAGTCAGGAACAATATAACTTGGTTTTCAGGTTGACTGAGAATGTGCTCTGGGATTTTGGAGGGAATATATTCCTCTCATTTGGAAGCTGAATAAATCCTAACAGAAGTATTTCAAGAATATATTTGTAGTACAGTGATGTTATACTCAGCAAGTATTTTATAATTAGCTCAGGTTTTAAGGCCAGAGCATCTCATTTTGTTTCCTGTTTTATTTACTTGTCATAAATGAACTCAGGACTCTGCACCTTTTTTTCATTTCAATATCGTTTGCAGCAATACTCCCTTTTGTCTGAGATGTGAATTATTCATTTAAGTAAGCAGGTTGTAGATAACTTGAATCTTGAGAATTGAACGTTGGAGGAAAAGCTGTTTTCTATACTTTGGTTAAGACATAGGATAGTATTTTTAAAAGAGTATAGTGAATTGACTGCTGAATTTCATAGGGACACTCTGGAATACCTTGTATGTGCAGAGAAGGACCAGGTATCTAACTCCTCCTGGTTGCATAATATCTTTAAAATGTCTTGTCATGGATATCCAAAGCGCTCCACATGTGAATGATGGCAGTACCTGAGTCACAGTTTGTCTGTGTTGGAGAAGATGTCCAAAGCCATACAGGACTCTGGCTGCTTCTCCAAATCACCTGGAGGGAACTATTCCTCTTCAAACTAAATCTTTCTACCTCTAGTGACTTAGAGCTTCAGGAGGGCTTTGTCTGCAAGATCTTTCTGGTTCTTCCTTAAGGCAGGCCTCACTTGGTCCCACTCAGGGTTTTAGGGGTTCTTCAGGATGTGATGAAAGCAAAGGGCACAGTGATTTGGATAACAATGCCATCTCTCATACCCCAGTGGGTATGTGAACTCATCTACTGTGGCACGAAGCAATAGCTCTTACAACAGCAGCTGGTTTTGCTTCTGCAGGTGCTGGTGTCCGATACCAGTCACCTGCTTTTGAAATAGACAGCACCCACTACTGGAGCTGTGCATTCTGGCTGAGCAGCAGCATGGCTTTGTGGATTTGCTTTCTTACCTTCATGCCTCTCTTCTCCCCTTCCCCCACAGTTTCTACTACATTTTCTCTTGTAGACGGCAGTATAGGATCAGACTGCTTTTCATTTCCATCACTTTTCCCTGCTGTGACTGAATCTGTTGCAATTAAATTTTAATTGAGATGCACACTGCTTAAATAGACACAAGACAGCTACAGCTATCGCTAATTAATTTTCTTCCAAAATGACAACATTTAATAATTATATTCCTTGTCACTTACATTATTTATACAAGTTTAACTCTGGGAATTTTTTTAAAGACACGTCAGCTGTGAAAGTGCTTTATGGTGTTAATCTCCTGTAAGGCAATTGTGATTAACTTCAGAAGTGGAAGTATGCTTATAGTGCATTTAGTAAAATAACATGTAGCTCTGCAAGTTGCAGTAGAGATATTTCTATTTCTATTAGAGATTGAGGTATTTCTACAATAAGGTAATAGTGTTTCTGGTTACAGTATTCAAATCTAGGGAAACCCTAATGATAATAATTTGTGCTCCTGTATCGTCTTTGATCTGAGGATCTCTAAGTACTTTCTGCCTGTGATAAGCTCACGCCTTCTGCAAAGATCCCTTCCCAGTTTCTCACTTCACCTGGCAGAGCACAAAGAGATCATCTACTGCCCCAGCTTGCAGAGTCCTTGCCGTCTGCTACCTCGCTCTAATACCAGGCAAAGAAAATAACCTTTTCGTATTTTAGTCTGAAGAATCCCTCACTGGTTGCTGACAGGGTGTTGGATGAGTGGGACCATTTGTCTGTTGCAGCGTGACAGTCCTGAGGCAGTGCTGTGACAATCTGGGGATTCTGTCTGTGCTTTTGATACATCATTGCTGCTTCATGGTATGACTTTGGTGTTTGTGGAGAGGTGCGTCACCAACCTCCAAACTTCAAACGTTCACCAAACCGGTAGAAATATCTTGGGACAGCTGTGAGGAGAATTTTTCCAGCCTCTCCTGCAGGGATGTAGAATGGTGATGCTCCCTCTGCAGAACAAAGGAGCTGACTGTGGAAGGTGAGATGCATCAGCCCTGGGGTTTTACTGACAAATCAGGAAACTTTGGGAATGACTGGAGTGTTGGAGAGCCTTTTTTTTCTCAGTGAGGGTCCAGTCTAAGGTGAAAGTTTAAGCTGGAAGCTACAGCAGAGGGATTTTGTGGGTCAGAGAAATAAACCCTGAGAGGGCAGGACAGGTAAGACTTTGATCTCTCAAAGGACCCAAGACCAATCAAAGTCAAAACTAGATGCGAGAAGTGACTGCAAGTGCCTGGGTGTGCATATTTTCTCTGCTAGCATAGAGTAACTCTTTAGAAATCTCCACACTTTTCTGGTTATCACTAGCAAACTAAAGCTGCTATGGGAACAGAGCTCTGGGAAAGTGTGTGTTTGCGTTTATTAAGGGTGTTGGGAATTAGTACTGATACTTCAGAGCAGAAGGAGTTGGATGGTGCAACCCCATTCTGGGGAGACACAACAGAGAAATTTTCCAAGGATGGCATAAAAAGCAATTGTACTCTGTGCTGCTATGATCAAAGGAGGTTAAGATGATGTTGATGTAGAGGGCTGATCAACAGGACACTTGGGGTGTCTCAGTCAAAGGAAATTTGATTAAATGTATTAAATGTGTATATAGTAAAACTCTCATCTTGGACATACGGGTCTATTGTATACTGTTTACCTCACATAAATTTCAGTGTCTTCTTGAGGGCAGTCATTTCAATTCCTTTTGTAGTGAATATGTAGCAAAAAAAGTACCTCCAGAACCTTTATATCTGTGTTAAGATGAATTTGAATGACAAGCTGTCTATCTGGTCATCTGTCTATTCTCATGTATTTTCACAGCAGCAAAATTTCATTACAAAAATTTTTTTCATTGTCACTTTCTCCTCAACTTTGACAAGAGCAGAAGAGACTGGGCAACAATTAGTGCTATTTTGGTGTCGGTGTCTGGTTTCCTGTGCAGTGTTGCACAGTGGCAGGATTAGATATGCCAGGGAACTGTATCCTGGATTTTTTAGAAGCAACAGAAACTTTTTGCACCTTTATTTTATCGCATCTCTGAGGAGGTCGTAGATTACTACTCTCTTCCTAAGCAGGTGCTGCAGTTAATTATATACAGATTTTTGTGCTTATTGTGACCAAGAGTCACAATTCTTGGCAAAGACACAGGTCTTGGTAGCACAGCAGGGTAGGAAAATAGTGCATGCTGCCCGCTTTCTCCACAGTGGGCCTGTCCTGGAAGCCATGGTCTGCTCCATTGCACCTGAAGAGACAGGAATCATTCATTCCTCTAACAAATAGATCTCTTCCTCTGTATGTTTTCCCTGAAGTTATTTACACACCATGTTGTTTGCTTTGAGGTCTCGCATGCTCTATAATTTGCATGTGGTGCTGGAGTTGCTGATGGTTTGTTGCTTTGATTGCCAATTCTCACGGTCCTGAAAAATGCCTTTAGCTGCCAGTGCAGCTGAGTAGCTCTGGGGGCTGGAACCCAAAAGGCTATAGGTCTGGTAAAAGCTGGGAGAGTTTTCTGCATAACGCACCATATGAGTGGTTGTGTCCAGGTCCCAACGTAAAGGCAGGGCAGAAGCCATGCGGCTTTGGGTCTACGTCATATCATTACACTGAGCAGCAAAAGGAAGACCTAAACATTAATGAATGTTCACAGCTGCCAGTCCTCTGCTCTAAAAACCTCAGCGGGGTGCAGTGATGAAAAGCCAACCCACCACGAGCTTCAGGTCTGTTTCTCTGAAGGCATCTTCCTGGTTATATTCATTAAATAAAGACCAATACTTGGCTACAAGAGTGCTGAGGGAAGACATCTACTGTTTTCTCAGTATGCCACTAATGATTTGGGGATGTCCAACAATTTTTGTTTTCAAAAGATATGTTTTTCTCTGTTGTTTTTAATTAACATTTTATAAGTTAGCAATAAACCTATGAAACTCTGAGTTTGCAGCAGGGATATTGGCTCCAAAACAGAAAGTGTGTTGAGCTGTTTCACTTACAATGCATAAAAGGCTGGGAAAAGCACAAGAGGACAAAGTGGTACCAAATGTTGGGTAGCTATGGACGTAGTTTAGAGACAAGAAACTGTGTGATCATCTATAGCTGGTGACAAGTCCACCATCCCTGTGCCTTCAGTTCTATGGAAGTCTGGGCTCAAATGAATGACTGTAGAGATGGGAAAGAACATATATTTAATTTCTTCAGTAGAGAAAAAGCTAACGGGCTTTTCAGTGCTAGGTTGTGACAGCAATTAGAACGAATACTTGAAGAGATGTTTCAGTATTTCTGGTGTATAATTCTGAATGTCAAGGTGCCCTGACACAATGTGTTATGCAGAGGAAGGGTATATAGGAAGCATGATTTTTCTGTTAGTGAGGGACAAATGAGTTATGATAAATGAGTTATGCAAGTAATTATTCCCTTACAGGAGGAAAACTACAGTTAACTGTAGAACCCCGGTACTTCTAAAACCAGAACAGATGTGTTTTCTGGTTCCTGATTTTCCGAGGGGATCTGATTCTCATGTTGCAGACCTGTAATAAAACAGAATGCAGCCCAAGTCAGTAGTTTCACTGGTGAAAACTAGTTCTGAATGAGACTGGGAGTGGACAAATTTCTCTGGTCTGTATGACCAAACCCACTCAAAGAAAACATATTTAGGCCCTGATGGAAGCAAGTGCATATGCATTTGCTGAAGTCTTCCTAAAGCCAATGAGATTGAAAGCATAGTGTGGTAGGCTTTGATAGGCTTTGAAAGAGGAGACAATGGTTGAGGCAAAACAAAAGAGCATGCCATCAAAGGATGTAAAGCAAAGTGACAGGACCGAAGTGACAAGCTAGGAAAATGCTCTTTGCTCCCACATTCTGAATGGCTGTGAAATCAGCTTTGTACTCATTAGAACCAATGTAAAGGAACTTGCTGTAAATGAAAATGAATGGCTTAGGAGCTGGTGTTTTGAGTTCAGCTGTGTAGGTGAGTGGCAGGAAGCTCAAGGAAGTGCCAAACTCTGAGACATTGTGCAGAAGGAAGAATCAGGAGTCAGAGGTGGCCTAGTGGCAAAATCTTACAGTGAGATTGGAGGAACCTGAGGACCACCCCAGGTTTCAAACTTGAATAACAAAGAAGATGCTATGCTATCCACCTCTACAGCATTGCTACCATCTAACCGTATCCAGACTGCTGTGAGAGAGATTTGAGAGATAGACTGAATTTCTTGTGTTATTGGAGGGAATTTGGTCTGAACTATGTCAATATGAGAGTAAAATGTAGGTATGATTTAGTGGAGAGAAGTCCCAGAGGCATCTGAGTACAGAAGACTGGATACAACTTAGCTGTGAATGAGGAGGAAGATGGAATGAGAGTTATAGACACAAGTGCGATTTTGTTTTTAGAGAGAGGCAGACCAAGGCAGACCAGAAAAAAGAGAGAAGGGACAAGGAGAGTAAGAAAAGTGGCTGTGACGTGGTTTAAAAGATGGTTGTGGAGGAGTGAGGTGATTAGAGGGAAAGAGGAGATTAAACTTTAGGATCAGAGAGGGAGTTGATAGGCGGTAAAAGACTTATGTTGTTCTGACTGTTTTCTCTAGGAAGAACTCAACAAGCTTGCATGCAGAAAAAAAGATACAGGGATAGAATATAATTATATGCATTAATAGGCAACAGAAATAATGTACAGTAACTGCAAGGTAAATAATAACTGTAATTAGCAGTACTAAAATATATATATGTGTATGTGTGTATACACACATACTCCTATAAAAGAGTTCTGTCCTAAAGAATTTATATTAATACTTTGTGTTTTGTCTTAAATTAGATAGTATCAGGGAACAAAAGCAAATAAGAAGTATTTACAGGGTCTTCTCAGGCTAGCCTTAATGATTTGAATCTTATGTAATGAAATAGTAAAAAGAATCTTTTTTGGGTGTATTGTCTCGTGGCCACATCAGTCACTGCCCCAAAGTCTGGTATAGCCCCTGGAAAGCTATGGGGACCTAACGGGAGCACATGCAGTTTCCAGTGCTCAGCCCCTGGCCTGGTTACCACCAAACATGGTTCTTCTGCTTCACTTGTTTCAACTGTGCAGCCGCATACGCACAGCGTGGTTCCTGAACTTTTCCTCTGAGCCATAGCAACCTGCCGACATTTGCTAAAGGTTCACTGCTGCCTTGTGTTTTGGTCCAGTAAGTTTTGTGGACTTGAGATGTCCTGGTATGTAAACCCAACTTGTTTCGTATGTGAAGCAGACACTGCAGGGCAGCAGAGGACCAGACCTCCTCGTCTTTCCAGTCTCCTGTAGGCTGTGGAGACACCAATGCTGGGGTTGAGAAGGGAGGTTTTCCCCTTAGCTTTTATAACAAGAGAATGAAATAGATTACCACGTTATTTCTTTCCTTTTTTGGTGATGGCAGCTTCTTGCCAGACCAAGAAACCAAGTTAATTCTTTTAGGCTACAGAGTGAAAATTGCATGATATTCTGTTGGTGAATGGTTTTATAATCTCTCAATCATCAAAATACTTGTAGCAGAGTAGACATAATTGCATAGTGAAGGAATGTATACTCCGCATCATTGGCAGGACATAAACACCTGAGAGTTTATCAGTGTTCTTGGAGATGTTTATTACTTGAGTCTGACTAAGTCCTTATCAGAAAAGAAAAAAATAGGGAAGTTGGAAGGTAGAAGTTAGTTTGCTTGTCAGTAGAGGCAGGCATGGTAAAATTTAATCTTTATAAATGCAACTGTTTCGATCTGTGAAGATATGGCAGATCAACCATTAATAACATACCAATTCATAGGTGCACAGAGGATCAAGGTGCTGATCTAGACACCACCAGAGGTGTTTCTCTGTAACACCGTCAAGTACTTTCCTGTACTGAAACCCATCCACACCCCATGACGAGTCTTAGACTATAACAAATCTTCTGGAAAAATATCCGAACAAAACGTTAACTCTGCCATGCTAGACAGGCTGGCACCAGCGTGAGACTAGTGCTCTTTTCTGTTGAAACTTGGAACCTTGTTTCTAATCTGAATTTCTCTAGTTTAACTTCTAGCTCTTAGTCTTTGCAGTTGTTACTAGGTAACTGTAATTGGTTTAGCCATAGATTCTTTTCATGTCCCTTACCTCTGTCAAAAGGCATGTGTTATCAAATTTTTGCAGTTTGTATGTGTATTAATATTACTGATCGAGTCATCCTGCAAGTGCCTCTCTTTCATTTTTTGAACTCTCTTTCGTTTTTCTCATGTATGGCACTGGAGCCTTTACAATTTTCATCTCTCTGCTTGGACTATTCCATTAAGTCAATTCAGGGTTAGGCAGAGAGGCCTTATAACCTCCCAAATTCTGTGTAGACAAATACACATTGCTTTAATTGTTTTAATACTGACAACTTTCTTAGAGCTTGTCAGCCACTGTTTACCCACCATAAAACTTCAAGTTGTCTCCAGTCAGTGTTTCTCAAAACACAGTCTTCATTTTAATCAGTTATTTTCCAGATGTGTGGCCTTGTATGTGGTTGCTGTAAAACCTATAATCTTTGTATAAAAGCCCATCTAAGGATGGAGAGCATGTCACTGGTACAAAGCAATCATCTTTATTTACCATGTCAACAGTCATTTGTCACTGACAGACTTCATGACTCTGTATTTGTTTCCAGTCACTGATACACAAAATGATTGTAGCTCTCCAGCCATATGAATGTTTCCACCAGATTCAGTAATACTGGTCAGGATTAATTTGTGTATTAAATGAGCTATTCCACTTCTTGTTTATTACTCGTGTTCGTAGCATTAGAGTCTACACAATTAAGGAATCTCTTCTCTTTGAGTCCCTTGGTACCTTGATTAATTTTAGTCTTGACATCTTGATTTCTGGCTAAATGAGTGCTCATTTTCACCCTTGTCTTTTGTCATTAGCTTAATACCCTCCTGAATACTTTAGCCTGTCTCCTGAAAGACTTATTCCCTTCTACTGAAATGACAGTCAGCCACATCATACAGTCTCTTTTCTCTGTAGAAGATGGACTTGCACTGCTGAAAACTTCGGGGCTCTGCCATTTGCCACTTACTTGTTAAATTTTGGAAAAATATATAGCCTTGTAACTTGAGTCGCAGATCACAGAAATGAGTACTGTTCAAAGCATTGATTTCATTCTCCCGCATGTAAAATTCCTTGCAAGGATTCTTGGTCTTGAATTTTTCTTCACAAGCTTGGTTGTGTCCTTGCAGACTAGGTTGTGTTGTGGTTCATGAGTTCTAACTTCATATCGTTCTCACCCCTCCTATTACAGCAACTGTCAGATATTTCAGCAGTTTTGGGGTTTTTAGATGCTCTGTTAGTTGTGAGCATAAAGGCTGAACTTGATGACCTCCATAGGTCCCTTCCAACCCTAAATACTCTTATGTTCCTCTCAGAAACTCTTCTCCCATTCTCATCTGGATGAATTTTTCTCCATTCTCTTGTTTATGAACTGCCAACCATTTTATGTGGTCTGCATCCTGCCTTCAGCTGGCAACTGTAGTCTTATAAAGACAATATGTGGAGTGGAATAAAGTGTGGAATAGCAGTTTGTGTGGTGTATGTGTTCTGCAGAGGAAAACGAGCCAACTGAAGTGTTGCTTTTTTGTTTTTAATTACATTCTTGTTTCCTTCCCAGGCTTCTTTCTTCTGCATACTTACACGTGTGCCTCTGGAGGGAGGATTCAATAGGTTGATGAACAGAACTGGAATGTTTAAAAATAAACCAAAATTTTGTAATGAAACATGTTCTGAAAGAACCTAGTTGCCATAGGGATTTTTGCAAGGATGCAGTCCTTCATCTTTCAATGGTCAAAATAAAGGTTTTTATTTCTTGAGCCAAATGAGAGGTTTCTTATCCAACCTTTGGAGCCTGTTCAACGTCATCTGGATAGACTAGTCACTACAAAACAATATTACTCATCCCATCCCTACATAAAGCAAACCCCTTAAACTTCAGTGCATGTGGTTTGTATTTGGGGTTTCATTCATGAGAGTTGAAAGTGCCCAAACTACTGCAGCACGGAACTGAAACCCTGAGAGGATTCTCCTTCAGTCACCACCAGCCAACAACACATTCCCTTCTGAAAACCTCCCTTGAATCTGATTTCAAGGCAACTCTTTTCCTACTAGCCAAATCTCACACATTAACCCTTATCTGTTCTGTGGAATCTGCATGAACATCTCTCTTCAGAATCAGAGTTTCTGCCCCTCTCATAGTATGTGCAATTTATTTACTTAGAAGGTTTTACTCATAAACCTGATGAAAAGTCAATAGATTATTACTGATTTGCAATTAGAGTCTAATTTTGTTGTAAACAGTTTAATGGTCCTCCACCCTGGTCTTAATACAGTCTTTCACCCACCCTGTTTAGCTGTAACCCACCCCGGTATAGCTGCCAAGCGCCACAGATATTTTATCTGACATGTTAGTTATTAGCAGTTTCTGCTCTTGTTGGAGCATGAAGACTTGATGAAGGGGGTTTTTTTTGTTTCTTCAATTTCTTTTTTTTTTTCTTTTCCTATTCTGTTGGGCAAAGGTTTCCTAAAATGAACACAATACTTCTTCATTAGATACATGTGTGCACACATAGGTAACATTTGTCTTTTTTGTTTTGTTTTTGGAAAAACCCAGAAAATTCCATACAGGAAATTGAAAACTTCTTTGGACTTATATCAAAAAACCAAACTTAGACAACACTTTGCCACAATTCTCTCACTTGCAACAAAACCAAACAAATAAACAAAACCCAGGTGAAGATTCAGGGACCAGTTACAATGGTGACGCATCACTTTTGAGCAATTTTTGTTTACCTGGTGGCATCCTCTCGTATTTTTGCAGCATGTTAATGCAGACTCTGAATGTAGGAGTGTCTTGATTATCTTCTTTGACGTTTTTTCGCGTGTTGGAATTCGCTTAGTAGAAATTTTCTCATGATAAGACACGTAGGATTGGCTTTGTAAAAGTACAAGCATGACTGTTTTCCTGTTCTACCACAAAAAGCTTTCCCTCCAGCCCCCGCTCCTCCATCTTCTCAGTTCTTCCAAAGTAAGAAACAAAGATAACTTCTGAGGGAAAGGAGGGAAAGTCAGGTACCCCAGCCTGCATGTCTCGGCATGGACCAATGCCGATTGTGTGTCTGGCTTTGAGCTTTTATGTCTGTTTGTATGTTTTGATGATGTATTGTAATTGTTTATAATCCAGCACCTGAAAGATAATTTCTGTTCAACGCTTTAAGGTTGGCAACTTGAAAATATACTCCGAGTGGGGAAACTATTCAAATTTATCTGGTATTTTATAAATTGGTCTCATTTGTAATGAAGCAGCAATATTAAAGTGACATTAGTGTTTGTGCAAAATAAGAAGAGCAGGCTAAACCTGAAGAATGGGTGAAATCTGAGTTTCTTTATTCAATGCTTTTTCCTTTCCAATAAATGCAGCCCAGAAAGGAAATGGCTTTAGAAAGGGAAAACCCGTGTATGTTACAATAGACTGACCTCAGTGTTGTCATCTGGTGCCACAGAATGTCCTGGGATAGCCTGACCTGTGGTTGACATTTCTGAAGGACGCATGTCTCCCACAAGTCCTTTGCCACATCTGTCAGCCCTGCCCAGGACCAGGGGTCCCAGAGGGCTGGGTGCCCCAGTGCAGACACCAGCATTACTGCCTTGCTGTCCAGGACACATCAGTGACTGGCCCCTGCTGGAAGGTCTCCAAGGAACATCCAGCTGCTGAATTCTAGTTGAGAAGCAAGTAGCTGAATACTTTAAGACCTTCCACATGGTGATAATTTCTGATTGCCACCACTAACACTGCTGTCCTTGTTTGAAGGAAGGCTGAAGGAAGTGAAAGGCTGCTGTGGTCAGTGTCAGTGTAAGGGGGCACAGCACTTGTGACTCTAAGGTATATCTGGCATTGTTTCCTTGCACATATTTCCTTTTGCCTGGCACCATGTGAAGCAGTAGATTCTTTGTGTGCCTGACCACAAAGTCTAGGTACTCCATCTACAAAGAGTGATAGACCATGCTGCAGGGCTGCATTCTTTGAAGCTGTTTTCAGGGCATATTTCTTCCACCAGAGACCCTTACATCTCAGGTTTCTTTTTCCCCTGTGAGTTCCCTTAATGTTTTTTGTCTCTCTTCCCTCTATGCCGTGTCCTGTCCCTGCCATGTTAGATGTCATGTTGCACCTTCCCCTGCACCAGTAGAGCATGGATCTCCATCTCCCATGGTACCAGCTCTGTCTACAGTCTGTTTCTTCCTCTTTCCCATGCTTCTCTTCTCTCTTTCCACATGATTTACCATTGCCTGCCTTGTGCCTGTACTTCCATTCACTCATACTCTTCAGTAAGTTTGTAAGGTTATCCCTCTATCCCCTTATTTCTTGTGTTCCAGGCTCTTCTCCATCTTGAGGGATGTCCTACTCTTTCCACATCCACCCAGTCATCCTTGCAAACATTCCTCCTTCCCACCCTGCATTTTTCCTTTCTTTACCTCCCTAGACAGAGTTATGCCTGGAATATCCCTGGAACCTCTGGAGCTGGTTGGAGGTGATGTTATTACAGAACAGAGAAACACTGCCAAGTACCAGGCAGTCCTGGGTGCCCTTTGACCCCTCACAGTAACACAGAGTGGCTTCTTCCTTATGCTTTTGGTTTGCTGTTGACATATGGAAATGGCAGATGGTGTTGATCAGGAAGTTAATCTAGAAGCGTATCCGTTTCATGCCGTACGCAAAAGATTTGTTCATTAAACTTAGAAGTCTAATTTAAAGCCAATTAACAGAGTGATTTGAAGAGACTTGTTGTTTTTGAAGTTCAAAAGAGATTGTAAGTCTCTGATTTCAGCCTTTGTACATTCCAGAACCTGTATAACTATTGCAGTGTTGCCAACTCTACTGGGGTTTTTTGTCTCTCTCTCTCTCTTTTTTTTCTTTTCTTTTTTTCTTTTCATTTTTTTAAGTGATGGAACTTTTGCCATGAGCTGGAACTGTTTGGTGAAACCTTGTTAACACCCAGCTTTCTTAGCAATTTTATCCTTACATTTGGGGTTGGGTGGGCAGAACTTGTGTGTGTTTCTATCCTCTTTGCTGAAAGTCAGCACAGCTCCCTCCTCCCTCCCTTTGGCAACCTGGTATCACTCTTCTCTAAGCAGGAGTTGGGGAAGGAGGTATAAAAGCAGAATAAGCCCTGAGCAGCTCTGTGCCCTGCTAACACTGCTCCTGTCAGCAGAGGTTTGTCTCTGCTTCCTTTCCTCCCTCCTCATGATGTCTCCCAGAAGCTGGTAGGGACCCACCACAGAAAGTTTCTCAAAGGGAAGGGGCAGGAGGGGCCCTGAGACAGACAGTGACTGCTCTATTCATGCATGCCCCAGCATACAGCTCTAATTTCCATGTGTAATCAACCCTGTAGGATTGGCCCAAGCAGACCATTCCTAAGAGCTGTCAAGATGGGAAACCTTGTGTCAAGAGGACCCTGAAAGTGATTAGTTCTGAATTAGTATTTATACTGCTTTTACCTGTTTTTATTCTGTAAACACTTGTAGGTCCTTCAGCAACAGACAGCATGTTTGGATAGTCCTAACATTTAGTAGTGGCATGTGGACAGAGAAAACTTTCTTTAGTAATTTGAAGCTGTTACTGATATAAAAGAAAATAGAGGGGTCAAGTTTTGCTGTGGTATAGAGCCTATGACTTCACCGGGTTAACTGCTGCTACTTCCCTGTAATTGAGAACATAATTTGGCTCAAACCCTGGGAGACTGAAAAGGATCACAGCAGCCACTGTATTAAGCCAATGTTCAGAACAGTTGGCTTACACTGAATTTCATAAGTAGATCATGTATTCAGAAGGCTTTAAATGTATGACACAGTCCACTGCTGAAGAAGAGATGGTGGGAGTATCTCTTTGTTTATCTTAACTAGAGCAGCATGCCAGATATAGATATCAAGCCTGGGATTGTACCTACATAGGGGGGTGATGTGGCAGAACTGATCAACTATCTCCCTGTGGTTGTGTGAGAACAAACCTGGTGAGAGCTGTGCAAAGGCTGCCCTTGGTTATCCCAGCTCCCACTGGTCTTGCCAGGAGCCAGCAACATTGAAGCTGTATCCTGTCAAGATGGCTTCTGGAAGCATACTTTGGAAACCCCTTTCTGCTCCTTCCATGGGGCTGCCAAGCTTGAAGGTGGCATTCAGGATTTGACCTGTGTCACAATGCTACTGGCAGTACCTGCCCTCTGCCAGAGAGGCTCACTCCCATGGTGCTTACTTAGCTGGAGCAGAGATGGACAAAATTGGTCATTCATTTTTCACAGGGGAAAAAAAAATGTTTCCTACCCTGTCTAGGGGAAGAGAAGGAGGTTTCCTGATGAAAGAACAATCCTGAAGAAGGAAATAATGCCTTTTCAAAAAAAGGGTGTGTAGGGGCTATGGCTGATGAGTGTCTGTTTATTCCTATGTTTGCTAGCAGTCCTGCTCAGGCTGAAGCCCTCCAAAAGAGACAAACATTTTGGGACAGCACTTTCGACCATTCCTCAAGCGCTTAGTGGGAGGGATTGTTTTATTAGGAAAGTTTACAGCTTCTTGTTTTCCCTCAAAGGCAAATGTGACTTTGTTGTTTTTAATTCTGTTGGGATTTCTCCCTTTTAATATACAACACAGCTGTTAAAATAGCTGGGGTTGTCTAGGGCAAATCATATAGCACTTTCCTTGTTCAGATCTCAGATGGCTGCCTTTTTAGTGTCGCTGCAGAATTATATTACAGGGCATATGAATAGAGCTGGTATTAGTGTCAAAATCAATTACCTAACCCTCCTCCTGCAGAGAAAGCTACAAACCTTAGGAACAATCTGAGTAATCCATTCTGGTTTCTAATTTTGAGTAATGACGGAGGGCAGAGAGTTGTGCTTGAATAAGTGCATAGGGTCTTTCTCCGTATAGTCACTCCTAAATGCATGCTCTTTACAGGAAAAAGCAGGCTCCCTGTGAAACCCTTTTTCATGCCAAATGGCTCGCTGCTGAGATTAATCTGTCATTGAATTTATAAATTCTGTGTGGCACAGAGCAGCAGAAAAAGTTTAGCATCGAACAGAAAGCAAAGTATGTATTGCTTAAAAAATGGATGTTGTGCTCTTGGATAGTGTGGATTGACTGCCTCCACCAATATATCTTCTTATACTGGTAATAAAAACACTTCCATAGCCTTGTGCCTCCAAGGATCTCAAAGCACTTTGCAAATAGGGCAAAGTACTATTTCCTATTTTATGGCTGTGGAAAGTAGCTGCAAGAGAGGAGTTAAGCTTTTTACCCAGGGACACAGAGAAGACTGTAGCAGATCCATGATGGGAACCTAAATCTCCAGAGTTCCAGCGCTGTGTCCTGATCACACATTACACCAAAGCGCTGCTGGGAAGTCTGCTGGTCACCAGCTCTCAGCCATTGTCTGTGAAATTGCAGAAGGTGGGATATGAAATCAGTGTTGGTGCTCCTTTGCTCGCTCATCTCTGTCCCAGTCTGTGGGTGAAGGTGCTGAGCAGAGCAGGATGTGGTGGGAAGGATGCTCGTGTCCTCCTAGGCTGGGATGATCAGCTCTGGTTGTGGCACACTGTGGAAGGAGAATGAATTTTGTCTACTGCTGACTCGGGGAAAAGTTTGGAACCTCATCGTCAGCCTGATCTGCCCCAGGCACCTTTACGAAGCAAAAATAATTATAGACTTATTACCGTAAATCCTGTGAGATTAGAGAAGTTGCATTATTTATTTTTTTTCTAATCCAGTATTTGAGGATTTACCTGTTTAATACAACCACTTATTACAAACACTTGAATTTTTTTTTTAATTCATAATTAATACACCTGTAAAGACCAGATTTTCAAATATGGGCCTGATCTCCTGTCACATTCCAGTTGGATAAATGACATATCTAAAAAACTGGGTCCCTACTGAGGTTTCTGTGGCAGGGATGTAGAGATTTTGCTTCAGGCACCTCTCTGGAAGAAAGCGTGGCTCTAACCTGCATGTTTCACAGAACAATTTCTGTTACTAGTTCCTTCCTTCCCCTCGCTGGCTGCTGAGCTCTGCAGTGCCCCGAGCAAGATCCCTCACCCCTGGGGCTGCCCCCAGGGTCAGCGTAACCAGGGAAGGGGGATGGGGGTGTGAGGGACAGCGTCTGGTTTCAAACAAAAGTGCAAAGCCTTGAAAGGAGGGACTAAGAAGAAACAGGTGGGGGGCTAGTAATAGAACCTCTGAAGTTTATTTGCTTAACGAACAGAAGCCCAGGCTGTCAGACCTAGGTCAAATACTCCTCCAGTTCGAGTGTATTTATTTCATACGTGGTCTGTAACCCAACCTGATTCCTGGATTAAACCACTGAAAAGTCCTGGCCCCCAGGAGCCCATCCCGTGTTTGCCATCAAGCCCAGCACATGCCGGGGCAGGACCTTGAGGGGCCACCTTGGTATTCACTGGAGCCTGGTGTCATCAGTAAAGCCTGTAATTGTGGGTCCTGTCATTTCCAATGGAAGCTTCACAGTTTACAACTGCAAACTGTGACCGCAGATCCATCACTTAGTTGTCCCATTAATGCGAACCATGCCTGGGGGCTCCTAGGATGAGCTGCTCCGGGTCACAGCACACAGCCTTGGTGGGACACCATTCTGCCAGAGCTGCCACATCCACCACTCACCAGGTCCCTCTAGGGTGCCAGCAAGGGTGGGAGTTCCTGAAATCTTTGTGCTTTAAAGTTTTTAGGAGAGTTAACGTTTTAATCCAAGATGTTCAGGAGTCAGTCCTCTAGAGCGAAGGGAGAGAAGTTTGAGCTGGCACAGTGCAATAAAACTACCTGCACACACAAAGAAATTTTCTAGTTTCCCAGACATTTTTTGCCTGATCCCATTAATTCTGGTGAGGTAAACAACCAGTGTGCTCCAGAGTATCTCAGGAGCTGAAAAATTTGCATTTGAAAATTTGCATGTGAAAAATTGCAGATCTGCATTAAAATTAGAAAGGAAAGGAGGAATTAGCAGTGGGTTTTCCCAAGACTAGCCTGAGGCCAGTGCCAGGTAACTGTGCGGGTTCTGTGAAAGCAGGAGTCAGGTGGAGACATGTGAAACAAAACTAGTTAAAACGGGGTGAACAAAAGTATTTGCATTCAGAAACAAAGTATACCTCTTGGGATACTCATATGTTTGCTTTTGGGAGACCAGCTAAGTCTGAATCATGCAGAACAAATGGTCAAGCTAACAAACTTCAGGAGCTGCTGTGTTTCATCGACCTAAGTTTAGAAAACCAAGTTATTTGTGCTTTGGTATCTTGTTTTGTATATCTTTCACAGAACTTATTTCACCATTTCTAATGGAGGTAAAGCTGTAGCTGATTTTCAGATGCAACTGGTCAGAATAGAAGAACTTTTTTGGGAGAGAGAGGAATCATGGCTGTTACCCTTCACCAGTGATAACTGGATGGACTCTGACAGACCTGCTGTGGCTTATCTGTAACCATTGTGGAAAAGTTCTGGTCAGGACACTGGTTCCAAACCAGGACAGAGTGTAAGGGCCAGCTGTGGGAAAGTAAAAAACCACCTTAAATGTATGTTTATCTGTATTATATTGGAAATTTTTAGCTGACTGAGTTTTTTGTTATGGTGGGCTAGGTCATGTATAGGATGGACAAATGGGATTTATACCTGGTTAATTTTTGCATCTGATCTATCCTGTCATCCTGGAAAGCGCTTTGGACTCATAAGCTTTATTGTGCAGCCCAAGTTTGTGTGGGGAAAATTGCTTTTTGATCCTGATCCTTTTAGGTCTGTGAGAACACCCATCCCTTCACATGGTTGTGCCCTTTGTGCCTGTGACTGTTGTAGTGGCTGTGCCGCTGGAGTTAGAAACCCGGGAATTCTTTGTTGCTCACCATTTACTTTTCAGCTCTGCCGAACCCTCTACTGCTTCCTCGCGGAGCTGATTTTGCCTGTTTGTGAATGGTGACCAGAATCTGGTTTTGTTTTATATCCTCTAGGGTTTCTGAGCTGGAAGATGCCCGTCTAAGATGGAAACCTCTGCTTCAACGGCTGCTGGGAAAAAAGAAGGAAAAGGTGCCGTTCTGGAGGGGAATGGCTTTACAGAGACGGGGAAGAAACCTACTCCTTTAGCAGCTGCAGGAGCGGCAGTGGCACAAGGAGGTACTTTATGTTTTCCACAATTTGAAAGCAGCAGGGGTGTTTTTCATTAGACTGTAAGAATTTAATAAGTATAGAGGCATCTGTCTTCCTGTGAACACACTGAGTTTATTGGCGTTCTTGGCCGTCAGGGGTCAGAGGAACGGGAAGCTGTGTCACCATGCGGCATCCAAACGTCACTGCACCGAGACCGGTCACCGCCAGTCCCAGAGACCTGGGCCAGGGTGAGGCACAGGAGGGTGGTGAGAGGTGGCTGTCAGGGAGTTGGGGCATCCCATCAATGCTTGCCACCATCTGACTGGTGCTGTGTGATGGTGGCAGCACAGTGCCCTCCACCTCTCCACCGGCGGAGGCAAAGAATGACTGGTGAGGCTGGCTGGTGATGGAGAGCACCCTGTTACCGTGGTCAGGAAGGAGTGTCGTGTGCCAACTATGATCCTGCTAATGAGCTAAACAGACTGCACAGTCTTAGTAATTGCTGTGGGGATTTCGTGGTTAGGGAGGAATTTGGGAATGTCCAGACCTAATGCAAGAATGTTCACAAAGAAAAGCCCCCACTTGTGCCATTCCTATTAATGTCAGAAACCGCTCAGGTCCTGATTTCTTTTTTCATCCATGTTTTAAGCAAGATTTTGGTCTTGCTGCTGTTGGAGTCAACTGGGAAGCTCTTGTGGACACCTATAGGCATGGAGCCATTATTGGTGGGTGTGCAGGGGGACATGTAGGGGTGTTGCTCCTGCCTCCTCTTGCTCACTGTGGCAGGCAAAACACACATCCCTCTTTGGCCCATGTATGCTGGTGGATCTCCAAATTGGTGCCAGGGCCCATCATGGTGGCACAGCTGTGGGCAAGGCTGTGCCTGCTGGCAAGGCACTGCAACTGCTCTTGCTGAGGACTGGGTGTCCTCTATGGACAGAGTATAAAGAGACAAACTTAGAAGGGGCTGCACCAGTTTGGATGTGAGAAGAGACATCTCAGCTGTGTAAACTTTGCAGGCAGCTTTTTTTTTAACTCTTTAAAATATACATTATTGCTAACCCAATATTGCTACCTCAAAATGAACCTTTTCTCTCCCCTTCCCTCACTGCAGGGTGGTTTTTCATCACCCCAGGAGAACAGAATGACTCTTCTGAGAGCTCTTCTGTTTCTTACCCAGCTCAGCTGGAGAGTCTGAGTTTTCTGTTGGCCGAGTTTTGAAGATACTTTCCAACCCAAATTGCTTAAATCTGCTTTATCTCTCCTCCTTTTTCATAATCTTTGTGACTCAGTTTTCATTTCCCCATTGACCTGTGAAGATTCAGATGCACAGAATAAGGTAGTAGTGGCTAGATTATAATCTATCAGATTAGTTCCTGTGTTAGATGAACTTTGTTAGGTTTTGTTAGCAAAAAGAAAGTTTTTCTTAAAAAGAACCAGAAAATATTTTACAGAGTTGTTTGAAGGGAAAGACAGTTTCATGTCGCTGGATGGCTCTGAGGCACCTTCATCACAAGCACTGCACAAAGTGGCAGAAAGGAAAGCTTACTAGGAAGCAGAAATAGGGAAAAGGCAGAGACAGCAGCCTGCAGAAGTGTGCCGTCCCCCAGCAGATCCCTGTTGAAGAAGCACAGGCTGTAGGAACTGTTGATGCAGCACACTTGAGGTATCATCTCAGTGGCTGGCAGACCTGAAGGGTTGATTGGCACCAACACAGTCTAAGCATGTGCTCAAACTCACAACCCATAGATGTGCTGTTTATTCATAAATGCCTTTTCCCCATTTACCACTTGCCTTGGGAGTGCCTCCACTGAGGAAGCAGTCACCACATTTCCAGAGATCCAGTGGAAATGAGAATGCCCCGAGGTGGTGTCCCCATCAGCTCATGTGGCATCCCTGGAGACCTAATTGGTTTTTAAACGTCCAGTATAGCATGTCCTGTTGGCAGTGTCCTCTCACCTTTGGAAAAAAAATTATTTAGGGGCTCAGTATTTCTACTTTTATTATAAGGAAGTGGAGAAGTAAGTTCAGGATTGTTTGAAGATGTCAGGAGAATTATGATGAAAGCATTGTGTAATGAGATGTAAAGAGTGAAATCTGTCATGCTGTGAAAAGAAGTGCTCATAAATGACCCAAAATGGCCAGCAGCGAAGCAGTGTGTGATTGGACACTGGCCCCAGGACTCTGCAGGTAAAGCACATGCTTTTGTGGTTTGGCAGGCTTTCCTTTGAACTCTGATTTGAGACATAATACAGGCTCCTGAAAGGGGGCAGCATGCTTGTGCATGTGCTTGTAAGTAGAAAAAAATAATACAAAGTTTTCTTCTAACATGAGTTAACTGCAAGGTATGATTTAGCAGGTGATAACAAAAAGTCTGGGTAGAGATGAGACTGTACTTACGTCGTATTCATGCTAATGTAACGTTTGATTCCCTGAACTAGAGCAATTACTCATAACAGGCCAGAAATACACATATTTATGCTCTTATTTTTACAGAAGAAAGCAAAGGAGGCTTGGAGATTAATTAGGAAGTTCAGCTTAAGGAGGGGATCAGTTTTAAAGGGTGGGCCTCTGAGCTCCCCACCCTGCTTTGGGGCCATACAAACAAGTGTTCATTCTCATCCAAGACAAACTCTTGATTTCATTTATTGCAGAAGTTTTACCCTTTGTACTAGCATATGAGAAAGTGGCAGTGAGGCTCAGCTAGCGCTGCAGATCGCCAAGCTGCTCTCAAGAGCCAAACAAATGTAATTCACAACACATTTCTTCTCCTTTATTCTACTGAGTCACACAGATGGAGTGCCAACACAGCATGTTTTGCATGTTTCTCAGATCGTAAGGCTTTTTTTTTCACTTGTAGAAATGATTAGATTCATAAGGTTTTATTTATAATTAAAGTAATTGAAGCAACAAACTGAATATTAGCTAAATAACTGAAGAATACTATTTAGTTATATTATTATTTAGACTACATTATCACAAGGTAATATGTTCCGTCTCCACTTCTAGTTCCCCTGCTTTGGATATTTGTCCCAAATGTTTCCAGCCTCTGACAAATTAAGGTATGGGTGTAGGAAAAGAGATCGATATGGTTGATGCTAGCAGTGGAGAAGAGTCCTTTTGTACAAACAATCTGCATCCCATATTTCTATTCTTCTGAAGCTGCTGTTTTAGAGATCTTCTGTGACAGTTTTTTATAGTAACTCATTGATCAGATGTTCAGAAATTGGCCTCACAGAAATGACATCAGGGAAATGTCTCCTAATTTTCTATTTTTCCATAAATCATGTTGGCCAAGGAATCAAAGCTCCTCTTTTCTGTTTCAGTAGGGGCACATATGTATGTGTGGCTGAGATGGAAACTATTTATAAATGGCAGTATGTAGGAGCTATAGACAAGTCAAATCTGCAGAAGAGGCTCTCAGTTTTGGTGTGTCCACTTCTAGAAGGGCAACTCATAACGCTTCCAGTTTAGAGAACCCTTTTGCTGAATGCAAAAGTGCACATTGCTGCATAGGGGAGGAGGCTTTGGAACAGAGCACCACGTGAGTGAGACTGGGTTGTGTCCTCCAGGCTGGCACTGCAAAATCCTCCATACCTGCATGCACAAGGAAGCCCCAGACACGTGGCTGGAAGGAAAATTTTAATGAGCCACTCTTTCAAAGGCAGAGATATTTAGGAAGATGGGTTTCTCATCTTATAATAAAAATTAAATACAAACTCTCCTAAATGCTAACTGCTTGACTTTAACAAGGCCCAGAATGCACCTTTCCCTCTCCACCCCACCCTCTGTATGACACAAACACCAAGTTCCCAAATTGATGGTGTTTATGTTTGAAACATTTTTCTGATGTCTGGCTCTGTCAAGACTAATTTTAGCATTTCTAAAGCTGGGTAAAAATACAGCCTCATTACTTTGATGTCAGAGCATAGTTTACTATTAGTATATTCTGGGGTTTATCATTTTAGTCATGTTTAACACGGCTACAGCAGGCATGCACTATTAAATCTGGCTTATTTTACATTCCTGTCCGAAATTATTTATTTGGAACAATTTCCTCTCTATCAAAAGACACGGCTAATGCTGAGTTTTAATGTGTTATTTACACACAAAATAACCTATTTACAACTCAGTATCTGCCGCAGGGAGAATGAATGGGGCAGTGCTCCCTTCATCCTGTTGTATCTGAGTTTAACAATCTGGATTGCTAATAGAACCATTTATCACGGGGTGGTAATTTATTTTATGTTAGCTGCACAGGTCTCCCTGCCTCTGATCTATGGAAATACTTTGTATATAATGAAGTTCAACAAGTCATTTGGTGTAAACACGGGGAAGCCAAGCTTCAGAACTAGTAAGGTTGTTGGTGGTTTTTTTTTTTCAGGAGGTAACGACTCTCCTCTTATATTAGGGCTTCAGCTGATGAAATACAGCTCTTTTCCCTGTGTGTGCTGCAAAGGCAGAGTATGGGGCTTTTTTACAGTGGATCAGAGATTGGGATGGAGTTTGGTCACTTGATTTATAGGCTGGCAGGAATGCTCAGTTCTGCAGAAGTAGCGCACTCAGCCCTTTCATAGGCAGAGGAGAAGGGCAGGGAGCACCTCCCATCACTCTCCAGAGGTCTTCTGTAAGCAAGCCCCAAGTGGCATTGGCAGGGAGTCCTTATGCAGTTCAGCTTATCTCAGTGCTAGATTATGGGAAGACCATGTAAATGAGGAGGAGGAAATGCCAGCATCCCAGCAGACCTCAGTGCACTGAAAAAATTTATAGTTTGTGTGGCCTGAGACTCAGACGAATTAGAATGAGAACAGCCCCTATGAAGTCATCTTCTCTGTCCACCCTGGAAGGGCAGGGATCTTCTCCAAGGAATGTTTTTCATTCAGTTCACGTTTTCCAGGAAAAGGAACATAACCAGTACAAACACATTCTTAGCTTCCCTGCCTTGCATTGCTTTGCTGTATACAACTTAAGACGCTGAGAGATGTATTTAACAGAAAAGCTGGGATTGGCTCCAGAAGGGAAGGGGGCAAGTGGTTAAAATTGAATAATGGGAAAATTCTGTAATTTAGACTACAAAATTCTCTTGACAGCCACTGTCTCTTCTTGTGTATCTACTGCATATAGTTCAGTGGCCTGCACCTCGGGTAGGGCTTCAGTGCGACACTGCCACAAGAGCAACAGCAATCAAGAATTGTATTTCTTCTCTGCCTGTTTCTGTCCTGAAACTGATTCTGTTGGGTCTTAAGGTGTATTCTTTGCTACTATAGGCCTTCAGAATGGACAGATTGCCTACAGGTCTCTCTTACATACTCACTCGTGTTCCTTTGGGCAGGTGGAAGTCTCACATGCTTAGACTGGTGCAATGCTGAGGCTGTTCCTCAGTCGCAGGATATCAAGGACTGACTAGTTGCCAGCTTTGAATCATGCTGGTCACCTGACACCTGCACTTTGGGATCATTTAGAAGGATCCATGTAGAGATGGATGAAGTTAAAGTCATGCTACACCAGTTTTATTTTCAATAAGCAGTATTTGGTGTGTGGACATTGCAGAGAGCACTCTGGGAGCAGCAGGTTTATTTCTTCATCTACATGTGGTGGAATTTTGATAATTAAGATTGGCACAAACTGCCACAAAAGCACCTTTTCTTCTGCCTACCCTTTCTCCTCTATCCATGGTTTGCAATGCTAAGTCTCTCTAGTCCCTCCTTTAAAATACTCAGCAATACATCTTTGCAGGTAACCTCTTGCTTTGCTTAAGCAAGTGAAAGTTTGGCTTGGAATCTGATTTCTTGGCCACTTGGGGGTTTCTTTCCTCATGGGGAGACCCCTTTCCTGAGCCTGTATAGTGAGTTTCTCTGTGATAGCCAACCCTGTGGACAAAGGTGCCACTTCAGAGTGGATGACCATTAATGTTTACAGACTTTTTGGATGACATTGTATAGCCCTTACATATGAAGCTAGAGTCCGTATCCCCAAAGGATTCGATACTGTAGCAGCTTTATGGTTGGACTCGATGATAATGGTCTTTTCGAACCTAAATGATTCTATGATTTATAGCATCAGCCAGTATTCCCTGATTGTGTACAACTCCCTCAAACTGTCATACCAAGAGTTCCTATAATTTTAACCCATTACAGATGCAAGGTGCTTTGAAGACAGAGTAGTTTTATCTCATCCCTAACCACACTGCAGGCTTGCATGCCAAGTTGGAAAGCTTTTATGATTTTAAAATAGAAAAAGTTATTCTTTACAGGCTGGTTCTGGCACCGGTGATCCCAAACGTTAAGTACCACAGGAAAGACCTTCGTATTTTGTGAGTGTGTTATTATTACCATTAATAATAGCTGTAGGAATAATGGCTTCCACTTTTCTGTTTTGTAAGCTCCAAAAGTTTATTCTGGCAAGTACTGGTATGTCGTCTTTTCCATGGACCCAGCTTAGACTTCATTAAAGTGCCTCTCTGAGGGTAATTAAATATAACCTTTTTAACTGATGCTAAACTTACATATTGTGGATTGGTCGTTTATAATCAAGTAAGAAAATCCAGTAATGATAATGGATTATCTCCTGGACTCTCTCCTCTGCCAGCATGTCCCCATAGTTTGAATTTTTAGTACCTTTGGCAGTTTTTTGCCTGAACATCTGTGAATTTGCACAGGTTTTGTAAATTAATTCTCCCAACACAATCCATTACCATGGCATTTGAGTCTGTCATATTCATGGAGGACCACGAATGGGACTTGTTTCGTCTGAAGTTGGCTGCCTAAATGTCAGGTGTTGCGTTTGGGATCTATTTGCATTAGGGTGGAGTAAATCACATTGTGGAGATGCCCAATTTATTCCCTTGAGGACTTCATGCCTGATTTAATGTTAGGTGGAAAAATCCCAGCCTTCCTAAACTTGCCAAAAATTGCAGAGTGAGGTTAAAGCAAGGAACCAGGGTGGGACTAGATTAATGCTTTAAAGCCTTTCATTCATGTTCATCAGTCCATAGACTGATGAGCAGTCTGAGAGCCCTGACTATCAGCTCTGAACTTAAATCTCACCCCATGGCTTCTCAGGTCGGAGGCAACCTCAACACCCAAGTGTGAACACAGCCAGGGGAGCTGCTTCCCAGAGCTGCTCCAGGTTTACACCAGCACTGACAAAACTGGTGTTTAACAGCCTGTTCAGAGAGACGAGAAATTTAAAATCCTCACTAAAAAGACAAGGGGAAAAAACCTAGTAAATTCTAAAGGCTACCGAAAGTTCCTAAAAATAACTCAAGTGGAGGAAGGCTATTAATGCAAAAGTAAATAATTGTTTTAAGGGAAGCAACTAGAGAGACCAGTTGTGTAAATCACTTTAAGGGGAACAAACCTTAGATAAAATCCATTCTTTTATCACATAGATTAAGTCTACCTTTTGATGCTAAATAATTGATAGGGTTTGGCAGAGCGTTCCATGGCTGCCTACACAGAGCAGTGGGACTGCTCCCGAGGTCAGACGAGTGGCAGAGAAAAATGTTCCTAGAAATACTGTGCATCCAATACCAGCACCAAGAAACAGGGCATATACTCCCAGCACTACCTAAAGAGCTTCTGCATGGCCTTGAGAAGACATCCATATACCTTGGAGTGAAAGGAGGACTTGGTATTGTTCATCACCTCGTTAAACTGCCCCTTATGAAACCAGGTGGTCTGTTTTCATGGTTTCATGTGGTGCTGAGTGAGGTGCAGAGGCCTGGGAGAACACAGCCTGTTCCACTGCATTTATTGTTTTTTTTTAATTAGAGAAGATGAATTGAGCTGTCTGGTGGCTTCTGGGAGCCTAGGTCCTGTGGGGGGTTCTCTTGCTTTGGTCAGCCTGAACGCTGCTGGAACATTTCAGCCTCTCTCTGCACATGAACCTCCTGACAAGACAGGGAGATGTCATTACCCTCGTTCTGTAGGCAGGGAGCACAGAGGATTTTTTCCAAGGCCAGAGGGGCTTAAATGGGTTGAGCTGTTTTGAGAACTGGTGGTCTCTGCAACTTTGGAAGTTCATGTGTGGTGTACATCGGACATCCGTGGTAGTACAGAGGTCTGAACCCAGGTTCCTTAGTTCACTCTATCCAGTATCAAGTCCTTCCTCTCTCAATGATACGCTATGTAATCATGGTCAAATGACTGAAATTCTCATGCCCATCTGCCAAACGGAGGCGTTGTTTCTTTCCGTAGAGGAGAGCTGAACACAAGTTGTCTATGCATCATACAGAGCTTTTGAGAACATCACGATGCAGCCGTCAGTTTCATTCCTTTTGATTGCATAAGGATATGAAAACCTTCAGTAGCACAAACATGATATTACTGAATTTAAACTAGTGTAGCGGTGCCTTTGTCCAGAACCTAGCACAGTGGGCTCGTAATTAGGGGCTACAATTTTTTCCAGAACCAAGTGGCACAGAAATTGCAGAAACCTTACATTCTGAAATAAATCAATATCCTGTGAATTCTGCGTGGGGGCTGTCTTTGACAGGAACTTAATTGTAAAAACAGAGAATAAAACCTCAGCCAAAACTGTAAGTTTAGCTTTTGAAGAAATGATGGGGATACAGTATTTTCTTGCAAACTTCTTTAGGACTATGGTAAACTTGATTTTACATGTGTTGGAAAATGACCTATACTGGGTATTATACAACTCCCATCATGGTGTTGGGTTGAAATCATGGAAACCTTGCTGGAAAGAACTGAGTGAAACTTTGGTCACATAGGTTGACTGAGTCCAAAATGAAAATAAATAAAAAAACATCAAGTGTGATCCCACACGAACACAAGAAGGGTTCCACACAAACTTGTCTGAAATCAATTCTGCCTTTTCTATAGTTTGTTAGAGAGCTCAGTGGGGTTTTTCTCCTCTTTTTTTCTACACCTCCTTCCTTTTCCTGGAATCCCACATCTTTTTAAGACCATTCCATTGAAAATGCTTCAAACTGTAAGTAAATATTAAATAAGAACGGGATTATTTTAAGCAAAATATTTATATTTACTGCCACCAATATCTGATTTTTAAAATACAGCAACATTTGCAGGGATTGAATGGTGCCATTTTGGCCAGAAAGCTGTTCTTTTCTGTTCTCTTACAGTGATCAGCTCCTGACTCTGACAGATTTTCAAAAAAAATCACAACTTGCAACAGATGCATCCTTAAGTAAACAGTTAAAGTAGATGTTTTGATGACTTCAGTTGTATTGATATAAAAGATCAGTGTCTGACATTCCTGAAAACTATCCAATAGAGAAGGTATCTTCCTGTAAGCCCCTGGCCCTGTGTGTGCTGCTTCAACAATAGTTTAATCATTTAAGGAAGGTGGAGATACTTAATGCACCTAATGAGATGCTCTGAGCCTAGAGAGAGTGGTAAGGGCACAGCACCCTTGACCCTGGAGCCAGAGAGTTGGATAATGTTTAGATTTTTTCCAAGTGAAATTTTTGTTCCATTTGTGAGGTGGAAAAATTATCTTTCTTGCCCAGTTTTTCTGCCTGAGGCTCACCTTGGTTTGTGGCTGCTCTTTGTGATGGGGGAACTAAGCAGCATCCTCTCCTATGTCCTGGCTGGCATGAATATCCATGTCCTGTGTGAATGCGTGCAAAGTGCCTTCTTCGTCAGGCTAGAGGGTAAGCTAAAGCATGTCGTTTTGCAGGTACAGCTGGTGATGTTCTTTCTGAGGCATTTACAGCTACACTATAAAGTAAAAACAGAGAAACACCGAGGTGAGGACTTTAGGCATTGGTTTGCACGTCCCATTTTAATGAGAGGAATTATTATGTGTTGTGGGAAGCTGATCCGACTCCCAGAGGCTGCTTGTGTGAAGATACCCAATTTTTTGGTGGCTCCCTACAGTGAGGGCACAGCACTGAGCCTGGAGAAAATTAGTTTCAGTTCCTGATGAAGTCCCGAACTTCCTTCATGATTTTGGGAAAGCTGTTTGACTTCCCTTCACTCCCTCATTTATATAATGAACCTGGGTTGTTCTTTGGGCCTCCAGGCCCATCCATCAGCATCTGGTTAGCATGTTTATGGCATCAGTCACACTGAAACACTTAAGGGGTCAGACTGTGTGGAGATTGCCATTCCCCGCTCCCCACTGCCTACAAGAGGGTGCTGCTGCCCTGGGCCCTGTCTTGCAAGGGTGACCATGTTCATATGTCTTAGGTGTCAACTTGCTGTTGTCAAGGGTGGGGCAATAAAGCAGATTTGCAGGGTTGGGGAAGATAAGGTTAAGTTCTTATAGTGAAGGTATTTTCAATACCTGTAGTGGAGAGACTGTTTGGGCATAAAGAGATTGACTGTATTCCAAATGACCATGCTGTGCTCTGGAGTAATAAAGTTTTTCCAGGTCCAGTTACCTGCAACTCAGCTGGAGAACATCATGTTAATAGCTGTGCAAATATTTTGTATCAAAACAAGAGAAAATTAATTTTCTCAGTTTAAAGTGGTTTCCTGCATACATAATCTCTGGGTGAGCTCCAAGTACCTGGATGGAACTTTGGACACACCTGGATGAATTTGCAGAAACTATGGCGCGCTTCATGGTTTCACCCTGATCCAAGCAATAGACACCCGATAGACGTTCGTAGGCACTTATATTCACACAGACAAGCAACAGACAGTGGTCCTAGCAAAGTCCTATGTAATTAGGCTCTCAGGAAGGGTCTTATTCTGGGTGCCAAGTGATGGAAGGAGAATAAAATCACTGTCATGGGGTGACAGCTTCAGAGAGAAACTTAGTTTCCTCTTTCCTTCCCATTAGCCTGCTGTACACATGCACTCTCTAATGCTGTAATCAACTGCAGAGGAGCTGCCAGTACTTTTGCGTGGTGCAGTTTTTTCCCTTCGAAAACTCCAGAGGAACCTTTGTGTGCTGTTACAGAGACGTCCTTAAAACATCTTTACTGCAGGGTCCTATATTTCAACTGCTGCAGCAGTGACTCTTAAAATAAGTATGAGATGACTGAATGTGTGAAAAACATTTGCATCTCTTTTTCTGAGCTCTGTGCATTCTGCATCACTTCTGCAAGAAAGCTAAAAGGGTTGAGAGTTTTGCAAATTTTTGTGCTGCTTTTGATTCTGCTCAGAACAATGTCTTAGCAGATGAAATAAGATCCAAGGCAATCTTTTGGTCACATAATCACTGACACTTGAAACAGACTGGATTTATATGTAGTTACTAAAAAATATATAGCAAAATTAAAGTCTCAGACACTGAGTTCATGTGCATTGGCCATTGTAAAGATAAGTAACGGCTGTTATAAGAACACTTAAATGGTTACCTTTGGGACATAAAAGGGATCTTTGAAGACAGTAAGTCTTAATACAGAAATGTTTACTCATAAAAAATACATTTGGAATGGGGGAGGGGAACACATTTCCTATTAATGTGGGTTTTGCCTTTTATGGCAGGTTGTAGCAGGTCTTTAACCTCTGTAGCACTTGAGAGAGGATAGAAATGAGCTTCTCTAAGTATCAACCCGAAGGGCCTTTCCTGCCTATATCTGCAATGTCTCTTGGAAAGATGGTTTTAGTTTATTCTTCCTTTCTGTGACCCAAATGAAAAACTGTCCTTTTCCAACTTCAAAACCTTCCAACAGTTACGTCCTGAGGCCAGAATAGAATTGTCCTCCTGAATTTGCTTCACTTAACCTTGTTTTTTGAGGTATGGGACTGATGGCCCAAACCATGCTCAGATATAGTGGGCATTTGAGGGCAATGTCAGCTGAATAAGGTACAAGAACAGAAGAGGGAATCGGCCTTTGAATGCCATGTTTATAGATGTCACAAAGAAGGAATGATGTTTCTCTTACAAAGGGTGCGGCTGTGCCCAGCATTCCAAATCTGCCTCTGAGTGCAGATGAAGTGGGTGATGGCTCATGTCACCTCTGAGTTTTCTGGTAACAGTTCTGCAAGTAATTTTGAAATTCTTTTTCTAGGGAATTATTATGCTTCTGAGTGAGGCAAGAGAATATCAATAGTATTTGATCAGTGTGAACCCATAACTAGGGGGGATGTGATTTCTGCTTCAAAGTTTTGCAAAATTATTGCTTGGTGGGGTAGAATGCAAGGTGCCAGTGGCCTCAGAGTAGTAGAGAGAAGCTGAGAGTCCTTTATGGAAACTATGTCAGATTATGGTCAAAACAGTTTACTCAGATACGGCAGTTCACAGAGCAGCAGAAGTAGCCTGGACCATTTGGGCGGGAGGAAGGCTGGGTTGTGCAGAGGGATTGGAAGGCCTTTGACCTGCTGCTGTCCAGAGACATGAGGAACAGGAATGTAACAGCAGGGTTTGAACCAAAAGACATCATTTTGTGGGATCTTCAAGAGGAGAACTTGGTAGCAAAGGGAAAAGTTAGGAAGTGTTATGCACTTTTAGAAGCATAAAAACCCCCTGGCCTGGTGCAGAAAAAGACAAGGTAGAGAAGCCAGGAAAAAGTACATGTTGTTGTGAAGATAAGGTTATCAAGGTGAGACAACTGGATTTCTGATGAACCTTTTCTCTAAACCCATGGCCCAGTGCAAAATTAGCTCTTCATTAGCTCTTTACATGCCAGTGAAGGGCAGAACTATTGGTGGGCTTTGTTATTCTTATTCCAAAACATGATGCTCATCCAGGCAGTAATCCTTTAGGTAAGTAACAGAAATTAGGTTTTGAGTCACATACTGACCTGTCTTTGTAGTTAGTACAGCATGTTCTGGTCACGTAATGAGACAGAAGACAGATTAAATGAAAGACAGACAGGATTTTCATTCAGGAAATTGGTATGGTAATGACAGATATGGGGTCTTGGCATGTTTCAGATAGGCTTCATCTAACCTCTTCAGGTAGGAGATACAAGCACTGCTCTCACTTATATTCACCCAGTCAAGCATGAGGAGGTAACAAGTTCTCCGGGGAGGCTGGTATTTAATATCTGCCAGATGCCTGCTGGAGAATACTAATACAGATCCCAGATCTAGTGTGCCCTGGGAATGCAGATGGTTGGTAGCAACATGCCTGGCCCGACAACCACGTTTCCCTTAGCTCCATGGCAAAGCTGCCTGAATTTTCATCCCCTGCTATTTGGATTGTAAAAGTGATGGCTTGGTCAAAGAAGCCTTTTACTGACTTCCTTGGGAGGAGGGTTAGCAGACTAGAGAGGGAACGATGCTGGGGTTTTGGTCAGGGTATCACACTGGTGAATAAGGGGAACAACAACATGGATTGCACTGGATGTCACTTGGACCATTCTCTTGGGCAGGACAAGCCAAGTGCTGTGACACAGCAAGTGCCACGGGCAAGGTTTGTGCTTGAGGAGAAGCTTCAGCTGGCTCCTGCAGTGTGTGCATTCCCCTCCAAAGCAAGGGGAGAGGCGGGGTGGCAGTCCTTGTGGAGATCCCGCAGCTTGTCCTCAGGCTGAAGCAGGAAAAGAACTCCTAAGAGTTTTGCTTTCTTACCAAATAAAGGGAAGAAAAAAACCCTAAACCCCTGTGAGCCTCCATATAAATCAGGGCAATAAAACTGCCTGTGGTCACGATCAAATTATACGGTCTAAATCTATATAAAAGAACTGGAACAGGTTCAGTCCAGCACTAATGTCCTTCTTGCTGTAAACAGTGAATGGGGGTGAGGAGGAAGACGGAGGGCAGACGCTGGGCTCCCAACACCAACACAGCAGGGAAACAATTTGCTGAGGTGGTTGAAGTACGTGTTTTCAGAATCTGTTTGTGTCCATAAGGGTTTAAGAAAAGGATGTCATCTGCTTACTCGGTAACTTGTGTGTGGCCTACGAGTGGTTTCAGATACTTGGCCAAAACCAAATAATCTCTCCTTTTAGGAAATTTGAAAAGTATGTGTGCATCCCAAAAAAGAACAGAGATTTGCTCTGATGTCCCATGCTCCTGCCACAATGCCTTGTGTAATTGTGGCACTGTGTGTTGTCGAGGTGTGTAGAGATAAATACTTATGAGCCCTCTCTGCTAGAAACAGAGACCAGATATTATGATTTGGGCTTTCATGAGACTCTAAGTTAATAGATTATTTTTAATGGGAGAAAAGGATACCAGGGTATGTCGTATATCTTCAGAATTAAACCGAATGCTGCAGAAATGTCCATATTAGGACATAGTACTTACTAGAAGTGAAATAACAGAACTAGTGAGCTTTCACATTATGAATAACTTGGAGATGAAGTTGAAATTTCTGATCTGTAGGAGTTTTTTAAACTGGAGGCTTTGGCTTCTTTTCTGAGTACCCTGGTCACGCTGACAAGTTTATAAATCTCTGGTGTTTGACTAATATCCCAGGGATCTGCACTGTCCTACTCAAAAGTGGTAGCTGCCTTCAGTATTAATTAAGGGCTGTATTAGGGAAGAGCAGAGGGAGCCAGAGGGGTCTTTCAAGTCCAGCAGCTGCTGCTTTTGGAGGAAATGAGCAGAGACTGTACACATGCAGCCTGAAAACCAGTGGGACTCCCCACGACTGCACAGCAGCTGTGCGGGGCCACCAGAAGGTGCGAAGGACTCATGGACTTGGGAAGAGAAACATTAAATCTCCTGGGGCAAGGCAGGGGAGAAAGCTGGTAAGCTAAAAGCAGTAGCAGGTTTAGGCACAATCCATTGAAGACCACTGCAGGCTTAGATGAAGGAAATGGCACCAAGAAATTTGATAACCTGTTATATTTATGTAGCACAGTTCATCCTCAAAGCATTTTGCAAACTTAATGATGTGCAAACTATGCACACACATATCCTTTCATCTGCCAACCACTGTAGCTGCCTTCAGTGTGAAGCTGATGATGACTGCTTTGCCATCACAGCAGTATAGGACAGCAAGTGGAAAATGCCTGAAGTGCAGGCAGATTTAGGGAGGCAAAACTTAACCTTTGGGCAAGACAAAGGGGTTGAGAACAGTTGCGCTGGTAAAGTGCATGGATGGCAATATCTTCTGTGGGTACGGTCAGTCAGTGATTAATCTCTTAGAGATCCCAACAGATAGAGCTCTCTTTAGGGAAAGCTGGAAAATCCACCTTAGCTGTCTGAAGATCTGGTACTAGCTTTCTTTAGTGCCACTTGGCAGTCTCCCACCTCAAAAAGTACTTGCTGACTCTGACTCACGTGAGCTGCTTTCCACCTGAGGTCCATTGGGATCAAATAACAAAGTTCTATGGATGGCATTGTGATGTCATCCATTTCTTGAATTTTTCCATTTAATGGCATTCTTGTCTCAAAGGAAGGGCGTTTATTTTTAAAAAGGGTCAATAAGTGAGAACTAGAGATCTTGGGCAATGCAAAAGTTAATAGCATTTCAAAGTTGTCATGAAAGAAAAAAAGAAAGCCACACCAGCACCTTTGCCCCTTTTACCATCCCAAGGAAGTTCTGCATTTTCAGGCATGGTAGTTTTCAATGTCACCCGCCCTGTAAGAGTTTTGGTGTGCTGTCTAATCCCCCAGCTTAATGAGTTCTGCAGGGATGCACCATGATAACTAAAGATCATTTACCTGAATTGCTTTTTAATTTCTGGAATGGGAAGCTGCTTGTGCAGCAGGATAATTACATTATAATTTACAGCAATCCAAAATCAATAAATTTAGTCATATTGGGATAGAGAAGGAGGATGAAAAATTCCACCACCATTAAATTATTTCACACTCTATACTTGATGTTCCAAGAACTCAATAATAAACTTTGGGGGTTGGGAGAGACGATTGGAGAATTACTGGCTTAGTGAGGCTGGTCAGTAAATCAGCTTTGTCCGGTGATTTCTGTAGTGAAATAACACATGGTGTGTTTGCAGAAGAGGGCAAATACAGCAGATAATGTCCTCTTTCTGATTTATTTTAATTCCAGAGTATTGAAGGAGAGAAAATGCTTTGTGCTCTCTGGCCCCTTATTCCAGTGGGGAAAAGCTGATGAACCATCGCCAGCTGCAAGGTAAACCTAGGCATCTACCTGAGCTTTGCTCCCTGCCTGAATGTGACGGTTGGAGTTGAATAATTATTGGGATGAACCACTAAGGGAGCTAGTGGGGTTTCAAGCTCTTGATGTCCTTATCAAGATGAAACTGGAAGCTTTTCTCCAGGTTAGCATTTTTGCCATGTATAAACCATTTGGCTTATTGCTGGGAGAAGTTAATGTAAGCCCATGGATTGTCTTGTAAGAATGGGCAATGTGGCATGTTTCCTGAACTTCCCTGTCCAGGAAGGACCACACAAGGGTTGGTTTTTATCTTCTGGAGAGTGTTCAAAACTCAGCAGTGCTCTGGCTGCTGGAAATACTAAGGGAGGAGGGATGATCTTGCAAAGAGAAGGTTGGTCTCAGGACATTTACATCTGCTTCCAGCACCTCTTTGTTTCAAGCCAAGCCCTGGCAACACCAGAGCTAATGTAGCCTGTCCTTGGGCCTCCAAATCACCAGCATCCACAGTGCTCCATATTTTCAAAGGTCCACCTAGGAGTCAGGTTCGGTTCTGGTCAGTGGGAGAAATGGTAAATAGACACAGCTAGCCCAGACACACCTCTGCTTGTTTTAAGAGAAATATTATTTGAGCAGACAGTTCAAAGGAGTTCAGTTGGGCTCATGGAGATTGGAGCTGTGGTTTTGGTTTGGGTTTTTTTTTTTCTATTTTCTTTCAAAGGAAGCTTCCTGGTTGTGTTAAATCCCACCCGTGTCTTCACTGAGGTATGGTCTGCTGAATTCATCTCACAGGAAGATATATTAGGTGTTTCTGGACTTCCCTGGCTCAAGCTGACTCAATTTTTATTTTTCCTGTGAAACCACAGAAAAGCTGTCGATGCTGCACCCAAAAAAGGATGTTGTATGAAAAGGAAATCACTTTGTCTCTTGCATTTGAGGAGGATTATGATCTGGCATGACCTCATTATGGGTTAGGCGAGGATATTTCTGGAAATACTAATTAAATACTTTTTCCATCCCTTGTGCCCTTGTAGCAAGTGTAGACTTTATAACAAGAAAAAGGGGGAAAAAAAAAGCTGTCTGCAAGGAATTTTTTCAAGTTCTTTCTCCAGTCAAATGAAGGAAGTACAGTTACAGTCATGGTAGCAATGTTAGAAGCTATTAAACAAAGTTTTCTTAGTTGTGATGAACTAGGGGAAAATAATTATCTGAAATTAGACAGTAAAGCTGAGATTCTCCAGATGCTTTTGTCTATGCCTGACTTCAGGAGTCTGAATAATTCTTGTCATTTCAGCAAGATCACTGTAGATTGCTGAAAACATCCTTCTTTCTACAGGGGTTTTTTTTTTCCTTCATTATTTCCCCACATTCAGGTTCAGTGAGCACAAGCACTAGTGCACAGCCCCACAAACCATCCCGTTGCCAACACCTGGTGGTGAGCTGTGGCACGAGCTGTAAATCTGTTACATTGGCACAACCAGGGAAGAAATTACATGGTACCATGTCCTAATGTATTTATTAATGGATATTCTCCTGTTATTTCTTTTGATGGTGTTCTCCTCCATTTAGAGGTAAGCCTCTAAATGGCTTACCCATTTTTCTCTAAGAGATGTATCCTCAACTTGCAGCATTTCAGTGAGTTTTAGCAGCTCCAGATCCTGCCCTGGCCGTCTGAGCTGTTTCCTATTGAGATCAGTGGGAGTCTTCCACTCAACTTCAATGGAAGTTGGACTTGGCCACTGACAAAATGTCTTTTAAAATTGCCTTCAGCAAATAAGCTTGTAAATGTTAGCACTAAAATAGCAACGTGCAGGCCCAAATACGTCTGTATTGAAAACATATGCTGTCAGATAAAAATGTGTTCTTACAAAACCTTCAGACATCATCATCACGTGGAGGCTGTAAAGGTTTGCTTTTTTTTTTTTTTTTTTAATTGTATATTTAGCACTTTGGTTCTCTAACCTGTTGTGTGGCACTTTACATACGGTTGAGTCTAACGAGGCGAACACCAGACTACTCTGAAAGAGCAGTTGGTGGCTTTTGTTTCCGGTTATTGTTCTACATCCAGAAATATGGTTCTTCTTTTTCTTGTGAATGTGAGATTTTGTCCAAATTGCAATATTCCACTGGTATTTAACAATATCCAGTCCTGCATTTTGTTTGAAGTCTGGTTGCCCCCGTGGATATGAAACAGGACAGCTGTATTGTAGCCAAAAGAGCGAAATGGACATTTCCTCATGGTAACTTCAGGAATTGCTTCTTGAACTGCAAGTGGCCAGCTTTACATTGAAACATCACAAATGGAGAGAATATGTGGGGGAATTGCCCACATTTTTACACTTTTTCTCCCTTTGTCCTTCGCAGTGTTTAAGGTAAATGAAAGCTGTGGTTAGGGTGGCTTGGGGCAGCTGATGAGTGGACCATGGCTTGTCTGTCATCAGCATTCTCAAGTGCTGTGCTTGAGAGTGATGGTTAAGGCAAATGGAACTGGGTGATGGCTTAAATGCCTGTTGTAAATTGTCAAGTCCCAGGAGTGGATTGATAACAGATAACTTGATTCAAGACAAAGCAGGGGCAGCTGTGGAAATAGTAATTCCATCAGCCATCCCAAGCCCTGCTGCCTCTGCCTACCAAAGAGCCAGTGACACCTGGCCTTTGGCAGAGGGAATTCAAAAGATTTTATCAGGGCTCATCTGAGATGACTTGTATAACCATCTCCATCCTCCAGATTCAAGTCAGTTTGAAAAGTCCTCCCAGCCACACAGGTGATGGAAACTCTGTTGTTTCCATTATTTCTAGATCTCTTATCAGAATTCTTTCCAGGGGTCAAAATCAAAGCTCTTCCTATAGAGTCTATTAAAATGAATTGAACCTGACTGCCTCAAACAGAAAAATTTTTGGCAGGGTAAACCATCTGTGGGAGCTAATGGAAGCTGGAGCTCAACAGATAAAACATTAAGATGGGCTGGAGTTTGCCAAGACAAGCACTTGGACTTTTTCAGACCATGTACTTGCCTCCCATGGGATATACTCACATCAGACCTTGATGGTCCCTGTGTGTAGTGGCAGAAGCACGTTTTTGGTGCTGTTGGTTTGATGTGACCCCCCTTTCCTCTTGTGGGAGGACTGTTCAAAGAAAATCTCCTGTTAGTCAGATTTTTTGTTATTTTGTGTTGGCACTTGTGTTATCTCAAAGAGGCCTCTCCAGCATCATCTGCGTCAACAAAGTACTCCAGTGGAGAGCACAGTTTATACCAACAGAAGGTCTCCTCCAGCTCAAACCCATTCCCCAACCCAGCACAGACTACACCGGAAAATTATATTTTCCTGCTCCCTCCATTTTTATTTTTTTTTTTACTTTTTGGGGGGGGTTGTTTGTGGTTTGTTGGGTTTTTTTTTTTTTGTTGTTATTGGTTTGGCTTTTGTTTTGTTTTGGGCCAGTGCATCTGTCTGTGCTCAGGACTTTAGGAGGGTAGAGCAGGGTATGGAGGAAAGGTGCTAGAACCCATTCCCCTGCAAGGGAACTGAAGACACTTGCAGTGCTTTGCAAATTTGATGGTGAGTGGCCAGTCCAGCCCATCGTCTTAGAGGGAAGAAGCACACAGAGGTATCTGCACAGAGATCTGTGCATGACACGACATTTTTGGCTTTGCAAGAGAAGGGGCCCCATTCTTCCATTTAGCATAGGAGGCTTTTGAAAAGCTCCGACCTTCTTCCTCTCCAACTCCTGAGCTATTCCTTTGGGTAAGTGCAGTTGTAGGCTAAAGGTGCAGATGGTTCAGGTCCTAGTCACTGCTGTTGCAACGTGCTGTGAGACTAAAGCACAGCTTGGCACAGCCACTGAGCTCAAGCCGATTATGTGAAAAAGTAACACATGAGCAAATTCAGGGTGAGGCAGAAGAACAGTATGGGATTTAAAAATCTCAGCCCTGTTATTAATTTCTCTGGAAAAGGTGAATTAATAATTCTACTTTTAATTCATTAGTATTTAGGCTAAGAATATGTTGGCTCTGAAAGAAAATTATAAAGTAAAGGGGAAGCTGTAATAAAATCTCCCTCCTCCTCCTCTTAAAAAAATGTTTTGCACAAAGACAATTCACTGATTAGAAATGAAAGTTGTAGTCCCGTGGGGCCAGGTTGGAATTACTGCATACCACTTGTCTTTGAAATCAAGGCCTCCAACCTTCTTAATGTCCAGGTGGGGAATTCCGGTGGCTTTACTCTAATCCAGGCAAATCTGAAATCCAACCCTGTTGGGAGGAAACAATGTGGGAAACAGATTCATCTTGATCTCGGCTTTGTGCCTTGGAAAACGATTAAGACCAACTGTTAAGCAGCTCCCGATAGAGTTCACAAACCTGCCGGCCTCTGTGTGACACAGATTTCTCAGTTCAGGCTTCACCCCTTAAAATAACAGATGGAACTGATCCGGTTAAGCTACAAAGTGGGTTTCCGTTATTCCCCAGTTGTTAAAATATTATGTCTGTAATTGCAAATGATTTTTAATCTGATTGCTTTGCTGCAATTAATTTTTTTAACTTTCCATGGTTACTTTAAAAAATCAGACCCAAACAATTTAGTGCTGCTGACAGGCAGCCAAACTGACTTATGTGAGAGTGATGTCCTGAGACACTAAATCCTGTGTAGTGCTGCGGAGGTCACACACATGGTCCTATCAAACTCACGCAGTGGGGTTCCTTCTATACTCTTTTTCCTGTCCCAATCTCAGTCAAGATAACTGGTTTTATAGTAGCTTTTGAGGATTTCAAAGTGATTTAGAAAATCAAGTCCTTTGAGGTAGAAAAGTATTCATGTTCTGCACATAAATAGAAGGGGGAAGCAGAAAAGCTGCTCTTTGTTAAAGCTTATTTTGGCAAATCCATGAAGAAAACCAAGGACTCACAAGTCCATTTAGTGATACAGTTGTTAAGAAAATGTCCTCCAGGGAACTTTCTTCCCTAAGATTTCAGACCTGGTGAAGGCTGGAAGAACATCCTGGCCTTGCAGAAAATGAACCTTAGAAACTGTCAAGGTCTTTATTCTCCTGTAACACTGGTTAAGGGAGTGTTGCAAGAAAATAATAACTAAACAGTAATGTAATCTTTGTTGTTTTTCTTATATTCATTGCATGTGGTTACAATCAACAGCCATGGGTAGCAAAACTTGTTGCTGCTTTGGTTCTTAGGTAATTTTGCAAGTAGTTACTAGCAGATTTATAAAGTTTGGCACCAGGCTGTGCTGTTTAAGGGTGGGATTTCAAAAGCTTCCAGTGGAATTCGGAGCACAGATCCCTCCATTTCTTCCTGCAGATAGACATTTTATTCTTTATAGGGGATTTATCATTATTGCAGTTTTGCCAGGAATTTAGCAGCAAATTTTGTTTAACACCATTCCTCAGCATTCCATTACTTAAAAGACATGGACAGTTCGTTCCTTCTCCCTTCCTTTTTAGACAGCCTGTCCAATAGGTGATTTTTAAAAATGTGATTAAATATGCAGTATCGTGTACCTCTTTTACACTATGTCAAGGATAAAGGGATTGATTCTGCTTTTTTTTCTCTACTGAAAATATTTCACTAAAACCCTCTGTGTGTGTGTGTGTGTGTGTGCGCGCGCGTGTGTGTGTGCACGTGCATATGCTGGCCACCCACCCCACTCCATCCTGTAGGCATAAAGGTTGTCTCTTACTAGGACCAGTAGGAGCTAACAAACCAGAATAATAGAATCTTAGAATCAGTAACCAATCAAGGAATGATTTGGGTTGAAAGGGACCTTAAAGATGATCTAGTTCCAAGCCCTCTGCCTCATGCAAAGATACCTTCCACTAGACCAGGTTGCTCAAAGCCCTGTCCAACCTGGCCTTGAACACTTCAAGGGATGGGGCAGCCACCACTTCTCTGAAAGTCCCTTTCAGCCTTAAAATTGGGGCAGAAAGTTTTGTTACTTTATCATAGGGGAGTGTTTCTCTCATTGGTGGGTTTTCTCGAGGTCAGGTTTGTTTTCCTCTTTACCAGCCCCATTTTCTCCAAAGGTTGCCCCATTTCACCCTTTGGAGGCTGCCCAGACACCACACATTTCAGCTAAAACTGGAGCTTTCTGTTTTGCATGATGGCTTGAGGAGTCATTTGCAGACCCATTCCCAGTGCCCCGCAGGGATGAGCAGGGTAAAGCCTCACACTGATCTGGTTTAGGGTGGGGGCCAGACTGCAGGGGGCCCGTACCCCCCTTGCTTCTCGTCTGCAGGGTTCCAAGCCCCTTTGTCACCAAATAGCATCCCTACTCCTGTAAGCATCAATGCTCTGCTTTCAGTGCACTTTGCTGTGGTCCCTGCAGAGTTCAATGATATTTAAGCATGTAATTGAAGTTGCATTTGAGTGCAAAAGTTGAGCTGAATGGGGAAGTCAGTGTAAAAAATAAACACTCTACAGTTGTGACTGATTTTGTTCTTCACCTTTGCAATTTTGTGGAGTTGCTTGCAGTTAAGAATGGGTATTTCCTTCTTCTTACATGCTGGGAATGCAGTAAAAAACTGAAGAGCATAAAAGGGAGCTCTGTTAGCACCAAGCCAGAAGCCCGGTCATATAGTTGAGGAGAAACTGGAAAGAGTTTGAGAAAAATTCACATCTGTAACAGAGTAGGTTTTCATGTAGAAATATACATACTTAATTTATGCTTGCAGCGACAGCAGTTGTATGTGCAAAAGCAGGCATGCAATTACATGTCCACTTCTGCTTGGGATTCCAGGACTTAAGAAAGAAGCGATTATGATCATGGATGAGTTATACTGTAATGACTCTTCATGTTGTATAAGGAGCATCTGTGTGCCATATTATGCACATGTGAAACTATTTTTATTATATTAATTTGATTTCCATGGCAGATTGCATAGTAACCATTTGTGTTTAATGGCTGCATAGAAATTTGTCTTGCAAAGAGTTGACTGTTTATGTACATGGCTCTTGATAAGGCAGAAGGTAGCGAGATGGTTGGCATTTACACACTTAAAGCTAGTATTTGTACAATGAGAAATCCAGTTGGCTTGCCCCAGAGGCATTGTCCCCTGAGATTTTCATTGTAATTACAAGCATGCAACTTACCAATTATTCTATTCAGGTACGTTTCTTAATGAATAACAAATTTGTTTTGATAAGAGCTGGTCCTCTGTTCACTGATTATGAGAGAATGATTGGAGAAGATCAGCTGTGAAGGAACTTTTGCAGTTGCCAGTGTGAGATCGCTGCTTCTCTTTATTTATTTATTTATCTGTTTTGAACAGTCATTTCCTCTTAGACTTCTCCCCATGATAAAACTCACTTTTCAAAGATTGTAATTTCCTGTTTTTCCTGGTTCTTCTAAGGCTTAGGAAACTATGGTTCAGCAGTTCAACCTGCTATATTGAGCTACCTCCTTAAAAAAAGGGATGCACAAGACCTTGCCTCAGAGGCAGTGGAGTATTTAAACTTCTCTCTTTCCCAGATTCATCCTTTAACTTTGTCATTTACTGTCAATGGTGTTATCCATTCAGATGCAGTCAGGTCTTTTATGACTTCTCCTGAAGTCTTGTCCACACTAATTTCTTATGACAGAAGGTTCTCCTGAGGAGCCACTTGTTAAAATCCCTTAGTTTGCTAGCAGTAGCGAGTGGAGTGTTACAGCTGACCATCTCAATTTCCAGTGGAGACTTCAGACAGTGTTGCATCTGAACAACCACCTTTGCTTCTGACTGTTTTTTCTGAGGCATACAGTTTCCGGTTTTGAGATTGCCTCTGACACAACTAGAAATTTTTTAATTTAAAAAAAAACTTGGGAGGAGGGTGCATGGATGATCAGCTCTTCACGGTTTTCATTCTTTGCAATGCAATAGCGGGATAAAGAAATTACATGGGGAGAGAGGGATTCTAAATAATTACGTTGATTCAGTACACAGAGATATGCCAAGCCTTGCCGCAGAGATACTGCTGCTCTGTTTTATGTGGCTTTTACATGTTATAGAGGGAGCCCCAAGAACACCATAACAGGCTTTCAGAGTCTTCCAAGGGCCATATCCTACCAGTCCCCTTCCACAAGAAGTGCTCAAGGGGAAAGGTGAGAACAGAAGGCTGCTGAGGACTGCAGAGAAAATTCATGTACCTTAACAGAATGTAAGATTTTTTGGTAAAGAGTTTAAGGTTATTTTTGAGACTGGTAAAATGGATGTTCTTCTCTGAGTTTTGTTAACAGAATATTTAAACTGTAGGGGTAGTCCACTGTTGATATATATCTCCTTTGTGGGGCTTTTCCCATGCTTTTTCAGGCTCTGGGTTTAATAATAGTAATGTTCTTCTCATATATTTTAGATAATGGTCATCATATTTTCTTGTCTCCTTAGAGACACTGTGAAAATTAATTAGCTAGTGTTTATAAAGGAGGACACTCAGATCCTGTTACTCTGACTAATTACTCTCTGAATACCTGTATTGATTTATAGCAGGAGTGCTCCCAGGATGGGATGATGTTTTGCAGGGAGAAGAGCATCTCTGTCTGGCCAGAAATGCCTTGGGGTGACATGCTCCCGATTACCCAGCCAGCTCTGACAAGTATATTGACAAATGCCTGATACTTAAATATGTCACCTTACCTTCTCCAGGCTCTGCAGGATGCATTTATTGCAACTATTATCCCCATGGTTTGTTAGACCAAATAAAACATGGTTTGAGGGGGAAGTCCCCACATTTCAGGGTCTAAACATTGGGGAAGACAGTATGTACTGTAGGCTAATATATTTTTGAGTGCGTGTGTTTGGGTGCGTAGATGATGTTTGTACATGTCAGATCAGGAGAAATGTATTTCAGTAAGGTTTGTTTTTTTCCTGATCTAACAAGTACAAACTTCAATTGGTTGTAAAAACACCACTTTGTAATTGTATTTAATAAGGAGACGGCTTGGAGCCAAGCTTGGAGATCCCAGCCCTGCTGGGTTTGAGAAGGAAGCAGGTCTCAGTCAGGGCTCTGCGGTGCAGACACATCCTTTCCCTGTACTCCATCCTGACCAGGGCTCTGGCACCCACTCTGGGTGACAGGTACGACAGCTCCAGCTTTATTTTCTGGCCAGAGAAACCAGGGTTTTGGGCAAAAACTAGACCAGATGAACATGAGTTGAAAAGAAAAATCTAATGACTAAACAACCGTGAAGTTCAGTGGATCCCTGAGTTTAGCATTTAAACCCATTATTCAGATAGCAGCAGCGGTTGAGCTTTAGTGGCCTAGACTGCAAAAATCCACACCAGCACTGTGCGGAATGACTCTGTCCCTAAGCCAAAATACCACACTTTAGCTTGCTACCCAAACAAAAGGCAGCTTGTCACAACCACCTTGTGGCTATTGGTACAGATGAGCAGCTTCTCCTAGTAAAGGACAAAAGCCATACACTTGCTCCAAGGGGCTGGAGAGCAATCACCGGTCAGTGGTGTAAAGAGTAGGCTGTTAGCCGTGGACATTCCCTGTTTCCTGGCTTGCAGTACTCCAGATCACGGTCCAGACTGGAAAGCAAGAAGACCAGCTCCTCTACCTGACTTGTATCTCATCCTTCTCCTGTCACCAGCCTCTGAAACGAAGGAGAGTTTATCTCAGGCCAGGTATGAAGTGAAGGATACGCATTTCTGCCTGCTATGACTCAGAAGCAAAGTAGCAGCTTTGGTTTGGCAGAGGTGGAGCTGGGTATATGTTGCAGCCCAAGCATAATAAAGGTCTTGAGGGTGTAAGTGGGGAAAACCATTCACAGTCCTGACTTGGCAAAGCTCTTTGCCCCAAGCCAAAGAGCCTCCCAAATCTCGGTTGGTTCCCAGAATTCAGACACCAGTGTTCCTACAAGAAATGAACACACACAGTTCGTTTTAATAAGGATGGAATTGGCAGCTGCATGGAATATTAGTTGAAAGAACATAACAGACACGGTAGAGGGAATCTTTAAGCTACTAAGAGTGACTACAGGGATATCCTGTCAGTCTTAGGGTCTTTTTCCTGTACCTTCTTCCAAACAGTCATGCAGCAGAAATGTGTAATTCTGAGGAGGTGAACATGTGAATACCCTGTCAGTGGGATAGTGCTGCTCTTGAGGCTTTCACCACTTCCTAGATTGCATTAAGGGATGTGCTTTGCTGCAGCTTTTGATATCTTTGCTTCTGTAGAATCTTTCCATGTCTGAATATATCCTGAGTGTTGTGACCTTTCAGCACAGCATGTTTTTTGTGTGACTCTTGTGATATTGCCTCGTTTAACAGTAATGTGGCATCATCTCAGCTTCGCAGCCTCAAGGGTCAGATGTTGTGATGACTCAGTTTCAGCAGGGACAGTACTGCTCACCATTATGGAAGTTTGTTCCTGCAGAAACTCCTTGAGTGTGTGTGTGTGCACACATATATTTTCATGTTTTACTGTTTAAGCAGCCTGAAATCTTTGTGGATCCCTGACTAGTTGAAGGGAAAGTGTAGATATGACTCAGTTCTGATTTTCTTTGGGACTTAATGGCTTTACCTGTTGGAGCAAAATATATATTGTAGCAGAAAGGCCTTGGATGAGGTACTATTTCTCTGCAGCTGAGCAGAGAAGCTTTACTGAAACCACGTAAAATGTGTTTGGGGCACACTGGTAGTGGTGTACAAATGAATAAACTTAAGGTTGGAGAGGTTAAGATCATGGCTTTAGAGGAAGAACCTGAAAACTACTAGTTTCAGCCCATTTGACAGCTTGGAAGAGAAGAAATCAAAGTTACTGGTTCTCCTGATTTGGGCCCTAAGCACAACCACTCATGTACTGCTGCAGCAAAGTGTCTTCATCGGAGGTGGTCCCCTATGTTGCCTGGGTAAACCACTGAGGATTAAACCACAACAAAATATCCTCGTCACTAAGTCTGCAGATCTGGAGGGGAAAGAAGTGAGAGATAGAAACAATGGATGTTTTTTGCTGGTTGCCAAGATTTATAATGATGATTACGATGATGATGAGTAGCTGAAGGAATGTTGCTCACATTGTAAACCACTGATCTCCTGACACTCATCAGCAGAATTTCAGCTCTCAGATATTTCAGTGCTGGGGTGTTTTCTATCCTTATCCAAGTGGTTTATTTAATACAGCTGCAGACAAACCCCCAGCATGGTGGCTTCCAGCTGCAGAGCCTGTGATCCCCCTTCCCAGGCCTCCCCTTGAGGGGCTACCACGCTGAGAGCCCAGTGTGGAGAGGAGAAGAGGTTGATGTCACCATGCAACATATCTTGTTTATCTTTTATTTATTGCAGGTGTTTATACAGGGCAGGTCTCTCTGCTCCCAGCTCACAACTCTGCACCAGTGGCGGCTGCTGCTTGCCAGGTAGAGGCAGGAGAAAGGCAAAGGAAGGGGCATGAATAATGCAGCACAACATATTTATCGACATTGTCAAGTTGAGCCTCAGATCAAGTTTAGTGGGTAAAGAAGAGGCTTTGAATTCCTGCCGTACTACACATTAAGATTCAGATAACTTGATTTTGTAAAATAAGTGAGTCCGAGAGGCTGAAACACAGGAATTCTGTGTATGAAATGCAGCTGGTTTTTTTCTTTCTCCCCCCCCTTCCCCACCCACTTCTCGTGTCACTAATGGGGGATTTGATGTGAGATGGAAATTGCCTGAAAAAGATTAGCTGACCATGAACACATACCTCCTTTCTCCGCTGCACATCTCTCCCACCCTGCAGGACTGCTGCTGCGTGCATGGAAAGCTCGTTCTTGTCCCTTCCTAGTCCTTATGTAAAATTTTGGCACTTTGATATGTACCATTGTTTGTAATTGTCTAGGCAAAACTGTTCCAGGAAATATGTGAGGGGTACAGCGCAGCTCTGGGAGATGGCCATCTTGCTCCAGCAGTGGTGGAGCAGCCCCTCCTGCATCCCCATGCTCACAGCAGCGTGGGCTTCCCTCACTGCCCTGGTCAGCTGCAAGAATGGTACAGACTGCTCAGGCTTAGAGAACAGTGATTTATCTGTTTATTTATTTATCTGTTATGTGTTAGAACACTGGACTTAGACCTCAAGAGTTATGTTCTGTCACAAACTACTCCAGTTGTTTTGAATGTGTCATTAGGGCTGGGATTTCCTTAAAGTAGGCGACAGTGGTTCAACTTTTCTGCTGTTTGAAAAGAATGACAGTAAGTCATGAAGAACATCAAGGGGTGGGGAGGAAAGAAGTGTAGAGCAAGTTAAATTGGCACTGAATACTTCAGAACGCCCCTACCCTTCATGTTCCTATTTTCATCCCTGTGTGACATTTTCTTACAGCGCAGAGCCCTGAAATGTAAACCATCCATAGCTGGAGTGTCTTTGCAACCCTGTGGAAACAAATAACTTATTTCGATATATCAAAAATTGAGTATATTTTTATATGCACAAAGTGTATGTAATATTTTAATATGAGTTACTGGTAACCTAGATTACCCTTCTGTTTTGGGTCCTGGACACCAACAACCCTATGCCCTATCTTTTGATGTTACTCCTTGGTTTGTCCCCTGCATTTGGGGAGGCAGATGCTTGTCCTGTGCTCTGAGGTTAGGAATTCATCTGCAGCTGCTTGCCCACAGGTAGTCAGTCATTCCTTAAGGCATAATTCAGGAGACATTTATTGATTGTTATTACTTTTGGCTGCAAATAGTAATTGCAGATGAAAAAACCCCACCAAACTAGCAAAGCTAGGTAGAAGCCAGACTGGCTTTTGTGTGATGTGAGATACTTACAGACTTATAGCCTCTGTTTTTTAAATGTCTGTGCAAGGACACCCTGTTGTGTATATGTGTGTGTGAAATTAAAATGGGATTGTTATTCAGACTGCATTTTAAGTGCCTAACCTCTCCATTTTGAAAACATCCTTCTGCTTTGTGGGAAAGCTCATACTCCTTAAATTGTATTTTTCACTGGTGGGGGGAGAAGTCCACAGGGAGTTTTGTGGACAGTTCACACTGTCAACTCAGCGTTTTTGCATACTCAAAAAACATAAGTCTTCACAGTCAAAAAAAAGAAAGAAAAAAAAGAACCCCTGAAGAAATGATCTTAATACTTAGCAATTTTTTTTTAATTTAAATATGAAGGGTCTGGGATTTATTTTTTCTATTCAAACAAATAAATATTTTCCAGAAAGCAAACATAATTTCACTCTGTCTACTGCACACAAGGGAAAGAGATAAATGATTACTTGACCCCAGGACAACACGATGCTCTTTTTTTTCCGTTGTCTGGTTGTGGTGCAGGAATGTGCAATCTGCAATCAGAACTGGCAGATGCACAACTTTTGTTTGTAAAACTGACTTCATTATTCCTGCTGTAGGGGTGGGCTGGACGAAGATGTTTGGGATGCTGACAGTTTCTGGCCTTCCTGTTGAATCATCCGTATATTTGGCCTGGACTGAAGGAGTAGTAGCGTCACTAAGCTCAGATCCAGGGTCTTGGGAATCAGAGAGCAGCCAGCATGTTTTAACGATAGCTTTTTAGCATGAGTTCTCATTATCTCAGCATTATCATGGTTTTACTTCATCCCGTCCCTCCGTTTTATTTTGACATCTACTGAGACTACAAACGTTTTTGGACCAGGGTCATCTCCTCACAGCACATGCAAAGAGTAGAGTGGAGATGTTTTTTTTGCTGGATCTTTACATAGCACTATCACATTACATATAACTATGATCTAATGTTATATATCACCCTGGAGCTAAAAATCCCAGCCGCCCACCAGTACTTAGCTATATTTTACTTCTGATGGCTTGTGCAGTGCTGCACCTCCTGCTTGTATCACACTAATGACTGTCTTCCCTTATTTACCTTCTCAGATGCCTACCCTAGTCTGAAGCGATTCCCTTAAGGCTAAGAGAAAGGCACTGGGGAAAAAAATGATGTGCGATTATGTAATTAAAGCCTGTATTAATTTATGCAAGGTAGTCTGAGCAGCCAAAACTTTTACATTTCTTCTGGAGTTCTTGAATCAATCTTCTTATTTGTCTAGTAGGAAAAACTTTTTTTTCAGCATTTCCCAAAGTGAAATTTCTTTGTTCTTTTAGTAGAAAATGCCAGTTCCACTATTCCCAAAAATGATTTTTCTGTTTCCTTTGCAACCACCCTTGGGATTTGAACCACAGACCTACAGCACTGTAACAGAGGTCTCTATCCGTGTGCTAATTAAAAGAATTAAAACCAAAGTTAGACAGAAGGGGAAAGCAGCAGCTTGAGGCCAGGTGTTAAAAAGGGGGTTTGAGGCAGGGACACATCACATCCCTACCACAGCAATCCCCAGCTGATCATACTGTCACTGACCTTCTCCATTTGTCGCCTGTTCCCTTCAAAGTCTCAGCTGGAAACTTTCCCAGTGCTGTGGGACTGGCTTTCTCCTTCTCTCTCTCTGCTATTATTTATCCTCCTAATTGTGTAAAATGTTTTGGCCTGTAGTTTCTGTGGAGGATGCTATGCAGAATAAAATTGGTGCTGTAGATATGAAATTGTGATCTGTAATTTGTATTTTCTCCCCTGTATAACTCAAGTTTATTAAATAATGATGTGACTGAATGTGGTTCTTAATATCAAATAGGCAATGCAATTTGTTTTTATAATTTCCTTTTGTTTATCCCTCTTTATTACTTCTCATCTCACATGGAGGCACAGAACATTTGATTTGTGGTTTTTTGAGCATAATAACAGTGGGGCAGAGACAAGGGAGTTGGAGAGAAGGTTTAGCACGTGTGATTTGAGTGTCTGTGACTCGAAGTGACCAGCAAACTCCCTGGGGAAAGTTTACTGTCTGTGAATCTCATTAGTCTGTTTATTTTATTTTACCTTCCTAGTGTTTGGTTATTGCTAACACTTAGAAATCTTGCACTTCTGAATCTTGTTGGCTTGAGACCTAAAGCACCGAACAGCTCATTACTATAGCAAAGCTCAACTCCTTTGTGTCTCGTGACACTTCAACAGCTCAGTGACCTGGGTGGTGGCCCCAGCAAGGCCTCTGATCCTACCTTTTTGTTAGTATAAAGAGAAAAAGAAAAAAGAAAAAAAAGACATTAAAATTAAAGTCTCATGACTGTAATGAAAAGGTTATTTCCCCTTCTCTTGCAAGTTAAGTTCTGTGCAATTGCAGCTCACTTTGTCCTGTCCATCTTGTAGTCTCATTAGCTGCTGGGCCACAGAGGAATTGAGGAGAGAGAGTTGGGGGTTTTATCTGCATGCCGTTCCAGTGTGGAAGATTCAATGAGATGATGGCTTGTCATTTTTTATTAATGAGTTGGAGCCTGATTCATTATAGATGTGTGGAATGAGCTCGGTGTGGCTGCAGGGGGAGGGGAGGGACTCTGCCAATGAAGAGATACCCTCAACGTGGGTCTTCTCCTGCTTAGTCTTAAGCAAACTGGCTTACCAGTGCTGCTTGCCGCTGTGTTGCAGGGCAGCTGAGTTATTGTGTGGCTCCAGTTTCCCACTGCCCAAGACCACATTTCAGCATATGACAAGTAACCACAAAGGAGAAACAAGTATTTAGCGATGCTCAACAATTAGACATTACTAAGAAGTTTCTCAGGCACTGTCCCTCAGGGTCTGGCTTTCTGGGGTGGCAGGTTGGTGGCTGACAAAGTCTTCCACCAGGGCAGGTCTTCCAAAGTCTTCCAAAGTTTCTGTTTGAGGGTGCAGATTGGCGTGATGGATTAAATCATGTTCTCACCAATGGAAGCAAATAGCTGTGTGTCCTTCAGTCCTTCCTTGAATGCTGATGACATGAGTCATACGTATTGTGTGTATGTATAAATATATATATGTTAAAAAATTATATACATATTTTTATCAAAAGCCATGTGGTCAGAAAAAAAAACCATTTGTGTTCAGCAGGAGGTGTGTTAAGTGCTGGGAAAGTTGGGGGCAGGTGACACTCTTACCCTTGCCATTTCCGAATTCCCTTGAGTAGAAGTGGTCACTGACACTTTGAGGGCTCTCCCTCCTCCCAGCCACCAGAGGAAACCCCTCTTGGCAGGCACAGGCAGAGATAGGGTTATCCGCTGCAGCTGCTACCCCTTCACTGGCAGCTCCCGGCTCCAGCGGCTGCACCCGCAGGCTGTGCCCATGGTGCCCCTGAGTGACCACACATGCCTCCATGAGATGCTTCCTAGGGGGGAGAAGGAATTTGGGTAGCAAGAACTATTGAATGTTAGAAAACAGGATTAAATACTTAAAGAGTATTTAAGACCAGTTTAAAGAGTGTTTAAACCAGCTTAAAAAGCCCAGCACAGGCTCTTCTTGCACAAACTTAATGAATTCTGTTTCTGGTGCTTCTGTATTTCTGCCTATTGCTAGAAGAAGCCCTTAAAAGCTGCAAGAGGGGCTTCTCTCTCACACTTTTTGTGTTATTTCTATGGACCATAGAAGTGCAAGTAAATATCCCAGCTTTTGGAAGTGTCTGTGACAATAATCTGGCCTTTTCAAGAGTCATAAAATTGTAACTAGAGGCAGAATGGGCATCATTTAGCTTGCCTGTTGCACTGTGTTTATTATGTCTTCAAATTTGTAAGCTCTGTGCTCTTTTCAGAGATAGGTAACCATTCAGCATTAATCTCGGTGCAGACTGTCAGAGAGTGACAACTACCCATGGAGTTGCAGTTGTCTCTTCTTAATCTAAAGCAAAGGTCATGCAGATGAAAGTTGTCTGGCTGCTCTTTGTATACAGAAAAACATAAATTCTGTGTGTTTGGCAGTGGTCTCCCACTGGGAAGGTGTGGTGTGTACCCCTGTGCCATGCTGCTGCGCTGACTGGCACAAGTTTCTTCTCTGTGTCAAACCACCAACTGAGAGTGAATAAGGAAATATTCTTGAGTGTCTTAGAGGATCATTAATTTAATAGCTCTTGTTGAATAAGGGAAATTTTTCCTGCTTTGCATTTACACTTGCCTCTAGATAAATTCTGGCTGAGGTTATGTTCTGGTGATCTGCAGAGGACAGAACACGCTGTTTTTCCAGTCTTGTTATTTATAATCATGCAGTGTGGTTCAAATATTTTAGAGGTAGCTGCAGAACTGGGTACACATGGAAATAAAGATATGCTGCTCCTCTCTTTGGTGAGAGCTTTCTTTTCCAGCATTTTTTCAGAACCCACAAGTATTTTGAAATGGTTGGGTGTACTATATAGAAACTTAAATATAAACTCAGCATACTGTTTGTTATTCTCCGTTTGCAAGAAAAATAAAAGATCAAACTGTCCTTGCAGTAAAAGTGCGGTCTTGAAAGGGTTAATGCAACAAACAGGCCTAAAGGAATCTTTTCCCCTTGTAAAATATGCAGCTGTAGTGACAGCAGTATTCCCAGAGTCAAGTTATCTTTTACATTAGTGAATGTTGTTCCTAAAGCTTTAGCTGGGGTAATAAATGATTCATGGTAACCACACCTTTGTGCACAGCCGTCCACTTGATGTTCAGTCCATATGCAACTTCAAGAAACCTTGTGCAGGAGCTCCACGGCTGCAGTTCAGCAGCTTTCTCCCAGTAACTCTGACAGGGGGAAAGGCATTTGAGTAACAAATGGTAAGTCGAAGGGAAAGGTTTCTCTTCTGCCTCTTAAAGTGTAAATTAGCAGTGTTTGTTTGTGCTTTCTGTGCAACCTAAGTTTGATGCATGCTCCTGAGAGTCTGGATGTGGAGAGGAGGCTAAGGAGGAGGCGGCTGAGTCTATTCTCTTTGGAAAAGAGGAAGATAGGAAGGGAACTTTAAAAGTTCTGTGTGTCAGTTCTTCTAGCATATCCCCAACATGCAACTAATGAGACCTCCCAGTACATATGTACTGCAAGAACCCCTTGCAGAGATGCTCCAAGTCAGATGACATTCAGAGCTGGGCTGGAGAGCAGATCTCCCACTCCCTTGCCTTCTACTCTTGCTGTTAAATGACTAAGAGTCTGGGCTTCTCTCAGACGTTCCATGCCCATATGCAGCTATGGACCCAGGCTCCTCCTTCTAGGAGAAGGTGGCTGACCCAAATGGCTTCTCAGCTCTGGGTTTTGGAAAGTTCAGTCCCTATCACCTCTGTAGTTTGCCCTGCTGGGTTAGTAATTCAACAGTTAGTTATGTCTCTTGATATGGCATGTTAGATGTGTTAACTTGACCTGACCAAAAGCACATGGTCGGTGCTAAAACCAGTTAAGCTACTGGCACAGTTATTTATAGATGCACATCCAGAGGGTTCTTCATCTGATCTGGAGGATGGGTTTGTGAAATGGTCAGGAAAATTGCTTTTGGAGGATTCTTTCCACAGATGGAAGGGAAATAACAAGAAGTTACACATACAGGAGATGAATCCTATCTTTACTCTTCCTGATTGCATTTATACAGGTGAAGAGACCAGGACAGGACATTTTCTCTGGCCCTGTAGGCCAGTTTGACAACACTGCTCATGTCCACGCAGCTACATTGCCTTCCTCCCAAAGCAAAGTGTTCTTGTGTGTGCCACATCCTGGAAACAGCCCCAAGCCAGTGTTCTCCTCCTAGATGTGCCCTGGGCACTGCCTCCTGGGCACAGCAAGGGAGGGTAGTTGCTGTCAGTCAAACACAGGACCCCAGTAGTTCCCTGGTGGGACTACAGCCCCACTGGTACTTCTCCTAGGGAGATGGCTGAGAGGGTAACCGTACGATTTTGAGACCCTGTGATTACTAAAGATAAATTTGTCCAAGCAGTAGGACTCATTCAAGATTAAAAAAAAATAAAAATTGAAGAGTTGTCCCATTCGGAGAGACAAAGTAGGCGTGAGGTTTGACCCAATTAGAGAGTGGCTATTGCTAACAGACCATTATTGCAGGGCACTGGTCAGTAACGTATAACACTCATTGTGTTCTGAGATCCAAGGAGAAGTGAGTGGAAAGAGGAGGTATTGAAAAGCAGTTTTGGACTAGCCTGAGAAGTTTCTCATAAGTTATGAGAGGAACCTAGAATTAGTCAGGACAGCAGACATCTAGGAATGACAAATAATAATGAAGGGAATTTGTCACAGTTCATTGAGTTTTCTTCACAAAATTATGTGGGGGACATTTTTTGTTTTGATCTTGAGTTGACTTCCAAACAATCTTCATCTCATTCCTCTTATGACTGTCCCCTGCATGAGCATGAAACGTTGTGCCAAATGTACAGCTGACTTTCCCAGAGCCTCCTTTCAGGGTGCCACAGCTCTCTGGAGCAGCAAGCGTAATGTATTGGAGACCTGCGTTTTATGTATCTCCCTCTCCAGCAGTTCATGAATAGTAAGCACAGTGGGTTTTACAAGGACAGATATGGAATAGTCTCCATTGCATTTGAGTAGAAAGCACAGCATACAATTGACATAGCTCAGTCTTGGGCATTTGCTGGTTTAAAAGAAAAAACAATTTCCAACAATTGAGGGTTCTTTTCTTACCAGACCAATCACAAACTTTTGAAGCATGAAATGAATTTCACTGGTCCTTGCCAATAAGCTTCTTTCTCTGATATTGGTTTTTATGAAATGGCTATAATCTTTGTAGGTAATGAATGAAAGCTACACTATGAAGTCCCACCTAACATTCTTCTTCTTGATTTATGGTGTATTGGTCAAAATAGTAAGCTGATAATGATTGCGAAATAGTGATAAATCACTATGGGATGATGTATCAGAAACAACAGAAAATGTTCTGGAGGAAGAAACTTGGAGCCAGTTGGGGAGCAGCTGGGTGTTCTGCAGCTATGAAAGATACCAGGGAATCCACAAAAATACAAATTAAAATGCTCTCTCCCTTTGTTTCTGTCAAGATTGGGCTGTTCCTTCTGTATGAAATGAGCTCAAGACATTTATGATGAATTAAGGTTCCCACACCCCCAGTGTATCAAATCTAATTAGAAAGTGCTGGTGGAAATCAATTTAGGCCAAAATCCTGGCTGGATCTGAAGTTGAGATCTGGACATGATCATTCCATTTTGTGCAATTCTGCAGAACACTGGTATTTAGATCTCACTCCCGCCAAAAACAAAAATGACCCTTGTGGATAAATTTATGTGAATGAGCAATTTTCTAAAGATGAAGCAAAGTAATTACTGTCTTGTATTGCCTAAGCTTCTACATAATGCACCTTATTTCTGTCCATCAGATGTGTTCAGTCTGTATTTTTTTTGTTGGCATCATATAATCGTTATACTTTCTGACTCAGATGTGCTTTATCTAATGATATACCAATAGATAAAATAACAGATGGAGCAAAATCACTCCTGCCTAAACGTAGTTTGAGGAGACCATGATATCTCCTGAGAACCAAAAAGTTACCCAATCTCTTGGGAACTTGACCTATCCCAAACAGATCTTCTGAGAAAGGTTTCGGGTTGAATTCTCCGTGTTGTCTTGTCTCGTAATAGAAACTTTCTTTGGACTTGGTGCTAATCATACCAATGAGCCAGCTCTGATTGGTACTAGCTTGCAAAAGGCCTCTTTTGTTCTTGTTAGAGTATCTAACCTCTAAATCTATTTAATACCCTTTCCCTGGTTGTCCATCATTATGACACATGATTTTCCAAAGGATTTACTATTAGTTAGCAGCACAGGGCTTTCTCCCTGGGGTAGCAGCTACTTGCAGTGAAGAAAATGCATGTTCGATGTAGCAATTTGTCTTTTTTTATATATTTATTATAAGAGTAAATGAGTTATTGTGGGGGACTTCAATATTATTGCAAATTAGGTGCTACAAGCCAAGCCATGCACATTTGTTATGTTTCCAGGCATACACAGCATGCATAGCAGTTCAAAAATCAGCAGTCATATTATATCTAGGCCTTTTCCTGGGCAGCTGCTACTTTGCAGGTATTTTTGTAGTGTGGCTGTTCCATAACTCTGCTTACTTCAAATGAAGGGAGGGGGGAATCTGTCACAAAAGTGATTGCTATAAAAAACGTTTTGATGAGCATGAAGGCATGAATTATAAAATCTCTCAAGATTTAGTTTCAAAAGTAGGTATGGGCTAATGAATATACAGAGAGCATTGCTTGTTGTATATTCCTTCTATAGTAGTAATTTATTAACTGGGTTTTTTTTTCACTTGCACCTTTCTGGATGTACTTGTGAGCTGGAAACTTATCAAAATTATAAATTACTCCTTTATTCAGAAAAGTGTACAGAATTGAGCAAAGCACACAGAATCAGATTCTACCTGACCTCTGCTTCAAAAAGGGGCTTAAATTAATTGCTGAACTTCAAATCAGAAGAATTAGTGCAATGTTTTGGTTTCAGCAGCTTGCCAAAGCTGGGGTCTCTGTGGTGGGGATGGAGAGAAGAGAGTTCTACCCCAGGTCAAGTTTCTGAGTTTCTGGTTTGGGGGAAAACAGACTCTCACTAGAAAAATCTCTTTTCATGTAATTTCATCTCACAAGGATGCAGAAATGGACAACCAGGCAAGAGACCCATGTTCAGATCCACTGCTTCCCAAATTGAGCCCTTTTTTCTAGTTTAGCCATCAGCCTAATCCTGGATTTAGAGACTAATCTGGATTCAAACTTAGTTCTTTTGATGTTTCTGCAGGACGGGTGGTGTCTGGTGGGAGGTGAAAGCACCCTGTGTGCAAAACAGTAAGGAAAAAAATTCTGAAAATCTCCTTGGCTCCAACAGCTTTCAAAAGAGAGAAATTGATAAGAACGAGGAGCCCTTCTGCATCTTTTCTCTTCTAATTTTTCTTTTTTTTTCCCTGAGAGAGCCCAATGTGTCATGTTTTGTGTAACACTGCTTATATTCATCATAGGTGACCTGGATCATTTGTACTGGTGGTTTATAGTCTCTCGACATGCATTGTTTTCTCTAGCTTGAAATATAGCACATTAATGAGGTATGTATCTGTTCAGATGTACGCAGTCAGCTCATGAAAGATGCTTTGGTAGCACTTCAACTAGTTTGTCAACAGCTAGCATTTTGGCAGCTGCAGAGAAAAAAACATCCCAAATTCATACAAGAAACTAAGAAAATCTGACGTTAAACTTTTGTGAGCCATGTTTACACATGCTGGAGCTAACTGTGTAATTAGGCACATTGTAACCTCCCTAATCCAAGCTCCAGTGAATTAGCTATCATTTTACAATTAAATGCACATCCACTTCTGATGTGCCTGTATCAATACTTCTCTTCCCTCAATGCTGGGAGTGGGCTGCAGCTGGTGTAGCTGAGAGAGTGAAAAGGCACAGCAATGCTACAAACTAGCACCAGGGTTGCATGCTCACAGCAGTTCATGTTGAAGAGTCAAGGATGGGTATGTTTGGTGAGAGAAACCAAGGATGCTGGCAGCATGATGGGACAGCCTGGGAAGCTGGTGCCTGTGTTGCTGCTGCAGCTGGACCAGGTTGTGACCTCCAGCATGGGAGATTCACACTAGCCTTTGGTGTGTGTGAGATGGCCCATGCAAGCTGTCTGTTCCTCTTGCTTGGAAACACCTTGTGTCCTGTGCTCTCCCGTTGAGCATGAGCAGCCAGTTTTTGGCAGTGCCCAGCCTGGTGCTCTGCGGCAGCCTGTGTGCCGGTTGCTCACTAGGTCTGATATTTGTGATCTGCTGCAGTGGCATCCTTGCTCTTCCTTATTACAAAAAGGGTTCTCTTTTTACTATTTTCCTGTGTAAGATCTGGAGTTGTTTGGTGGTGAGAACAGAATTACTGGGAGGTGCTGGGAGTCCTAAATTTAGCTCTTTATTTGGCCCCAGGTTACTGCTTCACGTGTGCATGTTTTAGCAGTGCCTTGGAAAGCTGCTAGTATACCAGTTTATAGCCATTGACTTCAGTAAGCATTGGACTAGGACCTATTTGCAACATGATATTAGATCCACAGGAGCATTGGGAACAATTTGGGTTGTGTTCCCAGTTACCAAGGCAAGCTGGAAAGACCTTTCAGACAAATTTGGGAAGGAAAAAACATTATTGCTAATTCTCCATCAGACAAAGAGAAGAAAAAGAATTTCCATACTGAGAATTTGTGATGGTTAAGTAATTGTGGAGTACAGTTCTATCACTGCACATGAATGCAACTTTTTCTTATTAATATACAATCATCCTAAAAGCTCAGTCTCAGTTTGGCAGAAATTATTTTATTTGCATTTTATTGCCTTGTGTATTAATGGATTATGGATACCAATCTGGAGTGACATCTTAAAGACAAAGAACACAAAAAACCTACATCTTGAAATCTATCTAAACTTGAAAAGTTCAAGTCTCAAGAGACAAAACTCCGTTATAAGTATTCCTGTTGAGTAGTAACAAGTCGTCCCATTAAGCAGTAGCTAGAAATCAGCATGTCTCCGAGACAGCCCAGCAACATTTATTCAGAGACCGATTTGTGGGTGAGATGAGCGGCAGTGCCTTTGTAGTTTGCTCTGAAATACTTATCCCCCTAACATCCCTCTGAGCTCCTGGGTTTCCAGAGGCCAGGGCTGCCTCTTAATCTTTGTTTGCATTCACCTCTCAAAGATCAGTATTTTCTCATTACAAATTGCTGTGCTTTTTAAATGACAATAAAGGTAACTTTTAGCCCAGATTGAGCCAGTTGTTTGGTTTAACTGAATTAGTGGTGTATATTTAGAGGCTTTCTGATTCACAAGAGTTTGTGTATATACATTCTTAGGAGAATCTTTGCTGTCAGGGACCTTTTTTTCCTTGTATAGAGACTCTTTATCAGAAATCATGCAGTATGCTTTGAAGAAGCTGAGACCTTAAGAAGTTTCTCCCAGCTGTACAGAAATCTTTATTGCCTTTAATCATTTAGTATTCCACAGAAATAGTATTGTCGTCATCTTTTTTTTTTCCCCATGCACCACTCTGATATAAATGCATCTTTTATGTTCACAGATTTGGCCATACAAGTATGTTATTTCAGCTACTTTTCATTAACAACTTGGGGTATTTTAGCTGTGCAGTAGCTTTTTCATTGTGTTTCTATGCTACTTTACTATTGAATGAAATCTAATACATTGCTTAAAATTAGCAGTGAGGAATGTTACCCTCTCATCAGTTCACTGCTATGAGGCTTGCTTAAAGATTTTAACAAAGAAAATATTCTTTACTCTTGAAATGCTTTGCAGTTCTACCCAGACTGCTCAAAATAAACATTGTTTTTGAACCAAACTCTTCCCTCCTACCCACCTCCCCCCCTTCCAAAACAAACAAAATATCTTCAGTGGCCATCAGATAGAAATTTGACCCTAATTACATGCTTTGTCTATTCATGCCATGTAGTAGGGGTCCAAAGAGTGATGGTTTGAAACTGAATGCACTTTAACATAGCATCAGATGCTGGCAAAAGTACACAGCATGTGTGTTGAAAGGTATAATGAGAGTTATGTGCTCTTGTAAGCTACAATTTGCATATGTGAAGTGAGGTGGGATTTTTTTTTCTGTAGTGATTAGCTCCTCTGAGACAAGCCCAGAAATCCTTACTCAGCTGTAACTCCTGATGCTCGGTCATTGTTCCTATATTCATAGTATAAATGAACTTTTTTGCATTAGTTGAGTTTTTAAAGACTATTGCATTTCCTACACCACTGTGGGATTCGGTCTCTGGGGCAAATCTCTAGCGCTCAGCACTGCAGTTTTACTTGTCACCTCCTGCTCCAGAATCAGGATGGTGAATTTCGGGGATGGGTAGTTGTCCCTTGGAGCAGCTACCCAGTTCTTTGCTTGTTAAGCCACCAGACCATTGCTCACGCTCCTGGGCACTTCTCTGGGAGTTCTGGGAAGCCAGATGACTTCCACTCTGTCAGTGGCTGGATAACTTCAGCCCCCAAAGTACCTGGAAAAGGGTCTGCCCAGTCCAGGCTCTGCTCAATGAGATCCACTCTAGAAATGGCAAAGCATAGGTGCAATGGTGGTTCCATTGGGGTCAACTGAAGGAGCAACTTAGTAGATATAAATATATGGTAGCAGTGAGGATATTAATTTGCCTATGGCTTTGCTAATGTCTGTGTACACCCAATTGGGGTCAGTTGGTGGCTTGCACCTGAAAGGTGTTGCAGGTTGGTGCTGGTGTGTAATTGCCCTCGTGAAGATGTGAATCACTCAGCAGAAGGATTTTTGCACTTATCTGGGTTTTTATGACCTTGTTGCGCTGTCTTAGCTCTCATGTCCCAGCTCCTTTTACTAAGCTCGTTAAGCCATACTAAGGTCCTTTCCTTCCGTAACTCAGCACCTCTTCTGAAACCCAAATTAAAATGAGTAACATTAATTTTGTTTCATTTCCCTTTGATGGCTCTTTTTTGTTTGTTTGTTTCCTCATTTTGAATTCAGTTTATGACTTTGGTTTCTCTGATGTATAGGAAAATGTTATGGTAGTCCTGCACAGACATTACTTCTAGTCAGCGACCTAAAACAAAACAAGAGGGAGAGAGAAAAAGGAGGATATTGTCTCTTAGTTACAGAACAGCTAGTTTGTATTGAAAAAGAGACTAACTCTTAAAGAATGCACTGTAATTTGTATTGTAGATCTAATTTGTGTGAGGCTTAAGTGCAACCATGCGTGTGTTTGCAAAAACTAAAGCTTTGAGATGTGAGAAGAGATAGAATTTAGTTTTTAATTTGTGCAAACATTTTAATCTCCCTCTCACAGAAGACTTGTCAAACCTCTTCACGCCCAGAATGTTTAATTGTTCAGACAGAGCTTTTTTAATGGGTCCAAGATAAGCAGGGACAAACTTGCAAGTGAAAATCACATCCTTGGCCTCTGTCTGTTTTTTGACCAAACCTGCACTTTCCACCTCCATCACAAGAGCTACCAAACGAAAGTGCTGTGGTGAGTCCTGTGTGGTCCATAAGCGATGTCATTTGTGGCTTCTGAAGGAGGCATGAACATGCATCCCTACCTATCTCATCTATAAATGACTTCTAATAAAATGAAGGTATTATAAATACAGTCAGGGAGCCAGCATTATTGTTGGGTCCTAGAATGTGAAGGAAGAAATTAATTAGTTCAGCAGGCATTCAATACCTACAGGGAGCCTACAAGAAAGATGGGAGAAGGACTTTCTATCAAGTACAGGATGTAGTGGTTTTAAACTGGAAGGCGGTATGCTTATAAATGAACCTGAGGAAGAAATATTTTATGATGAAGGGGGTGAGGCACTGAAACAGGTTGCCCAGTGCAGCTGTGGATGCCTCATCACTGGAAGTGTTCAAGGCCAGGTTGGATGGGGCTTTGTGCAACCCGGTCTAGTAAAGATGGCAGGTGTGTTGGATTAGCATATTTGTGAAGGTTCCTTCTAACACAAACCATTCTATAGCTCTGTGATTATAGGTTGTCTTGCTTGAAGCGGGTATGCTGAATGTTTCAGCAGCACGAGACACAAGCTGTCTGAAAACAGTATGGGGTCTCAAGCTGGTCTTTGAAAATCTCTTAAAAAGCTCTCTGTGAGTGTGCTGAGGCTCTATTACACCCTCTTCAACCCACTCCTAAGAAGATACAGATTTGGAGTGTGGCTTGCCCTAAAGGCATTCTCCCAGACAATTTGGATGCTGTGCTCCTGGTGATACTGAATGGTGTGCCCTAAACAGGCTATTTTATATTTTGCACACACCCAGTCATCCATGGCTTCCTGCTTGGGAACTGTGGTATTTGGACACTTTAGCAGCATCAAAGAGATGTAAACACATTTACACTCGTTAAGGCAAGGCCAGAAGAATGTTGGTCCATCCCCACTAAGAATATAATCACTTGCTCACTAGCACAGGTTCAGCTCATGTACTGAGGTGGTTTCTGGAGTATCCCAGACTGGTGGCTGCATACCAAGGAAGATCCCTGATGTTGGAGCTGTCTGAAGGTTGGGCCAATTGCAAAACCATTGCTGCTTTCTTCTTTCTTCTGCCCTGTTGTATGTTTGAGGGATGATGTTGGTCATCATTTATTCCTGGCGTAATGTTTATTTCCCAAACTAACCATTGGGTTGCCAATTTCACTGTTCATGATGAAAATGTGAGCAGAAATATGTTGAAACTCACCATCAGGATCTGCTTGGGCCTATTATTTCATAATTAGCTCTGATGCTTTTGGCCCAGCTGCTTAGGAATCGGCTCTAATCATCTTACAAAACCAAATTTCTGGGTTTTTCTTGGTTCTGGCATTGCTCCTGCAGTAATATTATGGTGTCTGGCTCCTGTGATGCTTACAGTGGGTTTGTATGACCGAGTGCTCAGGGAGGAGCAATCATACCTAGACTGTCCTTAAATACAGACTTCAGCAGAGTACCTCACAGTGCTTTTGGCTGACAGTGTTAGTTCTGTGTCTGCAGCATAGCAGTCTTGCTTTGTATGGGAGTCAATATTTCTGTACCCTCGTGTAAGTGCCAGCAGGCACCACTTTACAGGCACTTTACTGTAGTATCAGTGCTCAGCACTGAAGATTTCCAGAGTGCTCCAGAATAAGCTCCAATTGACTGAGAATACAGGGATTGAAATCAGACTCTGTGTGCTTATTAGTTAATCTAGTGATTGATTTTTAGTGCATTTTGAGGGTACGTGTGGGTTTTTTACAAGAGGTAACTTGCTATTGCAGCTCCAGTCTTAGTGGCGTTAGAGGACTTTTACACACATTTTGCAATGGATCTTTGAAGGCAATGACTCACAAGTGGGTTTGGCCTGACTCCATGGAAAAGTGATTTTGATTCCTTCCAACAAGGGGCACCGCAGCCAGTCTGTGTCAGCCAGCACATGCTTTTTTCTCCTTCTGTATTCATATATCCCGTGAACCCATGACAAATCTGAGCATGTGTGTGGCAGTGTTTTTCTTTTCTAAGCTAAAAAATGTAGTAGCGATGGTCCAAGTCAAGCCAAACCTAAGCACTTAGATACTCTGGGAATGTTCCCATTATAACAGATAGGAAAACTTCCATTGCGCAGAAGGGATTTTGCAAATCCAAGTGAAAAGCAACTAATAGAAAGCTCATTAGAATATAATCATTAATTCTTGAGCTAAATTAACAAGGTTAAATATAATTTAGTGAGTTTCTCAGTGTAGGTCTGCCTGATCCATTAGCAGGAGTTTAAAACAAACGCACTGTGACAACCACATCTCTTAAGAGCTGCATCAGAAGTGCTTTGGCAGAAGGTCAGCCCTGGATCGGTGATATTTTGGGCTACCCCATGCTCTTGGGACCACTTTCAGTGTTTAACATGCAATGAATAAATAAGCACTCTGGAACCCTATTTCTCATTTTCTTTGTTTTTTCTTCCCCCAAGTGTGAAAGGTTCTGAGAAACAATATTGGCAGCAGGAACACCTTGTGCAGATGAGAAGAAAAACCGCTCTTCTGACTTGAGCTGACTCCCGCTAATTACATGACTGGAGATGGACCTTTAGGGAATCTGCCCCCTGGCATTGTTCTGGACAATCCCCATCAAATTAGGGCCAGTCAGGCCAAATGCAAAGAGAGTGGTGATTACCGAGATTATTTTCTTTTTAAACTTGCTCCTTAGCTCTACTTTGCTGGGTGTTGGTTTTCAAAAGGGCCTTATAATAAATGTGGGCCATCTATATATAGCCCAACTTTTGTTCGTTTGCACAGTTCAGAAAGCCTACTGTTTGAGGTTAGCCTTGAGTAAACTTGTACCATTTACTTTGGAGCATTTCAAAGGGAACAAAAACACAAATCATGATGAGGCTAATAAGAAGTTTGGGTGTTTAGTTTAAATGTGTACACAGCAATCATTGTAGAGGAAGTCCTTCTCTTTGGGAGTACATTATTATTAAGCAGCATTGCTGTTTGCCTGGTTTTGTCTGGTCCGCAATTTGCATTCACTTGATGGATTGCCAGGGTCGGAGGTGCACTACTTGGGAAACGCTGAAGTGCCGTCTCAGCAAACTCTTAAGAGGAAAGGAACACTAATACAAGCATTTGCCCAAACTCCTTGAGTCTTCTTAGGCTTCCTTAGGCTGTGCTAGATCAATATGACAGTTTGCTAAGAAGCTTTGGACATGCATTCACGAACTCTCTCTATTGGCTTTCTTGGCATGTTATTCAGGAGGTAGTTGCTAGTGAAACATGTCTGCTACCAGCACAGAAGATTTATACATGCATTTTCTTCTCCTGCTAAGTGATTTATTTACTAGCAATAATGCCTTGCAGAGCTGCTTGGTCCAGTTTGCAGAACTCATTATGTCGACCCTCAACAATCTATAGATGAATGGGATTTCTCTCTCGGTTTCCCCCTCCCCATCCCTTTTTTTAAACAGTGGTCACATGGCTCCAATCCTCCTGTTCAGTGGAGTGAGATGATCCCACGCTGATGAACATTTCTTTCCATACTATGCACAGAGGTAAGTCCTCTTGTGCCACCTGTCTCAAAGCAATGAGGGATTTGCTTGTTTGCTTCCTTTAATTGTAGTCATTTGCTTTCCGACTGCTTACTGTCAGTTGCTTGCAAATGGATGGGCTTTATGATAGACAATTTATACAGCTTATTTCCTGTGATCTACAATCCCTGCAAAATAGAGCAAAAATGTAATATTGCAAAAGTTTTTAGTGGCAAAAACTTTGTACTAGCCTATACTCACAGATCACTTAAATCTCTTGTTCTTGGACTGCCAGAATCTCACGCTGGTACTTCTCAGCCTTTGCATTAACAGCTGGCTTTAATTCCTACCTCTCCTGAGCACTTGGTGAGATTCAGTCCTTTTGCTTCCCACTGGTGAAGGATGGGAAATTGACTGCTCTGATAGCTCTCACTGTCAATCCCCTCAGCTGGGGAGGTGATGTGGAGGTGAAAGGTGACCAGATTATTCACATTTTTATCTGTGAAGCACTAGTGGTGCTCCTCGTGTCATGTACAGGAGACATGGAGGCTGTCTGGGCCCAGATGTGCCAGGTGTTCAGCTTCCCCTCAAAGCCCTGTGGTCCTGCGTGCCAGGGAGATGCTGGCCCAGCTGTGGCAGGGCAGAACTCCCAGCACCTACCATGGCTGCGAGCAGTGGGGCCTCTCCATCCACTATGCACTGAGTTTTCAGTGGAAAGTGCAATTCAAGATTTGGGTCATGCCATCCTTTTGGGGAGTGGGATCCTCCCACTTCACTCAAGTCTTTGTTTAGAGAGCTCCCCAGCACTTTTGGCACCGTCCCCTTCCCCAAATGCCTGAACAGATATATGATTCCTTGGACATGTGATTTAAAAATGTTCCAGGGCATCTTAAACTGTTTCGCATTTTATTAACCCTGCCAAATTCTGAGCACACCTTGAATAAATTCATAGTTGGTGGTTGTGGCATATGTACCTTGGCTACCGTGGGTGGATAAAAAATGTTTTATACCCCCGAGGAGCAGCAAAAGTGTGAGTGAGCTCCATGCAGTAAGGGGAGTGAAAAAGTTGGATTAAATCATGTCTGTCTGCCTGTGGTTGAACTAGCAATGAGGCATTTTCAATCAGAGGTCAGGTCTGTGGTCACATTTCTGCTTCAGTTTTTGCTTGCCGTAATTTTCCCTCATACCAGATTCTCTGTGAAACTCCTGAAGGACCGAGACACTCTCTGTGTCTGACCTTTTGGGGCAGAATTTTTCAGACAGTCCCATTTCAATTGAACTCACTGCCAGAGCATGCAGGAAGGAAGCGACATGTGTTAGTCATACGCCCTGGTGTGTGTTTAGCATCCAATTTGTGTACAGTCCAGGAATAACCCGTCATAATTCTGCAAAGCTGGACTCACGCTTAGATGTTTTGATGTTTGGGCTAGGAGGGGATTTCTTCATACATGAAACAGGTTTTCAGCACTCGGTAGGATCAATACCTCCCCCCAGGGAGCTCAGGCAATGAAAATATTTTTGTAATAGATGCCGGAGCTCAACCTGTGCACAGGCGTCTCGGGCTGCATGAGTGCATTTCAAAGCTGAAGTTTACCTGCCTTTACCCACCCAAGCCAGACCCACCACGAGGGCACACTGCCCCAGCTCCACACACACATCACGCCCCAGGACAAATCATGTACACTGGTTCAGGGGAGCATGTGCCACAAAAGGCAGATTGTGAGAGGTGTGGGAAGAGTCTGAGTGCGCTCGCTTTACCAGCCTTTGGAAAGAGTGCTGGGAGCGGCTGCGCCAGGTTTGACATCTTGAAACAACATTAATTAAAAGTAACTTTTTAATCCTTGAGGGAAGAGAAACCAGAAGTGACAGTCTCCTGGCTACAGCCCTCCAGTTTTAATCCCAGCTTTGACTTTTTGCCTGGGATCGACAAGCCACAGAGAACAAAAACATATTTTGAAAGTTTCTTTCAAGGCAGATGAATGTTAATCATGAGGGTGGGATTTTTGGTTCGTTGTTTTTGGGTTTTGGGGTTTTTTTGACTGCTTCCAGTCTGAAGGAGGTGGAACAGCAGAGTGCCTCACTTTTAATGGATATCATTGGGCTCCTTTATCTAGGACAGTATTGCTGCTCTTCAGCAGTCACAGTCATACGTTCTGTCTGGCTATTTTTCGGACATCAGACTGCTGTGCAGGATGTCCAGTCCTTTGTATCAAATGAGTATGGTGCTAGGAAGGTCTTTATGAAGGGTCATTAACTGTAGTACTCTGTGGTGGCAGGGACTGGGATGAGCCACTATTTGTGTATCCTTGCAAATGGACTATTTGAAGCCAAAGGGCAAGTGGAATGATGCAAGGGAAGTTGAGATGCTGTTTCTCTTCTTGCTGCAAAATACCACACTGTTTTCCCTCTAACACAATGTGCTAGTCAGTAATCTGCTCCCTCACAACGCCTTGGCCTATTAATAACTGAGAATGCTTCAGCAGACCTTCTCTTCTCAGCTACCTGTTAGAGCAGCAAGCCTAGGATTTCCAAATAACCCATCGATCCAAAAATGTGCGTGTGCAGTACCACAATTAACATTCCAAGTGCCTTGCATTAAGCATCTCTATATGTGTCTTGAAGGAAACCTCTGAGAGATTGTCTTTTATGGAAGAGTTATAAGAGATTTCTTATGGCTGAGTTCACCTATAGAAAATACAGAATTGTAAGTCTATGTAGTTGAAGAAAGAAACTGAATTAGCCAGACCCAGACAAGAATAAGTTAACAGTACTCACTAAGGAACCTTGAGTGGAATTAGAAAAGAGAAAAATAGCCTGCTGATAAAAACAAAGGCCTAAAAACTCGAAGAAACCTTTCCTTCCCCCATGCCCATCTAATCAGTCCAGGACAGAGCTTGAGCAGGAGTAGGAACGAACGTGGGATTTACTTGATGTCAGTGGTGTATATCCTCCTTCCCTTCTTTATTTGACCCTCTTTTAGAGGAATGTTTAGCAAAGCTGTTTATTTTGCATAAACCCAAGTAATAATGTGGCCCTGGGTGACAGGACCTGAATGAAGATGACAGCAGTTTGATTTAACGATTAGCCACCTGACCCGATAGCACCTCTGGAATCTCAACTGCAGAATAAATTCCCATTCTTCCCACATGGGCTGCATGTTAATCACGGGAAGAAAAGGAAAGGGTGGTTGCAATAGGGCCATTGTTCCTGGGGGCGAAGGCTTGAAAAGAAACTGCCCGTCCCTGCCTGCTTTGTGCTGGCTTCACGCTGAGTCTTGGACACTCAAGTTTCTTTTACTGCTTCTGTATCCCCTCTCTGACTAAATACTGGTTTTCAATGGGGCAGATTCAGTCGAGTTCATTCACCGAGGGACTTGCTTTTCCCCTGAATTATCGCTATATAGTTTCTAATATTTGTTTCAGCTTAAAATTGGTGCTCACAGCACAGGAGTCTATTTGCAGAGTTAGCAGAGCAAGTCACTAAGGGATCCCTGCTTTTTCCAAACGTTCCCTAAAGCAGCTTAGCAAAGTGGTAGGGCTTTGTTTTGAGGGAAACCAATTTGGGGAAAATCTTGCTGTGCTTTTTGTTTCCTTCCTCCCCTCCCCCTGCCCTCCCAACTCTTTCAAAGCCCTTGCATTAAGCACGGTTGCAATGGTACAACCCTCAACTTAGCGGGCTAATATTCACTTACAGTTCATCCTGCCAGCTTGGTAGCACAGGGAGAGATGTGGCAAAGGGGAATTAAAAAATGATTGCAAAGTCAATGGTTTAAAGAGTAATTACAGAGTCATTAAAGGTTATTACAGGGAAATGTTCAGCTGAGCGACGATTAGCATTCCTGATACCTCAGGTTCACCATGGTGTGAGGACACAAGTGAGACGAGTTGTTGAGGTCTCTGCTGTGAGGGGATGGAAGTGGCATTCAGCCCTGCAGCTCCTCTGGGGCTGGCAGCCTGCCACCACGGCCAGGCACTCACTGCCCACCTCCTGCCTCCCCCAAGGCCACGGCTCAGCTGTTAGCTGCACCAAACCAATCCTAACCAGCTCCAAACTACGCAATGCCATGCTCTGTTCCAGAGCACCACTTGCTCAGGTTAGCTTGTGGCTGCTGATCCCATCCAGCCATTCAGAGCTGCTTCAGTCCTGTGCATGCAAAAACCTTCAAGTGCTGTCAGGATTCAGCTCTCACACAACACAAGTGGTAGAGGGTTGCATACCACCATTCACACCTGCAAATAATTTTGGAAGTTAAAACTCCCAGCAGACAAATGCTTAAAGCATAAACCTGAGCATTGCCCTTGAATGGTCATCAGGATGTACTTATATGTGTCACCCCAGTGCCCAGAGCTGCTGGGATCTGGGGTGCTGTTCCTGACATGGATAGGCCTTTCTCTGCCCCATTAGGAAGCTGGAAAAGCCTGGTGTCCTCTGTACTGTAATTGTGAAAACCTTGAGGAGCAGCAAGAGCAAACAGCGCTATCTCTTGTGTGTTTGCATTTGTTCATATAGAGTGAAAAAAACCCACAAATCAAACTCAGGTCTGTTGTGTCAGTGCGAGAAGAGTGAAACATTGGCCACAGGCCCTGATGTTTTATCATAGAGAAGGCCAAGTTACTATTTAAACAGATAAAACACGAAAGTAAAATAAAACTAAGTATTAATGACAGTATTAGCAAATTATAAATATTTAGGTACAAAGCAGGTACCGCTCTCATTGCTCAGGCACTTGGCTTTTGGTCTATGCTGCTGTTTGGATTTTCTTTTGAGCCTTGAAAAGGGCATTAATATGTTGCCAGGAAATATTATTTCCAAGGTAAATTTAAAAAAAAGAAACGGGCAGAGCAACCCAGCTAGAGCCTTTGGGATATGCAGAGGCAAACCCCACCAGAGCCCAGCGCTCGGGCAGGAATGTGCTTGAAGGGGAGCAGTGGATGAATGCATGCAAAGCATGTCTCTGGGGACAGTGAGGAAGACTCAGACTTCCTTGTTGGGTAACATAAAATGGGATTTGTTTTCAAGGTTAAAAAGAGATGTATTTTTAAAAAATTCAGGGATGATAATAAACTACATTTTCCCCTCTGAGGGAAAACAACACTTAGTTTGCTTACCAAGTGACACCTCAAGACGAAAACAGTGGTGCCCTTTCACCGCACCACTGCCTGTGTGTCTCCCTTGGATGGACAGACCAGGCACGTCCCGCCAGCCCAGCAGGCTTCCCTGGAGACCACAAGCCATCCAAGGAGGGAGGCTGTGCTCTGAGCCTGTCCAGACAGCTGGTATTCATTTATGTTTTACAAGAAAGCCTCTTACTGCAAATAGCTTTTGCAGATCTCTAAGATGTCGGAGCAGCCCAGGGAGGGAGGCTACGCTTTTAGCTGTGTGGGGCTTACTTCCACAGCACTGCTCCACACCAGCTTCCATGTTCCCCCCTCTCAGATCCATCCTAGTGTTCTGCTGCTGGGGGGATTTTCACTCCGACGTGACCAAAGCTTATCCAAACACATTCCATTAATTCTGTTCATTAAATTTTTCTTGTAGGCAGCTTGCACCCTTTCTTTATAAATCCTGTGATGTCTGAGATGGGGAGCAGTGGAAGCAATAGTTTGTATATTGGGATGTTGAGGCTCAGCAGGGGCAGAGAGATAGCCAGGCGTCATAGGTGGAGCATGGTGCATGATAACTGCTCTGCATTTGAGCTAGTGGCACATCTGAGGCTGTCAGTTCTGCCAAAGTATCAGGGATTGAAGTGGAGCCTCTTGCTCTTGGTACAAAAGAGCCAGCTCCCAGATCAAGAGCTGGTTTGGGACCAGGAGTTGGGGATTTGCAGCACACTGTGTATGCAAGAGGCTACCCTTTAGCAAGCAAAGTAGCAAAAGAGAAGGACCCCCGGCTGCTGCAAGCATCTGGGATGATTCCTCATGTTTTTTATTCCCCCACTGATGGAAAGACAGGCAGCCATAGGTTAGCTGTTACATTTAGCTGCACAAACGACATTGCGGGTAAAGAAGACCTGACTCAAGGAAGCATTGCCATTAATGCCAGGCTGGTTGATTCCAGCCTCCCCCCTGCTTCCACATGCTGCCAGGCTGTGGCGGGGAGGGGTCTCCATGAAACTTTAGCACAGGAGCAGCAGCAGCTTAGGTCAAGGTCTGTCTACCTCCGACTCCAGCTTTGGGAGGGGGGAGCTCTCAGCTGCAGAGCAGGTGTGCAAGCAGCTTCCCAGTGGTGTTCTCACAGTCTCACAAACCTGGCAGTTCAAGGACTGGCTGATTTGCAGGTGGCATCACGGGATTTTTCTTCTGTCAATTTGTAGTCATTTTCTGAAATGATATATCCATTTAGTGTGAGCACCATCCGACAAGGAGTGCCACAGACAGGCTTGGAACTGTGCCTTTGATCGCTGTAGCCAGCGTCCTCTCCATGTTATTTGGTGGCTCGCAGGTTTTCCATGAAAAGAGATTGTGAACTAGCAAACCTGTAGCGGTCTTCATCCCAGCCACAACCTGCTGAACTTCCTTTAGTTGAGGTTTTTTTGGTTTTTTTTTTGCAAACTGATGAACATAGGTCTGCTCACTCTCTGCATTGAGCCTCATCTCAGTGGCAGAGCTTTGTGATCCTGATCTCCTCTTAAGATCTCTGAGGAGAATTCAGGCTCTACTGTCTTTTCTGTTGGCTGCTAATGGTATGGAGCCCTGTATTCATAGTGAGCCAAATGTATAGCTTCATGGTGGGAGTCCTTTCTGCATGGTTTACCCTTTCTGTTTGTGTTTTCATTGCAGGGAACTTGCAGTCCCTCCCTCAGATCTATCCTCCAAGGAGCAGTATGTTTTACCTTAGAAACAAGATGCAAACACAGGGTCGTGTTCCCTGCGTAGTTAGTAATGCTGATGATGCTCAGTGCACTGTGCAAAATGCCTGGGGCCATACAGAGCTGCTTTGTGCAGACCTGAGACCTGCTGGCTGTCCACTTTTACTTTGAAAATATTTTGCATGAGTGACGGTGCATGGGGAAAATGGAGGAGTTGGAGGAAGGGCAGGAGCCAGGTATATTTGGGCAGGGGCTCACCACATCTCTGCCAGCTCAGCCCCATCTTTTGCCTTCTCTCACCGTTGCCTGTCCTGCCTACCTGGCGGCAGCAGTGGAGCTGGGAACGCACACAGGCGCCAGTGGGAATCTACAGCCCCTCTTTGAGTTCGACCTACCCAGGCTCTGAACACGGGTCTCCATGGGTGAGTGATCAGTGCCTTAAACAATCGCACTATGCTCTCCCGGCATCTAATTACCAGGACAAAACAGTGCGTAATAATAGATATTGCAAAATAGCTTATTCTCTTGGAGGATTTGATCCAAACCCCAATGAAGTTGGTGGAAAGACTCCCATTGATTTCAATAGACTTTAAGTTAGGCTGTTAGCATGCAGTTGTCTGCTTTGCTGTTAGCTACAATACTCTTTTCCCAGACTTTTTCATTTAAAAGATCTTTCATTTAAAAGATTTTTCATTTAAATTTCATAAATGATTTACTCAGAGCAAAGAAGTACCATCCTTTTCAGAGCGACCCTCCCTCTATCTTTTATTGTGATGCTGCTTGCTAGAAAATAACAGTGCTTTTAAATATCACCTAGTTTAGCTGTAGCAATGACAACTGATAATTGCTTGCGTTTTTTTATTTTCCAGTAAGTAAAACTGTGCAGGAGTTTGTCCTAATATCATACCATTTCAGGAGCCTGGCAAAACATTTTATTTGCTTCCTCCTCTGAAAGCACACATGAGGGCTGACATATACACTACAACACTGTTCTCCTGTGCTTTCACTCCTTGTGGCTTCAGTCTCATTAACATTGCTCCATGTAAAAGACTGCTAAGATTCTTTTTGTAAACTGAAAGTTTTTTCATGAGTATCAGGAAAATATTTTTATATAAACTGGTGGAGAAACAGTGAAAATTGTTATAATTTGTATTACATACATATTTTTAAAAACATGTAATGGTTTAAAATTCTTATGGTCCAGTGGGCTTCCATCACCACACACTGCTCTAGGAAAAAATGCTTGTGTCCAATTGACACAACCATGTCCCTTAAAATGGACCATTTTCTTCAGGAAACTAAAATTTAAAAAAGAGATGATGTTTCCTTGCTGCTTTTTCTTTTGACTCTAATTAGCAAGAGGATGTGAGATACCATGGCTTGGCTGAAGGCTCAAAGCACAGAGAGTGAACCTCAGAAGCACTGAGGCAGACAGAACCTTGACCATCAGGGAGAAGATGTTGGGAGGAATGGTGCACATTTAGTAGGGAGAGTGCTTTGGGGTATCTGAGGGTGGTGCAGACGTGCCCAAGAGCAGCGGTGATGTGCCTAAGAGATAGAGAAGGGGTTTGATGGGGGAACTGGCAAGTGCTGACACCCTCAGAGCTGGGAAACCCCTAAGGAAGCAACTCCAGAGAAGCCTAGAGATGGAAGTGGGACACCTGTTGTCATCCTGTTTAGGGTGATGATAGAGAGGCCAGAAATTAAGCAAAAAGAAAATACCGAGAGAAGGACATTCAGAGCTGTCCCAGGGGAGGGTGCCAGGGAGAGAACAACCAGTGGGTTAGCATCAGTGCGGGTTGTGCAGCTGCTGACCACAGTCCTGTCTCAAACCCAGATTTTCATGAGCTGCCAAAAATGAAGTAAGAAAGCAGTACCAGGTGGGAAGGTTTCATTGCCTCTGTTACCTGCTGGGCCAAGGAGGAAGAGGTACAGGCACAATGATCCCTCTTTGACCCCTGCAGTGGAGCTCTTCCCAACTCAACAGGCAATATTGGGCTGTGTATAAACTTTAAACTACAGCTATCCTTGCGTATGAATGTACAGGTGCCTGGGTGATGTTTTCTGTCTGGTGGGCAGACAAGCCCGAGGGTCAAGCTGCACTGAGTGCCACACTCAGGCTGACATGCCAAGTCCAAGAAAAACAGCACACTTCGCTGCCAAGAAAGAGACACCTAAATTTGTCTTCAAACTACAGAGATTTGGAGCAGGATCCCAGCAAGGGGAAGCTGGTTCATCATGGTTCAGATGATTATTCAAAATGCATGAAATTTGCGTGGAATTTACTTAATCTGCCTTTATAGGAAAATTCCTTTCGCATTTCCTGAGGGCAGGCTCATATTGTTGAAGGCAGCATTCTTTAACAGGGGGATATCATTTATTATAAAGGCTCACAGGTCAAAGTATCTTAACCCAGATCAAGGGCAAGGTCTGTGGGGACTGCCTGGAGCCTTCCGTGGTAACTCACAATAAAGAGCCAATTATAGAGCAAGCGGCTGACACCAAACCCACGCTATGGCTGCAGACAGCGAGTGCACCTACTTGGGTTTGCATCCTGTGATGGGAGAAATTACTGCAGGTTGAAGTTCTTGAGCTGGATGACCATGGCTAGCAGGCTAATTGTGCCTTTCCAGAAAGAGATCCATGTTGCTTAACACTCACTGTATTTTTCTCAGTAGTTTAACCTTGATATCTTTCCTGGGATTAGAGAGTGATGAAAGGTTGAATTATTTGTCTCTGAACTCCCACCGCGAGCGGTCTGACTGCATCTGTTCATGTTCCTGGTTTCTCAATATTGGTATTGCATGGGATGCTCTGAGGGCATTAGACACTAAGATTGTATCACTCTAAACTGCTTCTATTCTCTTGGGATACAGTTTGCTGTTTTGAAAGAGTCAGCAGCCCAGGGGAAAAAAAGAATAGACAGGTAGGGAATCCTATATAATTAAAAATTAAGAGGTTTACATATGCAAAGATTTCTATCTGATGTTTTTTGAAACCATTTGCAAGCAGTGGTATAGTTGTTAAAAGATTTTTGTAAAATTAAGACAACCTTTTTTTTTTTTTTTTCCATTCTACTGCTGGGGAAACTGAGGCACAGCTTGGAAGGGAAACCTCTCAAAGTTATTAAATAAGAAGACACATCTCTGGCTCAGGACCTGAGGCAGGAAATTGCCTGGGGGGAGTACTCTGGAGTATTGTGGTATACATCTTCTGGCCTTGAGGTCTTCTCTGGGAGATGGATGCTGCTGGAGATGGGACACCATGAGCCTTGTCTGACCTGGTGGGGCAGCTTGGAGGTTCTTAGGTAGTGCTTGGTGTTCCAGCTTCTTGAAAGGAGGTTGGGAAGAAGAGGAGGAGACTGAATGTACCATCCTCTTCCAAGTAGTAAAATCTGTTTATTGTGCTGTTTTGGAAAGCCAAACAAAAATCGTAGGCCTGTGTTTCATTCCTGCTTTTTGTGTACACTTTTGACACGTCCAGCTGACTGGCCAAGCCAGGTGTTTGTGGGTACAGCCCTGGTGCTTGGAGAGCTCTGCAGGGGAGTGAAGGCTGCAAGAGGTTAGCAATGTGTGGGATGTCTAGGGCTGCTCTAAGTGCCAGGCTGTGCTAGGAGGTACTGTAACCTCTCCCTATGTCATTAAGGCTTATCTTTGCCACAGACAGTGATTGGAAAAGGCTTTTTGCAAGGCTGAACTGTAAGCAATGAAACTTGCATTCTGATAGAGGCATAGTGCACTTAGCTAATAAAAATAGCCTTGGTGTCAAAAGGTTTCAGTAAATGTGGCTAAAGATATTAGCAGTCACTGTGTTCGCCTTTCATTTCTCTATAGACCCAGGATGAGGTGAGGTGATAAAAATGGGCATTTTGTTTCCACTGGGAGCCAGAGTCACAGAACTTTACTTAGGATGCTGAGGGAGCAGTCCTGATGTTTCTCAATGCAGATCATCTCTCTGCTCTTTTCCCTCCTTGACAGACCAAATATGCTGCCAGCTATGATGGGTTCAGTCTGAAGTGTCCTCGTTTGGGCATCAGAGCTGCCTTTTCCTCTTGACCCAGGGTGCAGGGTTGGAGCACAGAGGATGTGCCTGACATGGATGGATGGAGACCTGGCCCTGCCTTTCTCACCACTTCTGTGTGACTAGGCTGAGATGCTGATGTTGTTTTGCTTAAAAGTTCAGGCTGTGAAAAGAGAGATAACTGCACTGTGATGAAGATGAGAACACACACCATTGCTTTCCTGAACTGAGAGCTGTTTTCCAAAGCCCGAATCTGCCATCCAGCCCCAGCTGCAGCTCAGTTTAGTCAGTGGAACTGTTTGCTCACTCTGGTGTTATTGGACATAAGTAAGTGTAGCAAAACTTGACTTACAACTAATAAATTAAGAGCATTTTATGACCAGACACTGATAAAAAAAGAAACATCACGTAGTTGAAGATGATCAACAATTAATGTCCCTGATTTGCCCAGCTACTAACAGATTTCTTTTTATGTCTTTTGAGTCAGAGGAAAATATATTAATCAGTCTGCCTGCATTTCCCAGTTGTATGCAACCACATGGTGTTTGCCAGGAGAGTTGATAGGGCAGCTGTGGTTACAACAGTTCAGTAATAATAATTAGCACTTGTATGTACTTTCAAAACTGTGTTTGGCAATTCTTTTGGGCTGTGGATGTGGCTTTCACTGATACTAGATGAGACAAAATCAAGAGAAGATAGGAGAAGAATGCATCCTGAGAAATGGAAAAAAACCAGTAATCTGGAAAACTGTTGTGCCCACAAACTCCTTTGCTGGCCAACCAGTTCGCTGAAAATCTTAAAGAGATAAGTGTGAATAATTAAACATGCCATAGGCATTTGTGGCCTTTGGCATTCAAGTAATAGTTTAGAAAGGTGGCTGCAATAACCTGTTGTCCCCTTCCTTCACATTGTAGCTTCCCCTGCTCTGTTTCTTCTTCCTCTTCTTCTCTATTCTTAACTAAGTGAACATGTCAGGATCAGTACCAGCTGATTCCTGGAGAAGTATAATAAGTCCCTGTGAACCCACCAGCATGGTTAGGTGTGCCATCACCTCCACCAGTTGTGGCTTTGACAACCCAAACGATGCCAATACTGGTTTATCCGTGTACTTTCTTTCCTTCTTCTTCCTCAGCAACTCCAGTGATGTTTCAAGGTGCTGATGCCTACCTCCACTGTTGTTCCCTGAGGAACAAAGTCAGTCTTCTTGTGGTGTTGTTTCTTTGTCTCCCAAGTCCATGAGCCAGATCTCTTCTCCTTTTGAGCACGCACAGGTTGTTGCTTACGAGTGAAGAGTTGTGAAATCAGGATTGGTGATGGGAAGATGCTCATTTAGGTGTTCAAAGGCATCTGCTGCTGGAGCTTTGCTGCACATAGGAGGATGGTGATGATGCTCCCTGGCAGTGGGTGTCCCATCTGAGGGACATGTCTAGTTCTTGTGGGGGCTGGGTGAAGGAAATCATCCTCGGACTAGGAACCAGGAAAACGAGCCTCAGGGAGAGTGCAGACCACTGCCGGTGAGGTGGCACAGGTGACCTGACATGTGATGACATGAACATGGAGACTAAGGCACTGCAGCTTCCTCAGCTGTCGATCCAGCCTCATTCATAGGCGTTAGGAATTCGCTTGTAATTTTCAGGAGGATAAGTGGAAAAGTTCCTCTAAAACGACTCTTAACAGAAGAGTCGCCAGCTCAGAGGAGCGCTCATGTAGGCCATACTTGAGTTATCAAACCCAACAGCTAGAGGCAAATGTCAGCTTATCATAACTGCTCTGTAAACAGAAATCATCGTATAATCTTTTGTCTCAGCCATCACATTCAGGTGACAGCCCAGGAAGCCTATTAGCAAATGCCAACACGCCTACCACACTGGGGCGAGTTACGTGCCTGGGTTAAACACTGCGACAGGAGCATGGAGCCTCAGCAGGGAAACAGCAGTGAGTCACCTGAAGTCAGAGAAGTGCTAAGTGATTTTCTCGTGGGAAAAACTGAGATCTAGCATCAATGGAATTGAAAACCTCTTCTTTTTTTTTTTTTCCCCTTTAAAGTTTCTCATTGAAAATATCACGCATGATAAAAGAGGGGCACAGAAAGAGGGTGCTTATACCTATACCGCTCTGGATGGGTGTATTATAGTCTGAATTTTGCAGTGGGAAGATAAATTATAGAAGTAACCTGAGCCAAATGAATACCAGAGCTGGGAGTAAAATTGCAAGAATTACAGTACATACTTCAAAGTAAAGTGCTTGTACTAATAACCTGATAGCAGTACCTGTTTCAAAGTTAGAAGTGTGTTGTCAGTAAAACACAGTGTTCACAGATGTTTTGATCTGCCAGTACTGCATTTTTGAAGAACTTAATATTCCCATTTCTACTCTTGCCCTAGTTTGGGGGCCCAGCATACAAGTGGTTGTGTAGATCCAATCCTGAAATGTCACATGGAGCTCCAAGCAGTGGGTCAAAGCAAATTCAAGGGTCTTCACCAAGCCTCTCTTACCAGGATGTCTGGCTGCTTTTTCTGAAAGCACTGAAAATGAGAGAGAAGTCCAGTATGATGCTATATCCATTATGCTATGGCTTTTCAACTCAAAGCCAGTGCTAATGTTGCTTTCAGCAGATGATGAATTAATAAATTAAACCCTATATGATATCTGAAGTTGTTTGCCATAGGAAGTTCCCCAACTTGCAGATCTCCCAAGGTAGTTTGAAGTTATCAGCACACATCAGCCAGGCTCTGAATTGAGAGTGAGGAAACAGCTCCGTTTTCTGCTCACTGAGGACAGGTGCTGATAGAGGGACATGCTGCAGAATCACCCAACTCGGAAGTGTAATGAGGTCTTTTACACATGGGGAATTTGCTATCAGTGCTAAATAGAGTTTAAAAAAAAAAAGGAATGCATTCACCACGAATTAATAAAACTATCCAAATTTATAGAAAACATGAGCTTCCAGGGACTTGTGTCACATTTTGAGGTCCTTTCTTTTTGTGCATCATTTAAGGTTAGATATTTTTTAATAAGAGAGCATCTTCAAAATTGATTGGGTGGGGGAGGGGTTGTGGTGATCATTAGATTTTTTTCAGTGCAGATGTAATTTGGTTAATTGAGGCTTAGCTTAAGACTGTGAATAACTTTAGTCTCCCACATTGTCACTTCTAACCCAAGAGAAAGGGTTTGCACAGGTTGTCTTAAATAATAAACTACACATAAATGAAGCAACACAGATTTTGTGGTTTGATCTGGCCAAAGTAATCTGCTTCGTTTCCCAAAGTTGTGAGATAGATTGACTGGCTGAATTAATATGAGGAGTGATATGGGATATTTGAACTCTTGTCAGTCATTTTATTCTGCTTTTTCCCAGCAGTAAAATGGATTTGTTCTGAATCCTGGAAAAAAAAGAAATAAACTTGGCAGATACAGCCATTTTATGATTTATTCTGAGTTTGTAGTCTGATCCAAAAGCCACTGAAGTCTACAGAAATCTTTTGGGGGATTTCAAAAGGAATCTCATCAGACCCTTGATTAATATGCTGGGGAGTTGGGGGGCACATGTTTGGGGCCAAGGGAGTCTTGCAGATCTAATCCCCTTTTTGCAGGGGTTTGCATTCTCTTGGTGTACATCCTTTCATGCAAGTCTCTCAGTGTTCCCTGAACCATATGTATTTGGATTAAAAGGTAATATGAGAAGTGCTAGGAAAAGCTGGAGCCAATTCCCATTTTATTGCAGGAAGGCCTCTAAGTGATGTGAGAAGGGACAGTGTGTCTGACATCTGGGGCTGTGGGAATGTTACTTAGCGGTTAAAATAGAGATGAGGCTTTCTTGTCAGTCCTGTTCCCCCCGTGTCCAAACTCTTGTGCTCGTGTGCCAACTCTGAGCAGATTTGGGGGTGGGAAGGAAGCGGGGGATGAAGAAGGAGAGGTTTGGATCGTGTGATCTTCTAGCACAAGCCCCTCTGTGAGAGATACTCAGCAGGCGGGTGGCTCATCTCAAGGTGGGGGTGGAACAAGGCAAGTCGCAAAGCCTTGTTGCTCTGGTGCTCTTTGCATCTCGGTTTCATGAGGCAGTGTAAGTGTGTGTGACCTTAATCAAGCCGATTAACCCTGCTGAAGCATCTGGAAATAAAGATGAGAAATAATTGTAGTAGAATTTAGCATTCAACATCTTTTAACTTTACAGCTATCTGCAGTCTTTCCTAGATTGGAAAATTTCCAGGGGTTTGGGGGTTTTTTTTGGATGGGAAAGGCCACTATGTGATGCATGGAAACTAAACAGGCTTTGCATCTTGATTTATTCCCAATCTTATTATTGTGTGACAGGATCAGTTATCTCTCAAGGGGTGGTATTAATTAATGTTTACAAAACATTTGCAGTTCTTGGGGAAAAATGCATCACAGAACTGTGTTATTACTTAAGCTATTTATTAGATGGCACCCTAGGTGTGAAACCCCCTCCTTGTAATTACAACCATGTGTCAGTGTACATTGTGTGCTTCCAAAATCTTTTTGGAAGAGCTTGTCTTTTAAAACCTTATTAATTTTGTTTTTTTTTTTTTACTCCCCTTAAAGTGGGAGGGAATCACAGATGATCTTTCACATGATTCTTCCAACACCCAGTCATACATCAGCAGAGACTTAAAGATAATAAACTTTTTGTTTCAGGCAATTACTTAATCTCGACAAACTCCTGTGTTAAGCAGGGCTATTAACTGAGCAGGCCATAAATCAGCGTGTTGCCAGGTGGGTGAGTCTCCTGAACTGCAATCACTCTTCAGGACCTTCCAGAGACCCCTTACAGTCTTAAGCACCCTCATTACACAAGCAGCATGCTAACAACCAGCACTTTGCATGAGCTGCCCGGAAAATCTGCTGCAAACTGCACTGGGACCATTTTTAATACCAGTCGGAAAATTTTCATACCGAGGCAGGATGATACATGGGAGTTATTAGCCTGCACCAAAACCACAGCTGGGTAAAACAGATAACTTCCTCACCCCTCTCGTCATCAGACCTTCTGCTTGGTTAAGAGCAGCAGGCTGCCTTATGCCTGGTTAAAAGAAGCTCGTGCGGTATTCTCTCAGTCTTTATCGACTAAGAGTGCTTTGGGCACTGGTGTCCTGAAGCATAAAAGCTCCCAAAACTCTTCATTGAAAACTATCAAGATGCTTATCACCTGAGTATAAGTGCAAGAAAAAATACCCAGCGCTGCAATTTTATCACAACTAATAGAGAACAGACACATTTTCTTCCATTTCTGGAAAGAAATTTGGTCAAAGTGCACAGCAGACTCTGCATGGGTTTTTTCCAGACTCGATTTGTTCAATTTTATAAATAAAGAAGTAGATCTTTCATACGAAGGGGGAATTTTTCAAGCCATTGCCTATAGGAACAGCTTGATTTCAGTTTGTTTTAGTGCCTGGAGGAGCATATGCATAAAGGAAGCAAACTCACTCCTGTGGTTTGGATTGGAGAGGCTGGAAATGCCAGCGCTGAGTTTGAAGCACAGCCTTGTCCTGAAAGATTGAGCAAGTCTTTTTATCACGAGGCAGTACAGGTGTCCCCATGATGGCAGCAGGCAGCCCTGCAATGGGAGAGACCGTTCAGGTAGGTCTGTGATCAGGGCGGGCTGGCGTGCCCTTTCTTGTTGGCATTGGCACCTGAGCTTTCACAGGATTTAGGCATCTGCTTGGGAGTTTTTGTTCTCCAAGGCAGCTTTCCAGCTCCTGCAAGTTGCATTGGCTAGTTGAGCAGACAGCTCATGGAGTGCTACCTGATGGATTTGGGGAAATGTGTTTAGTTTGCAATGGCCAGTCATCCCAGCTACTCCATACATGTAGAAGCAGCCATACCCCCCAGGACCAGCACCTGGGAAGTTGGGCTGTGAGTATCAGCCCTTGAGAAGAGGTAAGCTATCTTTCAGTGAGATGCACTTCTCCATCCAGTCAGCCCTGCAGCCACACAGAAACATCCTGGCCACCATAATGGAGAGTGCTGTGTGGTGGGGACAAGTGGCCGAGGGAGGTCAAAACTAATGCTTTCAGTGGCAGCTTGGGCTGGAAGTGGTCATTGAACAGCAGCATTTTTCTTTTTCTTCATCAGCGATCTCATGGTAAACTAGTTCAGGGAGTTGATCCAGCCAAAACCCTGTGCAGTAAAATTTTAGGTGATTAGTTTTTCAACTGGATGAACTCCCTGAGCTGGCTCAGAGTGTGATTCATGAGTGCCAGTGCCACCTCCAGGGAGAGGTGTGAATGTGTGGCTGGGGGCGTGAATGCTAAAAGACATTTCCATCTGTAGACCTGATCCTTGGGATGCAGCTTGGGATGACGCTCCTCAATGAAGTTTTATTTGCATGAATGGAAGGTGCACGGTCAGGGCTCTGCTAGATTTGCTATCAGATGAGAATTGTCATCCAGAGAGCACTGTGTGATAGCTCATGTGCTCTCCTTCCTTCACTCGCTACTTTGCCCTTTGGTACTCCAGCAGTCTCATTTCCAAGCTGAGGCTTCTGCACTGTCCCTCCACGTCTCACCAACACAGATCCTGGGCTTGGTCAGGTCGGATGCAACTGAAGTCAGCAGTGTTGTCTGATGCTCCTGCTGCCTTCAGGTCATAAATGCCAGTTAGTACTTTCTCCCATAAAACCTCAATCTAATGGTGCAATACACAAATTAACCTTGTATTTTAGGTGATCTGAAACAGTTGCACTTTTGAGAACCAAGGGAAACTCCTTTGGAAGTTTGGAAGAAAAACTGCTCTGATGTAAAATAAGCTCCAGGAGCACCTGAGCTGTATTGAGCAACATGTTCAGCTGCCTATGAATTCATGCTCTGGTTCTCTGCTCCCAGAGTCTCTACTGCGGGAGGTGGGACTACTGCCAGGACCATGTCTGCACGTGCATTGAATGCATTTCTCTTTCTTTTTGGTACCCAAAAAAAGAAACACATGGGGCATCTCTCACAGCCAGGTTCTGGGGACCAACGGAGAAATTCAGGGTATATTAGGGAATACTCCAGGCACTCAGCAGTCAGATGAGGTTCACACAATCTTGTTTCACCAACTGTTTTAAAGTGATGTGGCTTCCACTATGAAATGACCTTCACTGTGAAATAGGCAGAGTTTGCCATTCATTGGCCTGGTCCCAGAGCAGTTGGGGCAAATCCTCTTGGCCCATTTGTTTTGGAAATTGCTGAATCAGCTGGAGGTGCAAGCAGTTGCTGAATCCAGAATGCTGCTGGGTTCTCAGGAAGCAGGATGATAACAATTTGTAAAAAACTTCTCTCTTTAAACTTCTCTCTCCTATTATTCTGTGAACATGGCCTTCTTAGGGGATCCATAATTTTTCATAGAAGTCTTTGACAAACTGATTTTTCTCCTACTACCTGTCCAAGCAGGCACAAGCTGAACCACCATCTGGTCTGCCCTACCTCCCTGCCTGTCCCTTGCGTGCTGGGATTTCTTCCTTGCTGGTTGGGATTTTTTTTTTCTTTTTTTTTCTTCTTTCCATTCTCTGTCAGCAGCTGTTGGGAGAGCAAGCCCCAAGATTCATCGGGTCCTTCGAGCTTATTGGGCTGTATCTTTTCTCAACAAAGCGGCAGTGGCCACGCTTTCTTACAGGAGTTACATCATATAGCAGCAACTTGCTCGAAAAGCAAACTGCCTTTTATTTGCTTGTACTGCCTTTCTCCCTTTAGAATTGCAGCCACAGCCAAACCACAATGTAGCCTCAGATCTGAGTCAGTCTAGAGGGCTTCTTTACTCTTTCCTTTCTTTTTTCCCCCCCCTTTTTGTTTTCTTCTTTCCCTCCTCTGCTTTCTGGAGGAGTTGGCACAATTCTGTGTTATTAGGACATAACTAGAATAAGTTAGCTTGTTCTAGTGGAATTTCCTGTCTGATTTTAATTTCCCCCTCTTTTTTTTTCTCCCCTCAAAGTGAGACAGAAAAGCTTTTTAATTGCACTGCCGTAGGTTGGCCTTTCGGGATATTATTATTCTTATTAAGTACTTCCTGTTGGGAGGTGGCACATGAGTAGAAATAACAAGGATCTTGGTGCAGTCAGGGCTTGTGGCCTCTTTGTTTGTTAATAACTGTCAGATTGGCAGCGTCCTCAAAACAAATCTTGGCCTGACAGCCTGGCAATTAAGTGATTTTAAAGACTCTCAATATTTACAGCTCACCTGTGGAATTAATAAACTGCGTTAGGCCTTTTGGGTTTCTTTTCTGCCATTCAGTGGTCATATCTTCTGGTCCAGCTAATAAAAATCTAGCACTAGTGGAAAAGTCTCGCTCTGGAAATGCTTAGCATGGAGATAGTAACTCCTGATCAGGTATGGTGGGGTAGACTGGTATGCCTCAGGTGGGATTGGCGTCCTGCAACTTCTCCAGCAGTAACGTGTGAGTGCAGCAGGTTTCCATGTGCCATTGCACTGCTGATGTTTCAGATTTTACTGTGGCACAAAGAGTTCAATGCTTATTTAACAGAAAATGGAAGCAAAAACTCTCAGCAATCTCTTTCAGAAACTTCCTGTGTTGGCAGATATTGTTGCAATAAAGTCAAGGCATTTCAAGTTCATCACTTCTGTGTTCTTCTTGTAGTCTATAATAGATCTTAAACCATCTTAATCTCCTCTGTACTGCTTCTGAAGCAGCTACAGGTACCTGGAAAATGTTTTCTGATGGAAAACTGCTTTGCCTTAAACTTTCCCCTAAATTCTGACTATTTTGGATTGAAGAAGATGACTGGTGACAGTGAGACTGATCAAGAGACTTTTCTAATTACTGCTCTTCAGAAAGCCATCAGAGCTCTGGTGTTTGGACACCCCACTGCGAGACTTCCTCCTGCTTGTGTGGTTCCCCCTGGCTGTAGTAGAGCTCTGCTTTCATGTTATTTACCCTTCCCAGTGGTACAAAGAATTAATGGTTTGTCCCCCTAAGGCTGCTGCATATCAATAACCTGAAGCCCCCAGGAATTCTTGCAGAATAATAGATAATGCATTCATTCACAGATGCCCATCTGAATGTTTGAAAATACTTCTACAGACCTGAATATATTCATTCCCCCACCATCACCATTTTGAAGTTTTCGGCAGTTTTGGATATGACCTGTTTTACAAAAGCAAATCCAGAACTTTCCATGTGGGTTGTCAGCAGGCTTCAGAAAGTTTCTGTTTTCTCATTGAGAAGCAAAGTGCCCCGTTTTTGGTCACACATAAAGGGTACTGTAAAGCCAGCTGCTGTATGGGAGCATGTTGAAGAGTTTCCTGGTGTCCTTGGGTCTCTGCCACCAGCAGCTGTCCCCGCGCCTTTGGTGGATGAGGCAAAAAACCCCTCATGCCATGTTTTGGAGATGGTAGATAGCAACTGAGGAATATCAGGGTTTGATTTCTTAACAACAATTCTATGTTCTTATAGAAAACGTCAATGAACTTTCTGCTTTCTGGAGGAGTTGGCACAATTCTGTGTTATTAGGACATAATTTTTAATCTAACTTTTCCATGTAGGGGTAGAGGCCATTTTTAGCCTCACTGTAATTGTTCCATCTCTTTTGCCCAGGAAAAGACTGACAGGTTTAATGCCCTTACCAAAGGTCAGGCAGTACACAGGAGAGAGCTGAGTGGAGCTGCCAGGAGCTTCAGGATGGGTTAGACATTGAGGTGAACAAGAATATCCTCCTTCCATTAGGGCCTGAGTTCATTTAAGTGCACTGCCTCCTTCTAGGGGTGGGGAGGAACTTTATGGGCAAATTCCTTCAGTGTTGTCTCGAGTTGGCCACGGGCTGTGGGGGGAGCTCACTGATCTAATCTCGCCCCATCCCAGCTGCAAGAGCCAGCTCGCTCCGCAGATGCCTGCCTGCCTTCCCTGCTTTTGGACACAGCCTGTGGCTCAGCAGTGCTGCCCAAATGCAAAAACAGTGGCCAGGCTGAAACGTGTTCCCAGTCTGCATGGCCACCAGAACAATGTTTTGCCTGCCATGTGCCAACACTGACTGTGTCCTAGGTTTTCAAAACATTTTCAAAAGACTTATGTTTGTTCTTCCACCTGAGCTGAAGCAGTAGAATAAACTTTGTAAGTGGATAAACCCCTCTGGGCTGTCCCAAAGAGGATGGATGGTTGTTGTTGATCGTATTCAAGGAGATTTCCTTTGGGATGCCAAAGAGGGGCAGCCTTCCATTTGCAGTGTCTGATAGAGATGTTTATTGTGTCTCATGGATTTTATAATGGCATTTATTATGCAGGTAACCCTGGGAATGGGCTTTATTCTCCATAAAGTAAGTACTGCATCCACATGGGCATTCAAAGTCTGTGCCTGCAGGGACCTGGGCAGAGAAATCAACAGTTCTTGGGTCATTCTGTGGTAGTGAGATGCACGCGAGGGCTCCAGCAGTACTGGAGTGGAGAGGCAAGCGTTCTCAGTGTGGTCCTCTGCTCCTCACTGCACCTCATCTTCTCTGAGTGTGAAGTCACACCATCTCTGTCATGCAGGTGCTTTGGGATGTCAGTACAATAATGCTTTTCCAAGGCTTTTTTGGGGGGTGATTTTATAGCTGAAGAGCAATGTATTTTTATTATTTTTTGTTTAATTTTCACAAATCTGCATCCCAGCAAGGCCCCTTCTCCTTTCAACTCTCCTATAAGGTATTTACCATTACTTGACCTGTTTGTCCCACAGAAGTTAGTTGTGTGATCTTTATTTCTTACCTGGATGGGAAGCTTGGTTTGTTATACCCAACCACAGTTAAATTAAGCACGTTGCCTTCTCCAACATTCTACACGCGTTGTCTGAAAAAATAGTTTTGTAAATCAGGCTACTACCATCTTTCTGCATTATTTTTGTTAGAAGAAGAGAAAACTGGTTCTTCATCCCTCTGGATGGAAACAGCTTTTCAAAATGGTCTATAGTGCTTTGGGCAGGAGAGGCTCCCGCAGGTGAGCTGGTGGGAGCCTGCCTCCATTTTTCCTTGGTGTAATGTTCACAGTGGGCCAAAATGAGTGTTTCCTATTATTCTACCTGTGTGGTTCCTCTTTTATTTTTGTCAAAGCCACTGAGCAGGTAGTAAAACAACAGAACAATTAACCAATAATAATTGAAGTATGCTGTATGAAAACCAAACCAAATGCTAACAAGCCAAACAAAAGGAAAGCAGGCATAGTACAGCCCTGTTTATAGTGCTGTCTGCTGGAATCATTATACACGTTGATATAATAATACTGAGCACTTAATTACCACATCATTTTTAAAGTGCTGTATAAACATTAACCAAACCTCTGAGGTAGGGAGGTATTATTATCTCCATTTTAAAGAAGGGAAATTCTGACAAAGCGAGATTACTCGGTAATTTAATGTTGTGAAGACAGGCAGGTGACGGGGCAGGAGAAGAGGTTGCGACTCCATGGCCAGTCTGCTGCAATTTTGGAGAGAGAAAAGCAGAGCTGCTGAAGCACCTCAGATGGGTTTTTGAGAAACGCACGGTGCTGCCATTCAGGGAAGGCAGATACTCCCCCAGACACATCTCTCTGCTTAGAAAATTCTCAGATTGGTGTAATTGGCAACCACATAAATATCCTTTTTTGAGGAAGGCACGCAGTTGGTGTATTTTGCAAAGTATTTAAACGTTAAAGTGAATCTCTCAAAGGGGGATTCGTGGGGGACTAAGAGGCAGCTACTGTAGCCTTGTGTGTCTGCTGCTCCCCCTCCTCCCTGTATCGATCTGATTGGTGGTTCTGGGAATGGCTGTCCTTGCAAAGCCCTTAATATTCTGTGTGGTGGTATATGACTTCATCCGAGGAGAATCCCACAGACACATCAGCGTGATCTGCTCTGTCATGTTTCTGTGACCCAATTTTCCCTGTTCTTTGTCTCAGACCTTCCCTGACCCCAGGCCTATTATCCCTTCCAATAATTCACCCAGACCATTATTAATGGTGCATTAACTTTGGCTGCGCTTTCAGTGAAGATGTTTTTCTTGTGCTCATTCATTCGCTCAGCTCACTTAAACAGCTAGATCATTATTCTAGGGACGTCACACAAACACAAAAACATCTCCCTTGCCGACACCTACAGTTCTGCAGCACTTTGCCAGAGGGGCGGCCATCCAAATACAACACTGAAACGCCCAGGATGGACTATCAAAGGGAGTCAAGTAGCCACACACACACTCAGTTGCTTGAGGATGGATTTGCCTCCAGTGCTCACATGCTGAGGCTGTCCAGGGATGCTCAGAACCCAACAACCCCAGGAGAGCTCTGATGTGAGGAAAATTACCACAGAAAAGCTGGGGAGCAAAGCATGGGCCTGTCTTTGCTGTTTCACAACCACTATACTCATAGGATGCCAAAATACATCCCTTTAAATGTATGCTGTGGATGAGTAAAATTGAGACTTTGAAAAGTGTAATAAGAAAAACGAATACTGCTTAAAATTTCTTTCTCACTTGATTCTTTGGGCTTCTCTGGGGGATGACTGAGTGAACAACACTTCATGTTTGTTGTACCTTAACCTTGTTCTTGAGAAGAGAGTGAGATTTGGACATCCAGGAGAAAGTGTAGGCAGCAAGAAGGACCTTTGCTCTGGAGATCAGGAAAACTAGGAAAAGCCTCCTCCCATGTTAAAGGTTTCCCTGTAGTGCAGACAGCAGTTACTTCCTTATTATCATTTTCAAAGAAGCTGGACCTGGGAGAAAAAAAAAAAAGAGGCAAAAGCTGTTTGTAAGCTGCTGTGTCTCACCAGCAGCATCCCACCTTCCCCAATAAAAGGGATGTGCCCAGTGACAGTGCAACACTGCTGCTGTGGAACCACTGGTAAACTCTCACCAGCATCTTCTTGGACATCCCTTTCCCTTTTTTTTCTGTGTCAGCTGCTTGTGCACAGTTGCTGATGACATCGCAGTGACAGGAGTGTGTGAACTGTTGTCTGGAAAAGTTTTTCTCCCACTAACACGAATCCATCCAGTACCCTGGGGCTCTGAAGCCTTTTAGAGATAAAAGTTGCAATTTCTGCCTGCTGCGATTGAGGTTCACTGGGTAACCTGCTCTTGTTTGGCTGTTAGACTTGCGCAAGTTATTCTGCATTACCCTGTTTCCGCCGCTGTCGAGTAAAAAAAACAGGGCTGTGTTTCAAATACATGTTTGCTTCCCTTCCTAAGGAGAAGCAAAGCTCTGTTAGTCTTTGCAAGGTAGCTTGTGATCCCTTTATGAAAGGTGTGTCCCATGCATCACTAACCCCATAGGAAATAAAGCCAAAACACATCTCACAAAGTCAGTATTTGTGTTTCCTCTTTTATAAGATGGTAATTTTTTAGGGGTGTTTCTGCAAATATGTTGAGAAAAGCACTACAGGTACTGAATTATCTAGATAATGATCTTTTACTTTTTTCCTCAAAAAATTACTTTCCTTGTTGATTGTAAAAATGCTTATGCACTTTTTCTGATGGCAAAGAAACCCACTTAGAGCCTTGACTGCTTGTTCCCAGAGAAGACTGTTGGACATTGATAAGAAAACCATATTTTTTTTGCCCACATGGTGTCCTGTGCAACTTTCATGTACTTCAGATAAAGCAAGAGGAGCCCAGAATATATTTGGTGGTACCAAGGGTGTGTGGGGGGGTGCTTCTCAGGATCTCTTCCCAAACAGTCTTGCTGCAGCACCCCAGTTGCAAGAGCCAACAGTGGACATTCTTTAAATCCTTTCTCAAGGCCTTTCTGAATTTTTTTTGTAAAAGCAAACTTCAAATGGAACCCAGTTCAGCACTGGGGAGGGAGGAGTGTGTGTGTGATATGTGTCTGATTTCTTTTCTTTTTCCATAATTTTATTTTATACATAATCACATGTGTAAGCTGAAGTATTTGGAATAGAAAAAGCTTACTTAACCCTTCCTAATTTTCTTTTCTGGGCAGCTAAAAAAGAGGTTCTTCTGTGAGCGATGTCAAAACGGTTCCTTTGCTTGCTTTACAAACCCGTATGTGCAGTCTGTGTTTCTCTTGAAGCACAGGTTTATCTGTGGAGATAATCAAAACCTGCATCATCCTCAAAAAATGCCTGTTTCTGATGCCTCCCACCCTGATTCCTGGGATTTTCGGCAAAGGGACATCCCCTTTAAACCTGCGCTTCTGCCTCATATCTTTTCTCTTTGAAGCCAGAGGGTTGGCTGGCCTTTGAATAGACGAGGATGAGAATACAGCAGTGGGAGGTCTGTGTCTTGCTCATAAACCTTGGCCAGAAAATCAGCTCCAACAAGTGGGGACAGGTAGCAGCGTCTTTCCCCTTATCAAATGGCACAGTGGAGCAGACACATTCCTGCAGGATCTGCGGCGGGGTGGAAGGTGGGGCCTCCTGACTGTGCCTCGCCTCTCTGCTGCCGTGCTTCACCCTGGGAGCTGCGTGCCTCTGACTTGTTGTAGAACTGTGTTATTTCTAAAGAAAACACCCTGTTTTCTCATTGTCCCTTCCCCTTGGGTGCTGGTTTTGATGTGTTCTTCAGTTTCTCTTCCTTCAGCAGGAACCAGAGAAAGTGTTTATCCGTGGCTCCAGTGCTTGGGACTTTTGGGGGATGCCCTGTTGTGCCTTCGTGCCTCAGTGTATTGTACTACATGGTTTGGTGTTGCCCGACTTTCCTGGGGGACAGCTTTCCCCAGGCCTCCTGCTAAAACCTTCCTCCCTCTTGTGTAAAACAATCATCATTAATGCTAATTGGGCAGCTTTGGGGTTAAATCTGCAAAGATTGCTTGGGTTTGGTAAATCCTCTGCCACTGCAAAGCAGATAATGCTAAACAAAAGATCGTCTTGATTAGATTAAAGTTGGCAAATTCATTGCCCTAATCATCATATTACCCTTCCTGTGGCTATTCAGGAATACATCACCGTAACTTACTTGAAGTAATTGAATATAATTGTCTTTTTAACTCCTATGTGTAAAACATCCATCTTTGTTAACGGCATGTGTTCCTGTCCTGCTGCCAGCTCTCAGTCCTCTTCTGGAGGGGTGGGAACAAGAAGCAGAGCCAGGCTGACGTTTATGAATTGGTAGTTGATTGTCTATAAAACCACTCATTATTTCTGACCAAGCACCTGGAAGAGAATAAAAAGGAACAGCACCAGCCACTGGATCCTGTAGGCTTGGCTGATGCTCCCAGGCAGGGAAACAGAAGGGAAGTTGTGAACTGGAACATTGCAAAGGGACGTCACAAAAAACAACCCTTCCCCTCACCATTAGTGGCAACCGAGCACAGGGCACATGGTGGGGTTGGAAATGGGAGTGTGAAACAGATGCCCAAGGCAGAGGTATTACTGACCCTCCCATGGACCAAATAGGTTGAAATGCTAAAAACAAACCCACAGTGTCAGTGGGAGGGAGGAAGTTCATGGAAATTTTTCTCCCATTAATAAGCAGAGGTGTGAGGGGGAGATGTCATTTTTATATCAATAGATAGCTAGGAAAGGAGGCCAGGCAGCAAACAGTCTGTGTGTTTTATTTCCCAGCTTTCCTGAGTGACAGGGAAAGACTCTTTTAGCACAAAAATTTCCAATATTATCTCAGCAATCAATCATGTACAAATGCACAGTTACAAAGTAAAACATAACTAGCCTGGCTTTTAAGATATTCAGTTTGACCTGGTTTTAGTAGTTTTATCATTATTAATAAATTAAACTGCTCTAGGGAATGGACCATAGGATTAGGATATGATTCTCTGTATCAGTAAAACTCAACTACAATGGCAAATACAGTTTCAGCCCATGTCAGTTCACAATTTCCTGCACTTTGGGGGTTAGCTCAGCCCTGGACCTGTCCATTACTGGCAGAGTGGCCACCCTGTTTTGGGAGGTTGGTAAACTTCACGTACAGGGATGCCATGAGCAGGGCTGTGAGTTGATCCCAGGACCACAGAAGTGATGCTGCTCCTTTGGGTTTATTTGTATGGCGTAAATATGGGGTGAGCGCTGCAGGAAGCCCAGCCTAGGAGCTCAGGCTGGAAGAGATGTTGTCTGCCATTGGATGTCTGTGTAGGGCCAGTTGATTTTGTGACCATGCTTTGTATGTGACGATGTAAAAGCTCCTGGGGACAGCAGTGTCCCCAGGGAGGAGGACAGTAGCTTTAGGTTGTCTGCCAGCCTGGGCAACAGTTTCAGCTGAGCATTATTCGGGGAGACCAGAGGCTTTACTGTGCTGCGGGAGCAGGGGATGGTATGTGACAACTCAACTGTGGTGTATTTTTGTCCTGGAAAAACACTAGTTACCTCTTAAAATGAAGACTCCTTACAAGTGTCCTTACGTAACAGATCATCCCTCCTCAGAATGGTTAAAGGGTGAATCTTCCTCCTGCCAAAGCAAATCCTAAAAGATGCGAGTTCATTCTTTCCCTGAACTGCTTTTGGAAGAGGAGGGGAGGGGAGCAGAAGTGGGGGAGGTGGTTAACAGTTACTTTACTGTGTCCTGACATTAGGCGAGCTGCAAAAATGCTCCCAGTGTATCAGGTAGTGCGAAGTGCCAGCCCTTTGCTGGAGCACAGAGAGCAAGTCTGCTGCAGAGCCTTAAATACTTTCCATCCCGACTACCTTCGCTTAACGCCTTTCAGCAGAGTTGGCAGGAAGGTTGTTTTTGTGTAGTCTCTCACCTCTCCCGGCAGCCTGGCTGACGGCGCCTGTGCTGCACTGTGCTCAGGGATTGTACGTTGCAATGGGAGTAGGAGCCTCAGATCCTCTGGCTGATATGCTGGGAAAGGCGTATATGAGGATTACACGCAGGCTTTGCACGACGGACCCGAGAGGAGCACATCCCCACTGGACGGAGTCAGAGTAGCTCTATTGCAGCTGGAGTCACAGATGCAAAAGGCTGACTTCTGAGTCTTTCATAGAAAAAGAGTTTGGCGCTTACTGGAGTTTGCTGAGCGTCAGCGAGAGATTTGGCCCAAGCCTTGACACTTTGGTTTTGGATGGTGCTTCCCCACTCTACAGAGAAATGGTACCTGTCGCGGAGGCAAGTCACAGTGAAATATGGTTTTGAAATGCTCACTTAGGAGGTTGGGTTTGTTTTGCTTTTAGTCTCCAGTTAGACAGAAAGGCCAAGAAACCAGAGAAGGAATGGGAAAACCTGCAACGATATTAAGTTATGTTTAGCAAAGAACTTCTGTCTGTTTGTAAAGGCAGAGCAAGACCAGCATTTTATCTTTAAGCCAATTGCTGCCACAAATCTAGAAAGGGGCATCTTTACAGATGCGCTGAGCCCTATCAGAGGGTGATTGTACGGTATCGCTATTGCGGTCGTATGGTATTGCTGTCGAGGCTCTGCTAATTGTATTTCTTTAGCTTCTGTAATTTTATCAGGAAAGGCCCAGGCAGCCAGGCAGCATTGTTGGGGGTGGCGAGGAGAAATAACCTGATGAATTTTCCATCAGCTCAACTCACTCAAATATTCTCGCTGTTAACTTTTGGGGTCAATAATAAATATTAAAACCTGTAGATTTAATAAGTCAATGTAGGTGTTCGGTGCCTTTTGAGACCACTTTATCTTTCCATCAAAGATGAAACAAGCTTCTCAAATGAATAAAAAATAGGGCCTCAAGTGATTACAAGTGAGAGCAATTTGGGCTTCTCTCTCAGAACCTGGCAGTAGGCGCTTTTGAGCCTCTTCTGACTACCTAGACGTTCTGCATTAGCACTGCTCTTGCTGTTATATTTTTAGGTAAATATTTTCAACTTGTGTGTACAGACCTTCAGGAACAGTGTTTGCTGCCACTCCAGGCTTGAGGGACGATGCAGGTCTGGATCCCACCAGGCTCTGTTGAGTCTGATTTGCGTTGCAAGTCTAGTTTTCCTTGGTGCTTGCTATAATCTCCTCAAGTTCAAAGAGCGCTTAGCTGCTTGTCTTTGTCAAAAACCCTGTTGGAGATCTTTTATGTCGAAGATGTAGGATTTCTCCGCATGACTTTGATTATTTATTCATTCCACTTCTCTGGTGTATGATAGCGCTGATATCATGAAGACCCCTTGTCTTGCACTGCTCTTGCTCTGAAATTCATGGAGATTTAGTGCCTTTGAAATTGTTTTAAAAGGGAAGGAAAAGTTTTTGAAGTCCCTTTTTTTTTTCTTCTATTCCCCATAACAGTGCCGCAGCACATTTTTCCGGCCTTCCATGCTCCTTTGCCAATTGACATGCGCCACCAGGAAGGACGATACCATTACGAACCTCACTCTATCCACGCTATCCACGGGTAAGTCTTGCACCTCCACTCCCATGCTTTGCTAAAGTGTCAGCCACATGCAGTATGCAGAATCCCACTGCTAAAGTCCCAGGGACTTATTGCCCTTCTGGCAAGCTGGCCGTACTGGCCACCCTCCACCTCATTGTCCCCATCCAGTGACAATACTGACCTCCCTGGCAGGAATGCTTTACAGCTCTGTTAAGCCTATGGAAGTGCCCTGTAGCAGCAGGATGGGAGTACAGGGCTTCTTTGTTGTTATCCAGCTCAGGTCCCAGGAACAGGCTTGACTTGTGTTTTTGCACCCACTGTGTTTCTCACATCATGCCTTGCCTGGGTCATTTCTGTCACCATCTTGGCAAAGACCCAAGCACTGGTCCCTCCCTTTGGAGACCTTGTGTACCATTCCTCCCTGCCTGCCAGCTGTGAGGACGGTGGCAAAAGGCTGCCAGGAATGCCATAATTCAGTTTGATTTCACTGGGCAACGTCCCGAATGGGCTAGGCAGTGTTTTCTAAAATGTGGTAAGAAACCAGATTCTCATGTGGGTCTCCACTCAGGAGGGGCAGAACTCTGGGTTTTGGTGGTGGCCTTCTCATGAAAGCTTCGCCTCCCCAGGGCACCTGATGGGCAGCGAGCACAGGTGCCAGTCAGGGTCAGGGCCTGTACCCTGAGAGGGTGATTCATGATTAATCTCCTCATCCAGGACATGACAGGTCAATAGTCCTTGATGTCTTGAGGGGGTGTTTATAGAGAGATCTGGGTTCACCTCCTGTAAGCTTTGAGCAGGGCAAGGAAAATGGAGCCAGCAGAGATGTGAGCAGAGGTTGTAATGACCATGTGGCTGGAAGGGTTTCTTCTTGTCTCTGAAATGCACCATCCCAGTGGGAGATGAGGAGCAGTGTAATGGGGTTGGTGGTCCCACAGCCATCCCAAAATCCTTCAACCCGCAGCTGTAATGCAGGGCCCAGACATCTGGTGAGGGACAGGTCCCAGAGCACTTGGTGTAGGGGAACCAGTAAGGACTGGAAACCTTTTGTAAGTAGAGCAAGGGAAGAAAAGCTAGGATTCATCACTTACAAAACTCTCCATTGGTCCTCTGGAGTCCTATTGTGGCTTCAGTGTCTGGCCAGGGTCAGAGCTCACCCAGCTTTGCTGCGGCTACCTGTACTTTTTCTGGATAGGTGTGAGCAGGGGAACAGTCCCTCAGCAGCAAGTAATGCAGACAGCAGCACCCAGGAGATCTGTGGAGTCCCACAGCTACCAGAGCTTTATTCTGCTTCCAAAATACTGCAGGAAATAAATGATAGGGCACTCCCCTGGATCCTAGCAGAAGACAAGTCATTGTCTTTTTGGCTGTCAGTCAGTTTGACTGGATGTTTAAAGGGGCAGAGCAGCTCCTTACATACAGAGTGCAAAAGAGGAATGACAAAGCAGGTTGGTAACATGGGACTTGGGAGGAATAAGGGAGATGAATGAAATAGTTCTGCTCTTGCATGCAAGTACATGCAAAAATTGTAGAAAAAGATATAATAATAAAACAACATAATGGGAGATAGTTAATAAACCAGACCTCTGGCTAATAAAGCAGGTACTGACTTCTGAAAGGGGTGATATTAAAATCAGTGGTTAGAAGAGAGGGTAGCAGATGTTCTGATGTTTTTCACACGTTATTTGTGTGCTCAGTGCTCCCCTTCACTCCTCATGAGAAGCACTGGATGCACTTTATCTATGCTGGGGCTTCACAGCAGTTTTTATTCTCCAAAATGCAACTAAGAGCTTGCCAGCTGATGCTATGTACCTGTGAATCATATTCCCAGTAATGGGAGCCAGTATTTTATTTTATCTTTTTGAAGTTTTCCAGCTCTCAACTCTGGCCAATGTATAGCAGTGACAGATCAGGCTTTAGTTCATCTGCACCAATATTAATAATCTGTTGTGTTAGCAGTGATCACATTTGTCTATCAGTGGACCAAGTATCCTCCTTAGTATTTGGGTACAGTTGTTGGCAAATAACTATTTGCAAACAACTATTGCCTTTCTTCTTTGTGATTCCTCACCTTCCCAGCAGCTCCTCTCACAAAACCAACTTGCAAGGTACTGGAGAGAAAACTTGGTTGTGCGTCTTAGAAGAGGAAACATAATCTTCTTTGCAACTACCTGGGCATTGCCCTGAAAGGTGCCTTTGTGGCTGGTGAAGCACCAAAGCTGAGCAGCCAAGTACTTCTTGGCTGTGGTTGTTTTTTAGGGTCAAGGGAACGCCACTTCTGTTTGGCTGTTTTCCAAATGCCCTGTGCTATGGCACAACCACATTGGGAAAATTCTCAGCAGCTGTGGAGTTAGTCTCTCAATCATTTTTCCTCTTTAAATTTTATCTGCAACTATCTTAACCTCATGTCCTGCCCTTTACTGCTCTAGTTTTTATTCTTCTTTTCTTTTGTCTTTCTCTCATCCAGTCTCTGGAGGTCATAACATAGCACTCACCCTCCTTGCTGGAGGATCTCCAATGTGAAATCATCCAGAACATGGTGGTAGAGCTGGGCTAGAACATACATAGTGGTTGCGTGGCTCGTATTCGGTAGAGTGGGTGGACTTTGCGGAGACAGTTGAGCCTCCAGAAATTGTACTCCATCTGATGGTGCAGAAATCAATCCTCCTTGTTTTAAAAGTAGACAACATGTAAAAAAAAAAAAAAGAAAAAAGAGCACATACATTTTTTCACTCTAAAAAATTGTGGCAAATGTTTGGAAGAAAAATTATGTCGCTGCGTTTTGGCTTTATGATTAATGTGATCGGTGCCTGACAGAGAGTCCCCAATTCATCAAGTCCATATTCTAGCCGTCTGCTGTCTTGACGGTACCAAATTTATCTAATTATGTGAACATTGCACAGCAAATTAAGTGCAGTCTTATTTGTTGCTAACTATGGGGTCTTATTATCTGCCTGCTGCATTATGTCAAAGGTTTGCTTCCTGATTGCTCGATGTGACATGTCAGTGCATTCCCCTTCATCACTGTTTGCATTTGGCCTAATGAGAACATATATTATTTTTCTTAACTGGAGGGAACTCCAGTTGCAAGGCTCTCTTGAGCAGGACCACCTGTGGGACCCTTTTCTTGGGAACATAGATAGGAATGTGAAAAACTCAAGTAATAAAAGACCCGTGTGCCAAGATGGGCCTGAAAGACTTGCTGCATTTCTCTTCAGTGTTGTCATTCCTTCTGTCTCAGTGATATTGCTGTTAAGTAGCATGACAAATAATTTTCGGGACTTGAGTCTTCTTCCAAATCACTGAGGATTTATTATGTACATCCAGAAGCAGATTTTGTTGGTGTTTCCTTGAAGTATACTTCTGAGATTTTTTTCAGGGTGTTCCAGTGTTTCTGCAGTCCTTAGGATGACCTATTTTTCTGTACAATCTCTGTTGTTTTTACTTATTTGGTGGTGCATTTTTGGACATCTTTCATTCTTGGACTTTTTTTTTGGCATCAGTAATAGTTTGACAGAATCATGGTGCTTGCTTGGCTTGTCTAGAAAAATAAAGTACCTCATTCAAATGATCCTTGAGCTCTCCGCAGGCTCTGTGGAAGAGCAGTGGTGGGTGTTACATTTGTTTTCTGCGTGCAGCTTTTATTGATTTGTCGGAATTTCACTCTTTACCACTGGCTGTAGGTAGAACATAGGTCAGCGCTATTGGAGGGAAAGTCATCAGCCAGGGTGTGTCTGCAGGTCCAAAGCTGAAGCAGAGAAATTCACTTTATAAGATTGAACAGATTCTTTTCAAACAAAAAGGATACTTTGTGTTTTAGTGAACTTCTTCAGAAAAACCCTATTCCACTGGGGCCTGGTCTCTGCAATAACTCCCATCTACTTTAAACTAAGGGGACTCAGTGTCAGCTTTGCAAGACCAAGCCCTTGACTCCAGAGGAAGGCTGCTGGCATATATCGGAGGTGATTACTGATAGCTCCCTTCCACTCCCCACTATTTGGTGTGCTCAGCTACACTCAACTTTTTTTTTAAAGCACAACAAAAATAGCTAAAAACTACTTAGCTCAGCTTAAAAGTCCCTGCCAATGCAAGAACCTTCAGGGCTAACCCTTGTAAACAGCATGCCTAGGCTTGACTCAGCAAGCAGCTTTTTAACAGTAGCTCCTAAACTGTGGTTAAAACCCATCAGGCATTACGCAGTGTAACAAACAAAAGCAACCTTGTTTTTCTACCAACATCCTGTTTTTAGGATGCAGTTCTGACATTATTTATTAACAAAATATTGTTGTTGCTCTTCTGTCAACAAATAAAAATAGTAAAAAAACCCCCATAGCTGATAATCACAAATTCCATGGCTTTCATGAGGACTGAATTGTCCCGAAGACCTAAACATAGAGAAGATTCCATCTCCGTGATAACGTGGAGTTGCCCTTAATTTCCCTCTGGTAGGGATTTTATCTCATTTAATCAGGGATCTTCTTCCATTTCCCTGAGATCTTATTATATTACAGATTTTCCCTGATATCCAGCCTACACTTTTTTTCTTTATCTGATCCTATTACCCCTCCTTGTTGAAGTTTGTTTTGTTTTTACTGTGTTAAAAATTACAGAATACCTTTTCAGGACCAGTTCCAATGCTCCCAAACTGTTTAGGCAGAGTAATTCACAGGCAGGCAAGGTGACTGTTGAACTTTTCATCATAACAAGACCATGTCTCAAGTGTTTACAAATTTGCCAAATTTAATGTTGAGCCCAAGATTTTCCATGTTGAATATCTGTTTCAGCCTGGTTTTCTCTTTCCTTTGTTGTTTTTTGTGAGATTCAGCCAAGGGAGGCCAAGTGAGGTTAAGGGAAAATATGTTGTTTAGCCATACAAAAAATAATCATCATCATCTTATAACTGCTTTTAGAAACACCAGTGTCTCTTACTTCAGAGTTGGAATTTGTTATTGTCACAGATGTGCCTTTTGCTGTTCCCATTCTACAAAAACACACACAAACCCCCATCAATTTTGCCGGATAGAAATCCTTTGAAAAATCTCCCTTCCAATGCAAGCAGTGAAGGCGTGTTGCAGTTTTGCAGTGAAATTTTCCAAGTACCCTGTGGCCCTGACCACGCTTCAGATGAGCCTTGCCAGGCCTTACCTGATGGTGCTCCTCATTTTCTGTTGGGACCTCTTTGTCATCTCTTCCACACAGGGGGATTCATGGCTCCATGGCAGAGAGGAGCTGTTTGCACTGCTCTTGGAGCCGCTTTTGTATATTATTGGGCATGCATAAAGTGCTTTCAGTTAGCCTCCATGGGACACAGCTCCCACGAGGCAGCAGCTGGGATCCTGTCAGGCAGTTTGGGATGGGACCCCTGGTAGTGGTTGTTCCTGCAGCAAGGATGCCACTCGTCTGAGCCACAGAATGTACACACCAATAAAACCTGTGTGTTTTCATATTTACTTTGCTACTGGAGTAGAAAATCTTTGGCAGGCCGTGATTGATGGTTCTGTGCTGCTTAGGAGACAGAGCGAGCTCCCTTCGGAGTCAAAGCAAACAGCTGCTCAGAGAGGCCTTCTTATGTGTTTTGCAAAGTTTTACGACTTTCACCAAATAGATACATTGCTCATTTGGGAAACAGGTTTGGGGGCTCCCACATCCAATTTATTTTGTCCCCTTCTTTCCCACATGCTTATTTTATTTATTTAAGAAAATAAGAATGTGTGAGTTTTCAATGGTTTGCAGAGGCTGGTCCCCTCCATAAGGCTGGTTCAAACCTCTATAATTAGCAGGAGTATGTTGCTTTTAGGTGGCTCTTTGGTAGCATACATGAGGTGATTTGGGGGATTGTCAATACCAGGATTAATACTTGATGGTCACTTGATCCATCTCTAGGAGACCACAGATTAAATACTGTGCTGCTGCTGTCATGCTTTGGGAGCTGGAAAAATTACTTTAATTCCATCTGTGCTTTATTTTTCCCATCTCTAAAATGCCGTCATGGTAATACTTGCCCTTCTGATGTCTTGAGAGCTAAGCAAAGTCAGGTAGTCTGCGACTCCTTTGGCTTCCCAGATTGGGCTTGTAGCATGTTTCCAGACATCAGGAAGGAAGTCCACAGCGCTGCCTACCTGTGCAGAAACTGAGAAGGTACACACTTAGCATGTTCTGGCCTCACTGGGAGGACAGGCTGATCAGGTCTTTTGAAAATGGGGCAGACATAATCCAAAACACTCATCAGGGATAGAATGTTTCTGTAGGCTTTTCCAATCTGATAAACTATTCTACAGAAAAAAAACCAACTAAACAAAACAACAAACAAACAAATAAAAAACCAACAAAAAACCAAACCAAACAAACAGCAAAACAAAACAAAACAAACAAACAAAAAAGCCAACCAAACACAAAACCCCACAGCTTTCTCTTTTGAACCCTGTTAACAGTTTTCAAGCATATTCCATTATGGGAGAAATCTGCACATCTATACCTTTCCTTAAATTCAGGGTATTTTCGTCATGTGTGTTCAGTTAAACAGCTGTCAGAATAATTTGAATTACTCAAACCTGAAGTCCAGAGTGACTTCAGGATTCAGAGTCACTAAACTGTGCAATGAAACACAGATCGAACTTAGAAACATTTGAGCTGGATTCAGATGCTGAATGCTGGTGACATCGAACTGGAGTGAAGGGCCTCGGTGAGCTCAGATGGAGTTGTGCCCACTAGTACTTAGTGAAGATCTGGGCCACCAAGTTGCTGGAGCTGTGAAAAACTGCAGCTCTAATTTAGCCTAATCACCACCAGAAGTGTAAAAATGGCTAAGACGTTTTAGTATTGAGAACAAAAGCATGATCTTTGAGGTCTTTTATGTAAACCTCTGGCATGTGTTCATTTAATATGATGTCACTCTATAATCCACCATTGCTTTTAAATGTCATTCTCAGAGCTTCATGTCAGCGAGTCTTAAGTGATAATCCCTTTGCTTACCTCACTTTATAGTAGATTAAAAGTGACTTCATGCTTCCACCTTATCCGCTGTTAAGCTTGTGCTTTAGAAAAAAAATTATTTGAACTCACTTCTCCTGCTGCTTTCTAAAGAGTTTCTAAACAGAGTGTGTGTGTCTTTCAGAAGCTATCTCAATAGGATTGCCCGTTCTCCATTGCTTTCAGCATCTGTGAAAATGGATAAATGTTCAGTGCCAACTTCCTGCCCTTTTAAACTCCAGTGCTCTGAATTTGTTTCTCAAGTTTTCTCTCAGCTAAATGGAGACCACTGCCCCTCCTGGCCTCTTCTTTTTCTTAATCCTAAATAAATCCCCTCTCTAGATGACATTTCACCTCTCACCAGCTTCTTACAGTCATGAAGACGAGATGATGGAACCTGTTGCGGTGTTTTGCCTCTCTGTAGCACATTCTCTTGTGCAGCACAGGGGTGTGTGGATTCCCCCTTTCTGGTCTTGTATCTCTTGGTTGAACTTCTACTCTCTCCTGTAGCAAATCCTTTCTCAGTATATAAAGCTCTCCATACAGTTCACCTTTCTGGTCCACCCTCTGTTTTTTCTCTCCCTGAATTTCACCCTCCTGCTCCTAGCACACCTCCTTGTGTAACACGTCCCACCAGATATTTGCTGCATGTTGTCATATCCTTCCTCCCTTCTCTGGCCAGGCTGCAGCCTGCAGCATATAGTCGAATATCAGTCTGCTCAGCCTCCTCATTTTCACTGCACTTCTCTGAAATCCTTCCAGTGTGTGTGAAGATAAATGACCAAACCTCATCCATCCCATTGGCCTGTGGAATGAAGCCTGTGGCACATCCCTTTTCAGGTGCTAGTTAATCTGTATTCCCAGCTATCAGTGGCCTAGGGAAACAAATCACACAAGGTGCTGAGAGATAAAAACTAATGGTAGGAATGCTGGCTTGTGATACTGGCAGAAAAAATGTAGGATTTTTAGTGTCCATACAGAGCGGAAATTTTCAGATCTCATCCAAAAGTTCCCCCCACGCAACAAAGAGCAGAGAAGTCAATTTACCCTGGATGGATGAAGGACTGAGTCAACTCTGCTGGGATTAGAACATGTGGTTCGAGGGATCCTAGGTATTTTGGGTCTGATTCTCAGACCACCCAGATGGCTGGGGGAAAGTTAAAAAAAAAATACTAATAAAAAAAAGGACCCTATTTGGCAGAACTCTGGATTTGCGTACCCTGCATGGAGCTGACACCGTACAGACACATCTGCACAAACCAAAGGACAGAACTGGGTGCTGTTACTCTGGCAAATCTCAGATCTGCACAGCACTCCTGTGGGAGTGTGTGCATTTAAGTGGGCTTTCTAAATCCCTGACTTTGACACTAAACCACGTATGTGTGTTCTTCTTCTGTGTACCAGACCGTTTTGAGAATTTGTGATTTTACACAATTTTCTGCCTTGGAGGCTTTTCTTTCCCATTCTTTTATGTTTCACCAGTGATATTAAATGGACAACTAACAGATAAAATTTAGAACATTCTCAAGGGTCAAATTTTTAAAGGTGTCTGTGTTATTTTAGATCATAAATCTCATTGTATTGGGTCTGGCTAACAATATTTGAGAGTGGGTGTTGTAGGTTTCTAAATACTGTTGACTCTTAGAGCTGGCTTGTCAAGTGCTAGTAATGCAAAGCCTCAGTGGGTTTTTCAAACATCACAGTTTATGTCAAACTCCTTCAGCCTCCATTGAAACTCAGGACACTAAAGTCAACTCTAGTAAAGGAGTTAAGTACCTAAAAATTAATAGAATGGATGGAGTGGACTTAAAAAACACAAAACATGTTAATGAGATGGCTTGTGCATGCTTGGAATCCTGCAAGCACGTCCAGGTTATACAGTTCCTGTAGGACCAATGGGTATGTTTTCTGCCTTGTCTCCTCTCTTTTGTTGGAGCATGCACACGGCAAATCTTGTGGGAGGATGTGCTATGAAAAAAAACCATATTCAAGGTTTAGATGATATCAGCTGGCCGGGCTCCACTTCAAGAGCAAGTTTACTGCATTCCCTACACTCACTTTGTTGGTGCATGTGGGGTTGGTTTTTGATAGAATTGATAGTGGTAGCTGATAGTGAATCAGGAGAATGTGAGCCTTTTGATGATTTTTTTAAGCTGATACTTGGGGGGGACACCTTAGAGCATGATAGGAGCTATGACATGAGCTGATGATGCAGAGGGTCACACAGAAAGTAGTCTAGGCTAGAGAACCATTTTAAAGCCTCTTCCTGTTTAGGAAAACATGTAAGTATATGCTTAATTAGAAATGCCTGTTTAGGTCTGTTGACTTCATTTTCACATACTGTCCTGAAGAGAGGTGTTCTTCTGAAGATACCATAGAATAGAAATGTTACTAAATCCTTCTTGTGTGTTTCTGCTGTAAAAATAGTTCATAATAGCAATTTTTCTTGTGCTGATCTGAACCTGGCTGTTGACTTCAGACCTGTAACAGTAATGGATTATTTGCCAGCATTTTCATGAAAGGCTTCACTTCAGTTGTGTTTCTTTAGATAATTTTTGCAAAGTAGAAGTCAAGGTCCAATGAAGAGGGACTCTAGAGCTGTGGTGGTTACTTCCCCATAGTATTGCTGCGAGTCCAGCATCATCACAGAGATCCCAAAACTGGATTCAAATAGGCCAATTTGGAGGAGCCTAACCACCAAGTTACTGTGTGGACAAAATGTCCTGGTGTTTGCTTCCTAGGAAGAGCAAATTTTCAAGGAATTGGCAGTGTTTGAGGTACTCCATTGGTCAGGTCAGACTGTGTTGGTCCTGCTTGTTTGAAAAGACCCTCAGGGAGCCAATCATGTTTTTAGTTCTTTGGGAGTAACTGAAATGAGATCTTTGCTGCTGTATTACCCTGATCACAAGGCACGCATTTTGTGATGGCATCTCTTGGGGATCACAGTACAGCATGAGAATTAGTTTGTTGTAGGAACCATGTCAGGGTGAATAATTCTATAATCTGTAGACCAGTGAGAAAGATTTTGCAGTTTGTTCCCAGGGGAGAAATTATATAAAAGTTATTTCTAGTTTTTCCTTTTTTTCCTAGTCCTCCAGAGCCCAGCTGATATCTCTGTAATAAGTATTGCTAGGAACTGAGGAACACTGGGGTATCTGCAAAGTTTTATCCAGTACCTGTTAATGCTTAGTTATTACCTTTTTGTATATTGTGTCCAGTAGAAGTCTCTAAACAGAGAAGTAGTCATAATGAAATCAGTGTCAGCAGACCCCAAACCACTTTATTCACTTGAAAAAATAGTAAAGTTCCAACGTCCAAATAGATTTCTGTCTGTCTTTGGAAAAGGTATTGTACATGCACACATAACCAAGCCATTTTTTAGGCTAAGTTAGAGAAATTCAAACCCTCCCTCGGGGGATGTGATGACCAGAATGTAAGAGACTAAAATGGAATTTAGCCAGTTTTAAAACCACGTCTTTTAAGAGTTCCACAGGACCTTTACAGAGGACAAATACACTGGCCTTTTGGGCTGTAGGAGATAGGAATGACAACCACTTCATATTCCTCACCAGAGCATCATCACATGGTGTTTCCTAATGAGTCAGAGGGAAAGGCACTCTCCCACCAACACCACTTCCTCTGTGTCCTGGGATTTTCTTTGCAAGTCATCAATTCAAGGCTTGGCTAGGTCTTGACCTCTCTTGGCATGTGAGATCTAAACCTGGTATGACTCCAGACTTCCCTCGACCGCGTCTGGTTTGAATCCTGTCAGTGCCCAGACGAGTGTTACCACAAGAATAAGAAACTCTTCAAAGAGTTGTTTGTTTGTTTGTTTGTTTTATGAGCAAGCTTCTGCCAAATGTGAAGAAAGTAGGAGCTCTGTGAGCTGTAATTTCTTTCCCTTCAAGTCCTGATGTACTGATGGACCACAGGATCCTATCATCCTGGTGTCTCCTTGCTTGCAGAGCAGGATTCACATTTCTGGTGAATGGTGTGACAGTTTCTGATAAGTATGGATGGTAAGCAGACTTAGGCTTTTCTGCACAGATGTCACATTGCTTCAGGTATGTCACTCTGGTGCAGCATACTGGGTGAATGACCTTTCCCAGGGTGACTCAGTGAGTAAATAGCACAAACTGAGGGATAGAAAATTCCTTGAGGTGCCTTGCACTGAAGAGTAGATTGTGCTTCCTCCTAAGATCTTGCACTAGGTGCAGTGGTTTCCTATCCCTTCATTTGGTTTTTGACTACATTGCCAAACTGGCCTTTTTCCAGGATCTGGTTGCTGTGATTGACTTAATTGCTTTGTGTTTCATAAACCCAACCCCAGCCCTTCCAGCCTCGTGTTCATTGGTGGCTTTTTTCCCAGGTAGGGCAGTTTTGTGGTTCACATGCTCACCAGTGAAATTGCTGCAATCTGTGAATTTTCAGAGCAGTAAGGATTTGTGCGTACATGTGTTGCATGTGTGTAGTCTTCCTTACTTACCAGTGCAAGGTCTCAGTCTAATCTCCTCCTGCTGTTATCACCCTCACTGGGTGAAAGCTAGGCTGAAAGTTAGTCTCCTTGCCTACAGTGCATCATGGTCTGCACTCCCCTGATCAAATTTGAGTTTCAATTGAAAGAGCCACTGGCATCCAGGAACAAATATTTGATTAAAATGAAACTGTAGACTTTTAGAAGTTGTTCTTGAAGTCTGAAGGTAGAAGATAGACATGGTGTAGCCAGGGAATCTGGTAAAAATCCATGGGTACAATAGCATGGGCTGCATTTGATGTTAATTTTTGGCTCATGAAACTTTTCTCCTGTATCATTGAACAGCAGAATGAGAGCTTTCAAGTGGGACTTTTGTAATTAAAAGTTTATCTTGTACCAATAGGTCCTTATAACTCTTCTTGCACTTGCTCTGTCCCTCAGATGCTCTATGACTGACCTTAGAAAATGGCCTGTGCATTCTTGTACCTTTTTTTTGTTGGCTAGAAGCTCTTTTATAGCAGGCATGAATGGTTGATTAATCCTTACAGCTTTCATGAGTACCAAATGTGTACTGCATGCTGGGTAAGAGAAATTATTTTCCTATTAGATTATGAACAGCTTTAAAAAGTGTACTGTAATGTGATGTGCACAAAGGGAATTGTGAATCTTAGCAGTTCAGATCTGGATAGTTGGATTTCCTTGGTTAATAATAACACTACAGATTATTTAAACTGTAAAATATTTTAAAAATTCACATTATTTTCGCCTATTACATCCTTTGCTTATTTTAACAAATCAAGCAGCAGATACAACTAAACAAAAAAACCCCAAAACATGCAAAGTATAGGACCTTAAGTCCTATTTTCAGAGTAAACTCCGAGACAGAAATATTTGATATCAAAATCCCATCAGCAGCCTACTGCAACTATGTGGGAGCTTACACCCCACTGAAGTCACTTTGGGCTGCAAAAGATACTTGAAGGTGCAAAAAGGTGACCGATGGGTCTTGCAAAAGCTGCTACCACATGGAAAACCTTACTGCTGGTATTTCAGCTTAGCTTTGATTTCCAGGCTTGGTTTGTTTGCCACTGTGTTGTCTAAAACAGGTAAAGCAGTCCGCTGCAACTGAGCAGTTCTGATTTCTCATTTCCAGACCACAGTACAATGACCCTGTGTTTACTTTTTCAAAAACCAGAGACAAATGTTTAAATAATATTTTGTGCTAAATTATTAAAATTGCTGCAAATGTTTTCATTAAAATTTGAGTATGTTTAATATCCCTTCTCTTGAATTTTAAATAGAACCAATACTTGGTGACTTAATTATCCAGCAATATCTCTTTTTTTAGTTTTTTACCTTATATTAATAAAATGAGTGTATTTACATAGTTCCAACCTAAGCACATCTCATTTTACTGAATGAGTGCATCACTTAAAGGGCACACAGTGTTAACACCTTTTGGCTCACCTGAGGCTTTACATCATGCAACGTGCTGAATCCCATAATGAACTTTATCCTATGCAAAAAATAAATCACTTTCTCTATCCTTCCTTATAAAATGTTCAGAAAAACCCCACAACTCTCTAGTCATTTCAAACTGTCCCCATTGCATTGAGGTTTCATTCAGACTACCTAGAGTACCATCTCAGACAGACTTTGGCTGCTGTTGTGGAAAGCAATGGCTATAACCAGTGAGTTGAGCACCTGCAGTTGACCATTCAAAGACAGCAGCTGTCTCTTCCTTGGCTCTGCATAGTTTGAGAGTGTGCAGAAACGGGGCTGGAGGTCTCATCCCTCTCACCTTTAAATGCCACAAGAGGAGCATGAAGTGCTGTTTGGTGAGATGCAAGAAGGGTGATTTTTGAGACTGTGGAGTGATGAGGATCCTCCTCTTTCTCCTTCTTGGTCAGCAGTATGGACAATCACCAGAACTGTGAGCGTGAGTAGGATGTCTGGGAGCCTTTGCCAGCACTGATGCTGTAAAAAAAACCCCTGCTTTTCAGGCAGCACCCCAAATCCGGCTGCAATTCCCTGGAAAGGGGAGGGTAAAGAGTGGCTGTGCGACAGATGCAACGTTTAAGGTCAGTTTGGGATAATTTAAGGATCAGCTAAGGACTGGAGATACTGAATTTCCTACTTTTACCCAGCTGAGCCTAGTGCCCGGTTTTAACCTGAGTTGAAGGAAGATCTGCTGTATCTAATATTGATGTGAGGCCCCATGCAGACAGAGAGGCAACAGAGAGCAGTGGCCAGGGCAAATGAGGCCACGGCACAGCCCTAAGGGCAGAAGCTACTGCAGGGGCGTGGTGTAGTGATGAGCTGTCTGTTCTCAGACCTCCTCTCCTGCCAGGCTGGAGAGCACCAGACCCACTGGACACCAGCACAGCCACGGCGGATGCGCAAGGGTGGCTTCTTTGACCTCGAAAGGCCACGTGTGTGTGTACATCACTCTCCAGCTACGATGACAACGGCTCTTTGAAATGCTTTTCTGCATTTGCATTTACAAAAGCTGGATAAGCCTTTTTTTAAAAAAATCTGATAAGTAGCAGGCAATTGAATTAACCGCTGTTGACTGTATTGCTGTCTTTTAACAAACTCCATCTGTATGGTCTCCCTTTGTAGACACAATTTTATAACTTAATTTCCCTACCAAAACATCAGTGTTTACTTAGTAAGAAATCTGTTCTTTGTCAGCTTAAAACAGTGATTTCTTTATTACCACTCTGCGCAAGGAATGACAGCACGGAGTTGGCACTGGAGCAAGTCTGGTTGAGTCTACAGCGTTGTAATGGAAACAGGGTGAACTGAGGGTCAAGTATAATGGGATTTGTATACAGAAATGTGTCTGCATAAGGAATAGCTGCATGAGATAAGAGAATGAAAGATGAGGCCCTCAGGTCTCCCATTGCAGAGTGTTGGGAAGGAGGTATTGCTGTAGGTACACAGGGCTGCTGACATGGGAGATGGGGTTACCTCTGCGCCGACGTAGAGGAGTTGCCTGAAACACACATGCATCCAGCACTAGCTGACGTCAGTGAATGTTGGATGGATTGGGGCGGTGGTCAGGGATTACTCTAAGAATGTTTTGTGTTTAATTTTTATTGATTTTTGAGAAGCATGAGTCGATGAGGGGTTTTCAAGCTGTTACAGTCTATGGCCTCCCTAAAAATTTTCTAGCAGAGTTGTTAAATGTGGTATAGTGAATTTGGCTCATAAAAAGAGGGTTGCAGGGGTTTTTTTACTGTCTTTCATAGCCCCTGAAGGAGTTTTAGTGATTCCCAAGGGTTTTGCAAACCACAGGTTGAAAAGCACTAGTGTAAACTTTCAGCAGTAAACAGCTGGGGAACATCAGATCCCTATTCCTTCCTTGATAAATGTGTTCTATTTTCCTGTGCCATTGAAAAAATGGAAGAATAGGAGAGCAGCTGTAGTCAGTGACACCAACAGACCTGGGAGCAAAAGAGTGTTGGAAGAAAGGCTTTTCGGGTGGTTACGTGGCAGATGAGATACAAAACACCTCATCTTTTTTACCGTGAGATGATGATTTGGGGGGGTGGGGGAAGCATCCTGGCTCCTTTGAAGCATGTTGAAGTTGTACAGTGCAGTGAGCAGTGCTGGGGTTTTGCCATAAGGCTGGGCTTCTGTTTATTGCATTTGCTTTCTCCTGCTATCGAGGCTTTATCAGTCTTACATTTCAGGCTAGAGCTGGTAGTAGAGAAATGCCAGTTGGTTATTGCAGTCACCTGGAGAGAGACTCTGCTTTCTCTGAACTGTGTTCATCTTTTCCCTATGGAAAATTAAATCCTGGCTGGATGTTGCCCAGATTTTTAAAACATTTGTGTTTCATTCAGATTCGCTTTCTTTTTAATGATAAAAAAAAAACAGAAAAGAAAAAAAATAGGTTAAAATTAGAAGAAATTAAAGTTGAAGTGCTGATTTATTGTTAATTTTCTTATTTTGTACAGAAAATTCCAGACACTTCCAAGCGAAAAGCTTGTTTGGAATAAAAAGAGTTTATTCTCTGCACTCATATCACTGAAAAACTTTTACCTAGTTCTGCTCTTCACCATATAATTGCTTACTTTTCAGCATACTTGTAGCAAAGGAAAGGCTGGTTAGATCAGCCAGGCTGCTGGATCAGATCTTACATTACATCTTGAGCTCTTTGAGTGCCATTAGCATTTCCTTTTAGAAGTGAAGAAATATTGACAGTTTCGTAGGTTATCTCGCATTTTACTGCACGTTAGGGCACTTCAAAGTCTTTATGTAGTGATGGGAACTGTCATGAAGTAGATGTGAAAAGGGCCTTTGGTCCAACTAAACCTGTCAGCAAGAAGATTTAGGGCAGATGGTTATTATTAGAAATCAATGTATTTATTATATATTGTTCAGGAATATATCCCTTTGGAGGTTACCGTGAGTGCTGTTGCTGTTTAAAATGTGTCAAATGCCAGTAAAATTAATTCCTGCAAAAAACCCAGGGAGCCCCAACCAAAAGCTTTGTTATTATGGGAATGCACATCTTTTTCTCCTTTGTGCTGTGATGCACCAGAGGCAGATACCTGGTGCGTGTGTGTGTGTGTGAGATGTATTTCTGTGCAGCTATCACAATCAACTCTATATACAGACAGAGCTCCTCTGACTGCTGTGTCTGCAAAGGCTTTGTAGAGATCTGTGCTGTACCTGTTCCCATTTTGTTTTATTCCCCTTTGTAAACTATGGCTTTTTGGTTACTTCCAGTTAGTTACAGCAGCTTACTGCTGCTTAGAGCAAGCACATCATCTGTCCAAAGCCTGAACACCAGCGGTTTTCCCCTGTACTTTAGAAAAGAGAAGCAGGACATTGCAGGTTTTTGTAATTAATTGGATGTAGGGTTTTGTTCCTTGGTGTCTTGTTTAGCTATAGGATTTAAGTTCTAGGACCTTGGATTATGGGAAGAGGGCATTCCCAATAGAAAAGAAGCATATTAGCAGAAGCATTAATGCTGGAAGTCACCATCCTGGAACAAAGATTCATTTTCCGTTCACCCCGTGATTTACAGCACATTCCAACCAAGTGATTTGGCTATGGTCTTCTGGCATAACATTGTTTGCCCTTTCCCTGACATTTTGCATATAAAGAAAAGTTATGAGCTTCTTGGGCATTCAAGGTACCAGGAAATGCAGGAGTCTACCTAATTTGTTAACATGAAATTATAGATGTCAGACATAGACTCTGTTAGTTAACATTGGTTAGAGTAATGCTGCAGCCAGTTGATTGTATTACAGTCATGATGAAGAGGAATGGTCTTTTTTTGCTTTTCTGGGATATGACGGTATGGAGCCAAGGCAGACTTAAAGTGTGATGAATGAATAAGCATTTTCTATGGTTTGCCTGACTCTTCCATGAGCTCCATTGCTGTGGTGTTGCTGCCACTGACTTGCTCTCTCCTCAATGGGTTAGTGCTGGCATAACATGAAAAGAGACTTTTCAGAAGTACTATAGGAATAGTCTTTTAAATGTTAAACCCTTCTGTAGCACTTGGATGTTATTACCTTATAAGGGAGAGAAGCTGCCACCCAAAAGTAGCATAGGAAGAAGACACTGGGCAGGGATCAAAAATTCAGATTTCTTCCCCACAAACATGCACTTCCCGTTTGTTTTCCCAAGCCCAGTGTCTTCACAGCTGCAAGCAAAGTATTCACTTGAAAGTGCTAATATCCTCAACATGTGTCCCAAGGGAAGACAATCAGATGCAGAGAAATGGCTGTGTCACATCTGACACATCTCTCCAACACTCATTTCCCGCATCCCCACACCAATGTTCAATCCTCTCAGATCTCCCTCAGATCTGCCCTCAGGATCTGGTCCATATCTGCACCTCTCTGCATCTCTTTCCCCACTGCTTCCCTCCTTGCTTGCTCCTCCAGCTTACCATGCCACTGCCCAGCTTTCATCCCCTCCCAGCCCTGAGCCTGCAGTGTTTTGATACCCCAGCTCTTGAATTTAGTGACTACTGGAATCACATTCTCATGCCTGTTGGTTTCAGCCTGAAGCTCACATGCCTCCAGGTTTGCACTGCTCCTTAGATTTGTCACTGAACTCCTTTTACTGGCTCCTGCACTTCTATCCATGCTTTCCTTTATGTCTTTTCTCTCACTTTCCTTCCCTCACTCGCCCTCAGCTACCTTCCTTGAAGTTCCCCTTCTTAAAATATCCTGCTTCTCTGAAGGCTTTCATCATTAATCTCTCAAGAAACTATCTTAGAGACTCATCTGCTGTGCTTTGATTTATTCGTTGTGTGGTTTTTTTGGCGAGTATCTCACAAGAACTGAGCTGGTCATCCTTCTACCTCCATTGCTAAAGGAAAGCTTGTGTGAAAAGGTGGGCTTTCAGAACTTAAATTAAAAGATCATGTAAGTAAGATAATTGGATAAAAAAGGATATTAGGATCTGAAACAGAATGTTTACTTGCTTTGATGTGCTTTGGGAACATATGTCTGCACCGTGGGTTGTGTGGCTGATTAAGTATAAAACAATTTGAGAAAAAATCACCACTATTAAGCTTAAATCAAAGATCTCTCCCCAAGACACTAATTTGATTTGGGTTTGAAGGTCCCATATCACCCCTAATTTCTGCCTTTGATGTCTTGCTTCTTTGTATGTTGTATAGTGGAGGGCAACCTTACTTATAAAAATTTGCATTTTTTTTCCATTTTAAAAGCAAATATTGATATTGTTGTTGTGTTGCAGTTGTGGCTACAAATGTCAGCCAAAACTAGACCTGTGTTGTGGTAAATGCAGCATAAATACAATAAGAAACCATATGTGGTTAGGAGAGCTTTTAATCTGAGAACTAATTCCTGTACTCAAGCTCCCAACTTTGCTCCCTCCAGAAGCTGCCCTTGTCCCCTGAGGCTACCAACAACCTGTGAGCTCAAAAACTTTGTTAACTTATGGTGGAACTTAGATGAAAAAACGTTTCAAGCTCTAAACCAAAACACTTTTGATTTCATTGATTAAAAAATAATACTCATATATCAGGTGAAATCAAATCTTTTGTTTGATTGGTTCTTGTGTTTAGATATTTTAGACCGAGAATTGAAGTCAGGTATGTTTGAAAATGGAATGACCTTTCAAAAGGAAAAATAAAAGACTTTTACCTTTTTTTTTTTTCACTTTTGAAACAAAAAAATTCTTATTCTTATCTGGAACAAATATTTTAAATTTCCCTCCTACACTAGAAGTTACATTAAGTCTTGAACATGTCTTTCTAAGGGATGGAAAAAAATTATGCTAAGAAATTGTACCTGCCTTAGGTTATGATACTGTGTAGATGAAAAACAGAGGAGTCACACTGGAGACCTGTTCTTGTTGCTCCTGTCATCAGAGGCAGTTTCCTTTGGCTTCACTGGTGCAAGATTAGAGTTTATGTCATGACAACTACTATTGCCAATGGATTCAGAGTGGGATTTTTTGTACCTAAATCCTTTTCAAAGCACTGCCCAAACCATAAATTCACAAATAAGGCATTTCATATTCAGGGATCTGTGTCTGTTAAGGTCCAGTGGAATTACCACAGTTATGTAATTTGACACTGGCCACGCTGGCCATAGGATTCACCTCTTTAACTTCTACAGTGGGAGAAATTACTATTTCATGCTGTTAAAACTTCAAACCTTGCAGTGAACTTGGAGCTCTTTTAGAAAAACATCCATTTTTGTCATACAGTCTTCCTGAATTTACCAGTTTCGTTCATAAACCCATCCAATGGGAACTTGCCCTTACTGTTAAAAAATATCTTTTTAAATAGATTTTTTTATTGTTAAAAATCTTTTTTAAAATTACTTTTTATGCCTCCTGTGCCTCAAAGACATGTTTGAGGGGAAAAGAGAAAATAGAAACTGCATGAACCATGCCCATTAAATTTCTGCAGGCAAGCTGTAAAAATTTTTGTCCAGATTCACAGTCTCCATAACATCTTCTTATAAGTAAGAGCATTAATTGCTGAATTAGCAAAGATAGGTCTGATTTGCTATATATTCATCTTTGTGAGTGTGAGAAAAAAATTATGAACCTTATTTTAGAGCTGAGAAGATCCAGGGTAAAAAAAAATAAAATTACTTGTGCTGAGCATCCTGGCAGGGGCAGGGTCTGGGAGTTATCAGTGATGTCTCTTGAGTCCCCATCCCCATCTCTTTGTAGCGGGACACATAAGCTGGCGTCTTCAATTCGACAGCCTTATATTCAAGCAGCAGGTCACTTTACTGGATAATTATCAGCTTGTTGCAGTGCTGGGAGAGCTGGGAAGCACGAGTGATTCCCCATCGCCTCATTACCAGGCTGCCCTGCGCTCCCTGGCAGTGGCTGGGGGGAGAGAGGCAGCTGCACGGCAGCTCTGTGCTGCTCCTTCCATACATCCTCTGCTCTCAGAGCGTAAAAAATGGGAGGGAGGGAAATCTTTGTGAGTGATCAAATACCATGTGAATTTGATAGTCGTGGCCCAGGTTTGACCTCTGAAAGGTACCTTGTTTTGAGGGACCTCGTGGGGTTTGATCCTGAGGGTACCGCACAACTGTTGCGACCTCTCGCCCTTCCTGTTGTAAGGGACTTTAAATCAGAAATAAACAGATGTGAAGTTGAGGGGCTGGTGAGAGCTGTTTAGACTGAATCATTTAGCATGGATCCTGAGGCACTTAAGGTTTCCTGTTGAATACAGCTTTGGCATCCCATACATACAGTGTCTGCCATGAGAGCAGTCCATTTTTGGGCATCTATATGGCTCCCCTCCATCTCCTTCAAACATTAGGTGATATTCTGGGTACACAGTACTTGGAAAACTAGACCAGGAAGTTCTGTTTAAAACAAAACAAAAGCAAAAGTTTTTGTGTGGAGTTTAGACAGGATTGTTGGCTTTAAAAGCTTTTTCTCTTGTAAGAAAACTCTACCAGGCTATGATACCCCGCTCCATGGGTAGTTCTGTTTCTCACTTCCATGTCTGTTTTGCAGCTATGCATTTTTTTTTTTTACAACAAAACAATTGCCTTCAAGTGTCCATATTCCATTAAGCATATGGAAAAGTATTCAGCCCTTTGTTTTCAGCTGAATAAATTTATTTGTCACTTAAGTATTAATTTAGACTAGTCATGGGACATTAGTGCTGGTTAATTGTCCCCATTTTTCTGGGTTTTATTTAACTGATGGAGGCTATTTCAGAAATGTGCAACTCTTTTAACTGTTACATTCATTGCTGAGTGCCCCTTGCAGAGGTTCCAGACTCACATGCAGCAACCGCGAGATGTTACCACATCTCCACCGCGCAAGATTTTGGGATTGCTGGTGCATGTCCACAGAGGGAGAGCAGGATGAGAAAAACTCACCCCAAGGCCCTGTTTGTAGCAGCCTGCACTGGTTTTGCCAGTCCCTGAGGTTTTGCCTTCCCAGGAGCCCCAGTTCATCCACGATGGGACCACGAGGATTCTTTCTCAGCACTGCATCCAGCTGTGATGCATTGCACGCAGCACACACGCACCTTCTGTGAGCAGTGGCATCAAAGACAAGCAACTGCCAAGCCCCAAGGGCACACACAGGGACACAGTGGTCTGCCTCACTAAAACCACAGCCTATGTCTTTTTGCCTTGGTTTTCAAAGGAAAACTGCCGGGTCCTTCCCCCATACTTTGGGATGAGACTGCAGAGCTTCAGATGAGCTGTCACTCCTTTCAGAAAAACCAAAGTGGCAGGAGAATTAAACAGATCTCTTTTCCCCAGTGGAAGAACCATTAAGGAGCAACCAGGTCCTGGGAAACCACCAAAGTGTCCCACCAGCAGTATGTGTCATGTCTCAGATGCTGGTATCTCTCCTTTTGCTGACTGTGCTTCTCCACTGCCACATGTTACCTCTGCCCGACAGTTCTGCTCTGCAGGCAGCTGGAGCCAGGTAAACAGTGCAAGGATTTCTACTCTCCAAGGGGAGTCATCCACTGCCCAGGTGGACCTACAGACCGGCTCTGTAAAGCCTTTAGCAGCTTGCATGCATCCAGCATCACCATGAGGCTCTGCAACCCTTAGGTGGGATCAGGTAATGTCTCCCACACCTCAGTGTCTCCCTCTGTTAAGAGAGCAGCGAAGGAAAAGCCTCTCCTGGGTGGGGAAGGAAATGAATCCAGGCTCACGTGCTTTGTCAGAGATGCAAATTGCTCTACAAGTCCTGGGCATTAATTATAGAGCCTGGGCTTCTTGCTGGAGCTACAGGGAAAACAGGCCCCTGGCTCACATTAAATTTAATGGCGTTTGGACACCCAATTCCCTTAGCCTATTTGAAAACCAGAATCCCACTTTCTAGAGAAATATATGTGGTCAGGTGAAATCCTTCATCCTACTGCAGATGGCACCGTTTTTACAGCGCTGTTTTCAGCAAAGCCAGGAGCTCTCCCCCAGGTGCTGGGGTGTTTTCCTCATGCCGTCGTCCATGGGATCCAGGAAGAAAGATGGTAGTGATATGGATAGCAGAGGTCTGGGCAGGGAGCTCTGTGGACAGGCTGAGAAGTGCAGCTCTGGCACCATGGCTTTATTGCATGGGCTGGTTCACAACACCAAGCTAAAAACAGGGTATGGGGCATGTTCCACTTGCCCTGGATGTGAGCTGGGCATGGAGACAGAGTTACCTTCTCCCAGCACTGCTTCGTCTCTCTTCCACTGCCTCTAAAGAGCAGGATCTGATGGTTCTCTACCAGAAGCAGACCTGTGAGGCTACCACTACCTCTCACTGTATTGTTGCAATGCCAATGCAATAGCTCAGTGTGGGACTTAGGGTTTAGATAAGAAATAATGCAACTGGGAGCAGGAAAAGCAGGAAAAAAATCAAACTTTTGGGGAGTTAGGAGCAGAGGATCCCTCTGGCTGAGTGAGTTGTTCCTGGTAGACAGCTACTGGAAGCCATGTTATTTTGGGATGTGCTGTACCATGGGATGGTGTTTTGCTAGAATTGTAGGTGTACAAAAGTGATCCCTGCCTCGGAGGGCTCACAGGAGCCAGACCTGGATGAGAGTATGGCTGTCATAGTCCACAGATGGAACAATGAGCAAGGATGGGCTTTAAACAGAGCCACAAGGAGCAGCCTGCTCTCCAGCTCAGTCTTTGTGCACAGGGCCAACCTCATGTTCAAACACCAGCTGCATGCATTTTGGGGGAATTCTTGATCTTTTTCCCAGTGTTACCTCTTTGGACAGGGTGGGGTTTTCCTGTTCTGAGGGACTCCAGCATTTCTGCCCAATTTAGCACAGAGAAAATGAACAGCAAACCCTTCATATTGTTATACGCATTTTAGATGTCGGCCTCACAGTTTGATCAGCAGAGGCTCCGAAGGCTCGTAAACCTGGTAATACATAGTTCCAAGACTGCATCAAAGAAGTTCACAACCCTTTTGGGAGAAGCTGTGAGTACTGATGAAAGAGGGAACTTATTGTATATGTAAGAAAACTTCTTTCATGGCTTATGTATTAAGGCAGGCTCTGTGGCCCAGGGAAGATTGGGGCTGCTTTTAATTTACATCGCCCCTCACTTATATTAAGTCTTCGTCAGAAGAAAAATTAGTCAGATGTTTTCTTAATGACATCATTTTTTTTAATCCCGTTTCATTTTTTCCAGATGAGGCGGTGGAGATTATTAGAAATGAATTGAAACTAAATCTGGAACAGAGACTTTGATTCACTTCTCCCTCCTCCCTGGTAGAAATAAATTGGTCGGCTCCATGCTCGGCCGCCTTTATTAGCAGCCTCGACAGAAACCAGCCCCGGCGGCCTCGGCTGCAGCTTTCCGAGCTTGCCACCACCACAGCTGACATCATGGCGAGAGGCACCGGAGAGTGACTTTGGTCACCCTATAATTTTGGTAGCAGAAGGCCATGGCGATGCAGGTGGGGAGGTTACGAGGTCTGAAACAGCCATGCCATCATCAGTTTGTCTTTCAGTGTCATAAAAGAAAACAGGGTCGATGCTGGTGGGTTTTCCTCTAGCTAAAACCTGGCCTGGGTCCGATGAGTGCCTGTGTCGGTGGCTGTGCCTCTCGGCAAGTTTTTTATATCTGATAGGTTTTCACTGCCTGGTATTTCACACCAGCGAGCCACAAGAGTATATTGCTACAGGAAAGTACTTTGAACTATAAATATTTCAGAAGGTATTTAATTTACTACCCATCATCAGAAAGTGTTCAAAAAGCCACAAGGTTTACTAATTTATCAGAAAGACAGAGAAACACACGGAAGATCAAACAAAGGCAAACATGCTCATTAAACTGCTGAATAAGTCTGCAAAGCCTGTATTACATTTCTGTGTGGTTTTGTTGATATGCAAGAATTACAAATAAATTAAAATGCACCTGAACTGTTGATAAGACAGGGTGGGACTGTGATCCTGAGGTGCAGGAGGCATGTCTAAACAGCTCAGATCATCGTGTTTGTGGTTGTCTGTGCATGGAGAGACAGATCTTATATGCATAATATAATATGCATACAATGGCATATTTGGATAGTCTTAGGGAAGGACCTTTCTAGTAACTTCCCTTAGATCAGCCCATGTTCCAGATCCCTGACCTGCAAATCCCTGTTGTCTCCCGTGCTTAGGGTGCAGCCCTTGGGGTGCACATCCATCTCTCTCTGCTTTGCTAGAGCACCCAGCCAGGGACAAATCCCGTCCCTGCTGTGACCTGTGTGTCAACAACAGCTCTGCTTCCAGCAGTCTGTGAGTACGGAGAGAGCTAATACAAAGCAGATTTTGCTCTTTTGTTTTGCCTAATGACAGCTCTGCCTCTTTTGGTGTCTAGCTCAGATTTTCTGCTTCTCCAGTCAGGGCGAGTAACTTTTTCTCCTGTCCTTGCACCCTCTGCAGTTTGTCTAAGAGGCTGGAAGGTACAGTAGGACACGTGGCTGGGAGAAGTCCGCTGACTTTCTTTTCCATCCTGGTTCACCCTTCAAAAAACTGCTTAAACACTGAAACATGCGACTTTTTTTTGTTACCTGCTGAATCCCTCAGCATGCAGGGATCTTCTTTCTCTGGTAGCGCTTGGCCCAAGGAAGATCTGAGGGATTTAAGAGAGTTGGCCCCCAGAAAGCATGCAGTAAAACCTCTCATGAACTTTTGCCCTCTGAACCTTACCACCAGCCTGTCAAGGAGGTTTGTGCTAGCCGTGATGGACGCAGGAGGGGAGAGCTGCTTTGCTGGCACTGGCCAAGCTGCACGTGCTGGGCCGAGCAAAGCACAGCTCAAGATCACATAAATTCTCCTTGAGCCATTTGCATCCTTGCACAGGCATCCCTGTTCGGGGCTTTGTCTGCACATGGCACCACTAAACAGCTGGATACCCAGGGGCAGTGGGTAGCTTGTGTAGCCAGCATCCCCATGCAAGGAGAGGGTGGGACCTCTAGCATGGGGTGTGTTCCATGCCGCCTGTGTGTGCAGGCACTGCCTGAAGCAGCTCATGCTCGTTTTCACAGCAGCCCATTTGGGGTGAGCCACCTTGCGTGCATATATGTTTAGTGCAATACAGGTGCTTGTCTGTGGGAAACTTGGGGACTTCAGGCTCTGTGTATGCCAAGAGGGGATGTTCTTCCCACTATGTGCTTGAACTCCTCTCTCGTGGGCAAAGGCAGTGGGGCAGGACAGAGAAGGGTGGCAGGCAGCTATGCCCGCCCCGAGTGGCTGTGAGTGACAGCGTGTCTCTGTTTTCTTCCCAGGCCTCCTCCTTTGAGCGGCAGTCCCGTCATCTCCGACATCTCCCTCATCCGCTTGTCTCCACACCCAGCCGGGCCTGGCGAGTCACCCTTCAGCCCACCACACCCATACGTGGCACCCCACATGGAGCATTACCTCCGCTCTGTCCACGGCAGCCCCACGCTCTCCGTCATCTCTGCTGCCAGGGGCCTCAGCCCCGCTGACGGTAAGACACTGTGCTACTGGTACTGCAGTGATTTTGTAGCTCATCAGTACTGAAATTCCCTAAAACTGGGGGATTTACAGCTGCAAAGGCTCTGCAGCTGCTCTCTGAAGTGGGAGAGCTGTCTCTCTTTTTGGTTTTTTTTTTTTCCCCCTTTAACTACACATTTGTTTTGCATCATCGCACTGAGAAAGCAGAGCGTGAGAATAGCTATTACTGCTGGATCATATTATAAATATTTTGCTTAAAGTACGTTCCTTTCTGCAGCACTCTCATCTCTCTTATGAGCTTCCCTGATCTTACATCTCTACTGGGAACCCTGTTCCCCCAAAGAGGGTCACAGTTGCTCTGGCTGCCTGGTCTGTCTGGGACTGACATTGCAGAGGAGGCAACGCCAGCTGGGTTATCCCCTGTGGGCTTTATATCTGTGGTCAGGGTGGCTCTAGAGTGAAGGAGAAGGGCCATACTTTTTTCCTTCTTACTCTGAAGCTGCCCTGCAGCCAATTTTGGGGAAGGCAAGGGTGTGTGGGGAGCTGGCACTGGGTGCAGGCAGAGGTAATCATGTTCTTTGAGCCCCATCAGACCTTGTGATAGGGAGCTGGTGACAAAAATGTCCAGGCCAGGAAAGGGGAAAATGCACAACACTGCTTGCACTTGGCGAGGTATAAGTCATGCCCTGCTTCATCAGAAGAGCTTCGTTACATGGTTGCAGGTGGCTGGCTCAGTGCCCAGGGAGCAGCTGAGGTTTGGGGACCTGGTCTCTGTGCACCCAGCAAACCCCAACATCTCCTGGCTCCTGAGCTGCTGCAGGGGCAGGCAGCCCTTTGCTGCTGCAAAGCAAAGTGCACCAGAGAGCAACAAGGCCCCTGGATTAGTGCCTAGCAGCATAAAACCATCTTCTGTGGCTAAAAAAAAAATCTCTAGAGTGATGGGGACATGCATGTGTCTTCTTCCCTCCCCTAAAACGTCATCCGAACTCTCAGCCTCCCGCCCCAGAGAGGTCTGATGGCTGGTGTGCGTGTGCTCTGCCTCGTCCTCTCCTTCCAAAGCCAGTTTCATTGTTTGCTGTGGAATAAAGGCATTGTGTTTGGGGTTGCTTTTCTTTTCCTTTTTTTTTTTTTTGTTTAAGGCGGTGGTAAATAAGTTAATGGGGCAAGCGGGTGGGGAGGCAGGTTTGAAAAATTACAGCTGGGAGAAAGTGAGTGTAATTGGCTTTGGCAGCCAAAATGGTTTTATGCTGCCAGACACTAAACCTAGTTCTATGCATTAGACCTTGGCTTTAATTTCCTCACGCTGCTATCGGGAACTGGGCTGCATTTGTCTTTCCTTTCTAATAGGCAGGGATGTTAATGCTGACAGGGTTACTGCTGCCGGCAAGCTGGGCCCTCTCCCCCCTCCCAGGGGTGCTGGCTGCGTCCGAACGGGAGGATTATTAGAAGGGGGAACGAGAGATTGTTTATAAATTTGCGGAAACAGAGGAATGCAGAGGCCCCAGCTTAGTCTCTTTTGTCCGCAGAAGCACGCCCAAGCACACGTCACGAGAGCCCTACACAGAGCCGTGTGGCTGGGGCTGGCGGGGGGTACGGGGGGAGACAGGGCCTCCAACGTCAGCACCAAGGTCTAACATAGCAGTGGGAACCTTCTCCTCATGTTTTTCTCCTTGCCTGCGGCTCCAACAGTGGCTCATGAGCACCTGAAGGAACGAGGTCTCTTCGGGCTGCCCGCACCACCACCGGGAGCCAACCCCGCCGACTACTACCACCAAATGACGCTGATGGCCGGCCACCCAAACCCCTACGGGGACCTCCTCATGCAGGGCGGGGGAGCAGCCAGCACAGCACACCTCCACGATTACCTCAGCCCCGTTGACGGTGAGTAGCAGTTTGGGTCCTCCCTGGCATGACTGAAATTTTGGGATAGATGGATGAGGCTGCCCTCCAGGTGGAGGTTGCTATATGTGGTGACTGCCCTGCTGAAACCCATGGGTGCTGCACTATAATTTTGGGCTTGAAAGGTCACCTGTTTCCAAAATATACATAATTTAAAATACATACATCATGGTCTCTTACGGTGGCATGTTTGCTGCATGGCTGCTGGTCCAGTGAGGGAGGGCATTGCTGCTGTCCTGCTGCACTGACCATGGGTGACCCTTGGGGGCAACCTCCAGCTCCAGCTCCCCATCCCACCCAATGTTTAGCCTGGTTGGTGTCTTTGGAAAAGGAGGGCCATTTCCATGCATAGCCATGCTAGGCACAGTGGACCTGTCACCTTTGTTGGGACCTCCCAGGTCCCCAGGGAGAAAAAATATGTTAACAGGGAACCGTGGTGGAGAGAATATGTTAGTACTTTTTGGGAGGAAAAAATGTGGGAATGTGGTATTTGTGCTGGTATTGAGTGTTATAAACCCAGAAAGCTCTTGCTCCTGGCTAAATGAAAAAGAAATAGAATCATGTTAGGCACTGTGGTGCTGAGTCACCCCTGTGGCCTAACTGCTGCCCTGGTGAGATGCGTAAAATCTATCTGGAAGCTTATCTGAGGTTCAAATGATTTTTAGAGCTGTTAGAAATGTCTTTACTTTCACTTTATGCTGCATCTTGTGAGAAGTGGGGTTATACAGATACTACAGAGGGCAGTTTGGGGATTATTTCTGCTGCAAGAAAGAGAAGTCTCAGCTCGACTTTTAGATCCAGCTTCTGTTTCCCAGGATGCCTTTGGATTTGCCTGTGGACCATTATAATTTTTGGAGTGGAGATCTGCATCGTTTCATTACCGCTTCAAAGTTTCTGTTGTTGAGCTTTTAAGATGAAAGACTTTGTGGTCTTGCTGCTTCATAAAGTGACTGGTTTAGAATGATAAAAGCTGTTCTGGCTGTTCAGTGATGGGGGCTTACAGATATTTCTAATGAAAAAACAGTTTCTTGTCTGCAGCTGCTGTGGAAGTTTTACCTGAACAGTCATTTTCTGCTGCCAATTCTTAGATTAATCGGCAATTTGAATCTCACTCTGAAAGGGAGGACATGTGCTCCTTGGTACCATCCTACCCTCTAACACCCACAATATATCCTGGGCTTCTCTGCTACAAAGCAGCTGGTCAGTAAAACTGCTCTGTCTTCCTTCCAAAGGGTTAATGCCTGTGGTTATAGCAAATGGGTGCAAACCAGCCCTGCCAAGTTCTCCTCGGGCTTATGAAGAAGACTCCTTCCTCCTTCCCTCCTTATTAGTCCATCTCTGACCAGCAGTGCCTCACTGAAGTGCCAGATAAACAACCAGGAAGGGAAGCAATCACAACTGTTTTTGTGGTAACGTAGGCTGGCTCTCAACGCATCAAGATGTTTCATCCTCTGGTTTGCTGAAGATCAGTCTTTATCTGAGGTACTGAGATGCTCCCCTTGGCAGAAGACTCTCGTACTGTTTGCCTTCTCCTGAAAACAACTCTAGAGTGAATCATGTATCAAAGATTGTCAGTTTCATGCAGCCGAGCTCGTAACTGTGATTCACTGCAGAGCCAGGACTCACCAAGCATTTATGATGATCCTTTGGTAAAGCTTTGCTGATGAGTAACTGGAAAGCATTTTCTGGACCTTCACATGTTCTGCTTGAGATGAAAACTTTCAAACACCGTGAGAATGTGACATGAGACACCAGAAGGCTACTTTTTAAGAATGTGTAAAAGAGCAGCAGCCCAGTGCCAGTTCTCTGGTCTATGTGTTTGGGTTTATCCATCAGCCGGAGAAAGGAGAGAACTGTGCATTATTAAGACAGAAAGTAAAATAGATGGCTCTGAAATGCTGGCTGAGGAACCAGCATCTCCTTCTCTTTTTAGAAAGTTATTTAAAAAATTTAAATCAGCAGGGCCTAAGTAAATAGTTGAACAGATAATTTAATAAAGCAACCTCTTATGGTGTTTTTCTGAGACAGGAATATCAGTAGCATGCATAAAACCCCAGTGAGTCACCACCTCACTGAGTCTGTCATTCAGAGAGCCCTTTTCTTCTCAGGGAGCCCGAGAACACTGAAACCTTACAAGAATTTGTTTGCAGCATTGTCACACACCTGTGATAACACTGGCACCTGTGAAAGAAAAAGCAGCAGATAAGCATATATTAAACCTGGCCTATTCAGTGTCACATCACCTCCAAACATCTGCAGGTTCGTGGGAGGCCTAGACACTGGGTATGGTAGTTCTTCCACAGACACAGTCTTTCTGGTTGCTGTAGTTGCGTTTCTTGGAGGATTTCTCAATGCCTTCATGGTTTTTGTCTTGTGTATTTCATCCCATCACATGTCTAGGGTCAAGAAAAGTAATAGGATATAAATGTTGTCTGGAGCTTGTTGGTGCCAAACCTGTGCCACGTCTTCTGTGTTAAAATGCTGACTGAGCTAGAGTACCCAGAGCTGCATCTTTTGCAGGGTTTTCAGTGTGCAGCTAGAAGTAGTTACACCCCTAAAGTAGACCAGAGTTAAGTTTTACACACCAGACTGCTAGGGTATTGAGGCCAGTTCCAGTGGAGACTAAACAACCCTTCAGTTATTTCTCCCATTTCATTTCCTCACCCAAAGGGGACTCAAAATCCAAGAGTGGAGTTTGAATCCAAGCTTAAACCTGTTTTTTGGAAAGCCTACACTTTAAAATCAAAAGTTAATCACTTTTCAATGTCACAGCATTGCTGATGGGGTAAGTTTGAGACAAACTTACAGGTTCTATTCACCAGATCAAAACAGTCTTTTGCATTTCTATTCTAGAAGTGCTGCTACATGGTGGATTATTTCAGGTGATGGAGTGATTGCACAAGAGCAATCACTGAGGCAGTAAAGACTGGTGGGGAGCACAGATGACCCTGGAGATGACTACAACTTTCTAATCATGTTTAGTACATCCAGCTGTTTTTTGCCCCTAAGCAGGGGGGTTCCTGTGATTACCCTCTGCCCATCAGGAGGTGCCATTTTCTCTCAAGAGGATTCTATCCAGAGTGACTGTATGCTGGTACTGTTATAGCCCTGTACCTCAAAAGATTTCAAAGTGATGTACAAAGCAAAGCTATTACATCACTGGAGACCCCAAAGAGAAAGAAGATCAAATGATCAGTGAGCATAACGGTGGCAGCTTTAGGAAAAAGATCCAGATCTTTGGAATAAGGCTCTATGGCCAGGGTGGGAAGTAGAGATCATCTTTAAATCCATCACTTTGCACAGCATTGAAGGTGTGATTGGGTTGTCCATGCTGAATCAGGGAATGCGGAACAAATATCTTGAGTCCAACTTAGATCCAGGTGGTGCTGCACAGAGGTAGTCCCTCCAGGTCAGGAAGGCTGCGTAGTTGTGTTTGTGCAACCTTACAGTTAGCAATAGCAGGGATGACCCTGCAATGCTGTCACTGAATTTGTCCAGTTCCTGGAGCTAGAGGGAGGATCCCTGCCCTGTTTCTCACTGCCTGGTGCCAGGCAGTCACAAATGTCTTGATTCACAATCAGCTGTAACTGTAACTGGGAAAAGGCTTTGTTCAGCACAGCACAGCCAACAGGCCAGCAGTTGGCATAGTTGCCTGGGATGTGGGCAAATCATCAAGCAGGACTTTATTTCCCCAAATCAAACAGTGATTCAGCTTCACCAGCCTCTTTCAGTCAGTGTTGTTGGAGCCTTTCTACTTGAAGGCAATGATTTAGTAGTCAGCAGGGTAAGAAGCAGGGCTGGCAGTGCAGCCCGGTGGTGACTGCAGTCAGTGGGCACATGTCTGTGAGAGGTGAGCTCAGGACTGTCTTCGGCAGGTCCATGTGAAGTGACTGCTCCATCAGGACGAATGGAGAGAGCCCAGCTTCATGGAGACGTAGGAAGGAAGTGCCTTGCCTGAGGCTGGAGGGACCAGCAGCTCTGGGTTTGCAGGCTGGATGTGCCAGACTGCAGATGACTTCCCAAACAAGCCAGCTGTTGGCTACTCTGGGCAGACGGCGCGCCCTGTAGTCACTTCCTTAAAAACTCTCAAAGACCTATTTTTTTATTGTTTTCTTTGTCCCAGCATTGAATGGAAACTTGCTGAAATCTCAGAAAAGGTTCAGAGAATGGGAAACAATTTCCCACCCATTTCTAGCCAGCAATGCTATTTTTCTCCCCAGAAAAATATGTACAGAAGAGAGAAGAAGTCCCAGAGCATCCCATAAGTGCTGTGTCTGGAATCCTGCTGCATTCTGGTTTCTAAAGAATTCAATTTACATATGCAAGTTGGGTCGACTAAACAGTTACCTTGTGGATTGGGAGTAGAAGAATGCAGCCTTGTCTTTCAGCGAGGATTTGAGGGAAGCATTAGTATTCCTTGAACTGCAAAGTTGATCGGCCTGGGGAGGGAAGAAAGAAGGGTCCCAGGACAGCGTCTGGTGCCAGAACAAATGTCCAGCATCTGCTGCAGTCTGAAAAAGAGGTGTGTTGCCTCTGCAGAAAGAGACAGGGGAATAAGGAACTGGTTACGCAGAGTGTTTGTAGTTCATTGCTGCTGCTTATTGATTAAGGGACCATTCTGTGTTTTTATACTGCTCTTGGATTTAATTTGATGATGGGAGGAGGGGTATATTTCTGTACACTTAGGATGGAGTTTTGTTGGTCAGTGGTCAGGAAGAGGACAATTTTGATAACACTGTATTTGTCCTGGAGCTGGGCCAGGGGATGCAGGGGGAGCAGTGGCTCTGGCTGGGTTTCTGTGGGGTGGGGGGTGATGGTGAGCCATCTGCAGCCTGTGTGCCTTACAGACTCATCCCTTTGAGATCACAGCAACATACTTGTCTGTAAAGACTTGCCAGAGATTTCTGTACCCTAAAGGAGCCTTGAAGGAGCTCCCACTGAGTGCCTGGTGTTTCCTCTCAGGAGGGCTTTGCTACCACTGTATCTAGTGTGTCATGAGGTCTGAAATCTCTCTCCAGAAAAACTGTCTCTTGTAGTATCCCTCTCATGGCCCACAGTTACAGTAAGTGGTCAGAGTGGGAACCTCTGCTCCCACCTCCCAGATGAGTAAGGATCTCATTCTGCCCTTGTGCAAAACAGCACTGGGATCATCCACAGGACTCAGTCCACAAGCTGCTGCATGTGTAAAAGCTGATCGTTTGGTCATCACTGACCTTTTGTGGATTAATCTAAATTTGGGAAGAGTATTCCAGTTTCTGAGCAACTTGTGGATGTGATAATTCATAGACACTATAGGAAACTGCCAAGGATACTTTTACCCTCTAACTAAGAAATCTGGACTTTCCTCTGAACTCTAGGCTGGCTGGAGAACTGGGCTGGGACATTTGGCAGACACAGCCAGCGTCACTTGAAAATTCAGCCTTGAATTCTTGCTAGTTTAGAAATGAGCTATTTAAACATGCATACCCCGGGAGAGAAATGGCTTTTGGTTGTGAGCTGTGGCATTTACATTTATCCTGCAAAGATAGTGCTGCTATAAAGTCAAGTTTTTTCTACTGAAAAGTTATTTCAGGCAGTTTTAAAAGATTTCTTAAAGTATGTGGATTATATTTATTCTCTAGGTAGACCTGAGCCTGTGACAGTCAATGTGTCTGGATCTGTATATGAAATAGTAAGGAAAGGCCAGTGCAAAACAGTTAAAACACTGTAAAATGTATCTGGCATTGACTTTTTGTAAGGCAAGGCAGCAGGGTCAAAAGTCTATGGTAAATTTTTTATTGTCCTTCATGAGCTGCCATCCACAATGCTGCCACCAATGCCAGGAGCTTTGGACTCAACGTTTACTGTACCCTTCCAATCACCAATTCTCTTCTCCTTCTGAGAGAGAAGGGGACAGTCTTTTGGCTTCAAAGTTCCTATGCCTTACTTCAGGCCAAAGGATATTTCTGTTGTTGTTTGAAATCTGAAAACAGTTTGAATTCTAAGAAGGTTTCTTTACATTTTGCAAAAACAAAATCAGATTTTTTCCATTCAGAGCTAATTTGTTTGATATACATCCTAATAAATAAAAACCAAGATGCTAATATGTCCAAAAAATGACTGCATCAACATCCCATGTTTTCAAAGTGGGAAAGAATTAGTCTGAAAGTAAGATGAGATATCTCAAACAGGTGTGTCTCTAGGTCAGCTTAGTAAACTCATTCCATCTTCTAAAGTCCATGAAAGCATCTGCTAGTTTTAATAAATGTTCTTTCAAGATGAGAGGTAGAAGTAGCAGAGCAAATTGCTACAGTAACAGCCACCACCCACCCTGGAGATGTTGTAAATGTGTTTGACTGGAAATACTGTCCAACACCAAAGGAGGCAGCGATACAGAGATCTCATGGAGTTATCTTTTTTCTTGTTTTGCTGTGTGGGCTTTGGCTCATCGCTTCTTTGTGGACCTGGGTGAGAAAAAAGAGGGTTTCCCATCTCTCAGTAACGGAGGGAAAGAAACTGAAGGTAAGAAACATCTATATCTGAGGTAAAGAGGCACAGAGAAATTAATTTTAAAAACTGAAACATTGGTAGAGGAATGGACTTAATTTTGAAACTATGACCTACTTTTATTTCAATGTGTGATGTTTAAAATTCATGTTAACCTATAAAGATTTTAGATTTTTGAACAAAACACCTTTTAAAAAATCAGAAAAAAAAACTTTTTTTTTTTTTTCCTTTCAAGAGTGTTGATGGGGGATACTCTGACAGTTCAGGAACTTCCCTCAACATATTTTCCAAACAGCAAAAAATTCTTGAAACTGCCCCTGTTCGTTTCGAGAAGCTAGCATTTTTGAAGAGGAGAGGAGAGAGGAAGTGTTAGTGGTAAATGTTTGCGAAACTCTCCATCTCTGTGTCTGAAAAATGGACCCCACCTTCACTTACTTCTCTGGGCACAGTCCCTGCTGAAGAAGTTGTGTGTGCTTTTTCCTTTGAAACATCACTGGACCTTCGGCAACAGAAGATTTTGCTTACGTGCCCAAGTGGGTGTCAGTCGGCCCATACTGAACACCTTGCCTATGTGTACAGCTACAGTAATGTTTACCCGTACTGCTGCCTGGTATCATTTGACACTCATGCTCAGTGTCCTCAGATCAGGAGATTAGGTCAGGCCAATTTTATTAATAAGAACGATCCCAGTGCTGCTAGTCTGATTTAGAATAATAATTTTGAAAATATCTTCTTTTCATAAGTGCACTAGTGTGCATTTCTTCATGTGTTTAAACTGCTTTTCTGTTTCCCAGATGCTTCCCTTCCCAAGCACCTTGGGCAGACTGTCATTAAGAAGAGAGGAATTGTTCATCCATAGCACGATTTTAGGTCACAGCTTTCCCTGGAAGCCTGCAAGACCTAGGAGGCTTTTGTGTAAAGGATGAGCCTAACCTATTGGATCTACTGTCAAACATTTTAGATAGTCCACGGTACTTGCAAGATCTGAATTAGAGTGGACACTAATGCAATGCATATTACTGGATTTGGGCTGGAGAATTCCCAGGCCAGCTTGAAAATCTGACAGTTTCCTGCAGAGTTTTACATGGGGGAAAAAAGATGTACCTGTGAGCAGTGGGGAGGGGTGCCCACGTTGGCTGCACTGCCAAAACCTAGGTTTCTGTTGGATATCAGGACTTCTTCCCTCTGCAAATTAATGGCAACCAATGGCTGAACCAGCACTGTGGACATAAATCATGTGAAGGAACAGCGAGAAATGAGTACAAGGCTTTTCTTTCTATTTAGTAATTTATCAAGGGAAGTGGCACATTAATAAACAGATCTCCCTTGAGGTGTGGGAGTAACAGAGATAAATATGACTGTCAAATCTGGCCTGCTTCCTTCTGTTAGAGAAGGAGGAGACTGTGGGAATGCAAATGTAGGAAACAATATCTATATCTGGAAAGACGCATATTATTTGTAGGACAGAAACACTGGCAACTCATCTGAGATGGGGCCTCATTGCACCTGGTGCAGTATGTACAGAATAAAGCACAAACCCTCTCTCTCTAAAGGAACTCATCTAAATAGATGACACTGAGAAATAGGGACACTGAAAGAAGCAGCAATTTGCTCAAGGAGGTATGACTGGGGAGGAAACAGCATCCAGGTCTTTCCGAGTTGTGGCACATGTATTGAATCAAGTTGCCTTATGGCCAGAGGAGGGAAAAACAGAAAGTTTAATTAGTTCAAACCAGTTACATTAATGCATGAATATATTACAGATAGAGGACAGTTTTGACCATTATGATCTAGACTCAAGCAACCGTCATGTTGCTTGTTCTAGGGCTCTGGGAGGGCTCAGATTTCATAAACCAGATGTGAAGGTTGAGAATTCTGCACTCCAGCCTTTGCTGGGGGAAGGTCATTTGCTCATTTTGGTTTTGTGTCCATAGTGCTTCTGCAAAGTGTCTGGATCTTTTCCAGTTTCCATGGAAGTGCCACTCATCATGACACATGGGGCTGAAGTCTTCCAGCTGCAAGCACTAGGAAGGCTTGAGCCTAGTCCCTCCAAATCATGTAGTATCTTTAACATTCGAGAGGTGGTTTTGATAGGCTGCTGCTCTTTCTGTTTGCTACCTGATCCTTGAGTCATGTTTTCTCTTATCTCCCTGCCTGTGAGGCTGCAAAATGTAGTTATACAAAATATTATAAGAAGAGTGTGTTCAATATATGTGCAACAATTTGATTTTTAGGAGAAATTCCCAATAATATCAGTATTTCAGTAAAGGTATTGCATGTAGCAATTCTTGATGGTGTAGGACAAAAGTCACAAGAGTGCTTGGTTCAAGTACCAACTTAGCCTTGGACTTCCAGTGGGACCTTGGGACTGTTTATCTTGTGCAATGAGGGACATTATGGGTAGTAAGAGGATGGTGGTACTAAACCCCATTGATTACACATCACCCAGGCATGTTAATGACAGAGCCACTTAGGTGCACGGGTGAGTCATGTGGAGACTGGGAGACTGCAACTCAACCACCGGTCTCAGGGAAATGTTGACACAAACTTCTGTGAGCCAACACAAATCAAGCTGGCAGGATATATTTTCCCTCCTTCACCCTCATTCAACCTCTCACATGCCAGGACTGTCATCAGGATGGAAAGTTTATGCTCTTGCAAAGTGCCAGGCTTGTATTTGGTGATATGCAACCAAAATCAGTGCCTCCAAACAGCTAGAGGAAAATAGCTCATATTGCCTGACTGGGCAATTTAGTGTTTTATTCACAGTGTTTAATAGAATAAACCCATAGGAAGCTCTCTGGGGAGACCACTACTGGAAAAGTCAGGTGGTGATGCAGCGCTGTGCTCATCAAGGGAAGGAGATGGAGAGGCTGAGCTCTCCTGCACCCTTGGGTGGATGGCAGGAATTAACAGCCAGGTCCCATGACCTGAGAAACTTTTTTTTTTTAAATAGACAACCTAAACTCTGCTCACTTTGGAGGGATGACTCATTCCAGGCAGGGCTAGGGTTCAGGCAGGTTTTGGATCTGGTACCCTGGTACTGGAGAATGTTGTGGTATTGGCCCATCTACAACTCCCATCCATGCCACCCCAGAGATTTGAAGGTGGGTCAGGCCTGGGCAGAGTTTCCTCTGGATGAAGTCAGTCATTCCAGTTACAAGTGCCGATGCACTGAGGGATGCCAAACTTTTACAGTAGTAATTCGTCATGTATTGCAGATCCACAAACGAGACTGGCAGGGTTGGAAATGACTTCATGCCTGAATGATTGACAATGGCTAATAGGGCCCAGGCACTGGCAGGTCCCCTCAGAGGGGGAGAGTTTGAACTTTGTGCCTGGGCTGCCAAATTGGTTTTCTTAAAACTCTTAATTTACTTTTGGGGTTTCTGGAGCCTTGCCTCCTTCATTAATTGGATGGTCAGCATTGTGCTGGTGCTCGTTTGGTTTCCATTCCCTCTGCACACAAGCACACACACCATTTGCAATGGTTGCCCCAGCTCGGATGTGCGGCTCTTCTGGCCCGCTGCTCCTGACACCGAGTCAACAGGGACGGCTGGGCTCATGGAAACCTTGCAGGGACGTTTCCCTTTTAATTTTAAGTTAATTTAGTGCCTGTGAAAGGGAGTGATGGACAGGTTTCTGTATCCTCCAGAGACAGCGAAGCAAGAGGGCATTCATGGCACTACCTGACCCCTGTCATTCAGCGTCCAGAGGAGAGGAAACATCCCATCAAAGTGCAGCTGATCCCTGCGTTGCTCCTGGCTCCTGAACATCCCACAGCAGTCACGAATGCAGCAGTTCTCAGGGCTTCCAGCCCACCTGCAGGAAGGGAGCAGCCTACTGGTTTTGTCTGACAAAATCTCTCTTTCCTGCAGTGTCCCGGTTTTCAAGCCCACGGGTGACTCCAAGGTTAAGCCGAAAAAGAGCCCTGTCTATCTCCCCACTGTCTGATGCCAGCATTGATCTCCAGACAATGATCAGGACCTCCCCAAACTCTCTCGTGGCATATATCAACAACTCCAGAAGCAGTTCAGCGGCAAGTGGCTCCTACGGCCATTTATCTGCTGGGACAATCAGGTAAAGCTTTGGGAATGGCTTTGTTCAGCTGAGGAGCCATCCCTACGAAAAAAGGGATGATCCTCCAGCAAGGGAGACCTTCCCTTCCTTGCAACCTCTGCTTTTGTACATCAGGACTGTGTAGTGTAGTAAATCAAAGCCCCCATCTGGTTTTGCATGTGGAAGGGTATTTTGTGACATATGGGGTGGATTTTTTTGGCTGAATTGGGATTATTGGTTACCACATTTCCAGCAATTACAGTATGATCATGCCTCCCTGCAAGCAGAAACAGATAATAAATTAATCTAAATGCTTATTGTGAGCAGTTGGACTGGTTAAGAAACACTCTGATTTAAGAGATTGCCCTGAAGTATTCTCCAAATTATTGGCCCACATTCTTAGAAAAAATGTTGTCTGGGTGGATTGAAGAGCATAATTCTAAAACATAGTTAAAACAAATCTAAACCCTCAAGTAAAGTTTTCTTCAAATCCTAATTAAAAACCCCTTACATTAGGCTGCTGACTGTTGTCAATTCCTGCTATGATTGCTTCACCCAAGTTTCACAATATTATTATTCTTTTTATTACTTAACTGTTAAAAATGTTAGATTTAATTAACACTGATGTTGCAAAGCAAGGCTTATAAAGATTATGCACTCCTAAAACTTGTGGGGAAAAACAGAGATATTGCTATTAGTAATTCTAACAGTGATTTTGTAAGTTACTTTATCCAGCAGCATCATTTAAAATCAAACTGTAATGTTTGACTGTAAAGCCAAACATAATGCTGATTTAAACAAATTGCAACTCCTTGTCTGGTAATAATTTTTTTTCTAGTCTGTTTACCTGTTTAGCTGGATACCTCTAAGCATCTCAGCTTATACTCAGATTTTAAGGGTAGTGTCTGGTATTTTCAACAAACCAGTAGAGTGCAAAGACTGACCCAATAGTCAATTGTTGGCCTCCAAGGGAATAATCAACTAATAATAATAAAGAATTTGAAACCGTTATTGGTGTTTTAAAAGTATATCCTAAATGTCAGGAATTTTAAAGTGGGTTACATATATAACAGGATAACTGCTAGAAATTTGGGGTGAAAAGACTTTTTTGTTATTATTTTAGCAATGTGTTAGAGGCTGGAATGAAATCCTCTCTGTAAAAGCAAAATTGGCAATGAAGCATGTTGCTAGTTATGGCCCCATTTTCTGAGCGTTCACACCTTGGGCAGTTTTAGTGGTGTGAGAGAAAATACCATGAGGGTAAAGGTTCAGGGCAGTCACCTCTTAAAGGTAGTAAATAATCAGTTTTTGGGCTGAGAATCCGTGGTTCATGAATCACCATCTTAGAGTACCCACAGAGCATCTCCTGTGCTTCTCTGCCTCTGCCCAGGGGACTTGGTCCTGGGGGTGAACCCCTTTTTTCCAAAAGCAGAGCTTTGTTTGTCTCACACCTGTTGCCCCACTTATCTCCCAAGCAGCCACGGGCTAGTGGTGTTCCTGGTCACCACTGACCTAGATTGGAGATGAACCAGTGACCTACATAGGAAGGGTGACATACTTCAGCAGTCCCCTGAGCCAGCACTCCCCTCACCTGAATGCAGAGTAAATTGCATGGTTTTGGACTATGTTAAGTGGATACTTATTCATCCCTGCTGTAATCTGTGCCAAGTGAGCCAGGTGATGCTGGTTTTTCATATCCAGGTTAGCATAACCCCAAGGTTGCGAGTCTGCAAAATAGGTCTGTCTGGGAAAACCCAGGAACCTCAGGGGCTGCAAAGCCAGATGTATCCAAATCCCATCCTCTTCTGCACCCCCTGACAAGGGCTTTTGTTGTTTTTTTTACATAAGAAGCAAAGAAATTACAAAGTCTCAGTTGTGTTGAGTCAAAATGATTCACCAGTTTGTTGAGGTACACGCAAGACAAATCACGCCTTTGCAGTAAAGCAGGCTGTCAGGCTTATTGTGATATTGAAGTCATCTAGCTGGGGCATCACAGCCTGTCTCCTGGAGGAGTCTTCAGGAAGCCAAACTTGAATCAGGCACTAGCTAAAGTGACAAATATTGTTAAAAATAACTGCTCATCATTTTTCTTTCTCTTATTGCTGCAGTCCGGCATTCAGCTTCCCCCACCCCCTTAACCCTGTGACGTACCAGCAGATCCTGACCCAACAAAGAGGCCTGAGCTCAGCCTTTGGACACACTCCTCCCCTGATCCAGCCATCCCCGACCTTTCCCCCACGGCAGCACATGGCAGTGATCTCGGTCAACCCACCACCAACACAGATCAGCAACAACAGCAACTGCATCTCTGACTCCAACCAGGTAGGAACAGCTATCCTGGTCCTCCAAATGAGCACTGCCCTTCATGGTGGCTGTGGGAGTTTTACCCATTCTCTTTTTACTCATACTAGCTCTTTATGTTGCTTTTTCTTTTTCCTGGCTACTGTTTCTGAACTAGTCACAGCCAAATTTTGCATCCACATCCCCTCCTTGCACAAACATCTACCTACCCATGCAGAAACCAAAGGCCTTGATCCATCAAGTGTTGAACATGATATGCAAAGTCATCTCAGGCAGGAAATCTCCTTGAACATGTGCCATGTCCTATTGAAATCAAGAGAATTCAGCACATGCTGTAGTGTTTTCCAAGATAAGTACCTGAGCACTGTTAATCAAACTTCATCAATACCTTCACCAATTCCTCCTCCCTTTTTTGCACTGATGTGAACTATGCCAGTGGTCTTTATCTTTAACAAATAAATGCATCCTACATAGAACTTCTTCACATTTTACTTACTGTTCCTTTTTTTTTGGTAGCTTCTGTCTCAGTGTATCCCTGCTGTTGATTTTTACTGTTAAATTTTGCAGAACTAGGGGGCCAGATTTTGAAAACTAGGAATACCATGATGTGTGTGAAATCCCACACCTCAAAAGCATCCTTACAAATACCTGTGAGCTCACCCAGGCACATATATGTGTACACAAGCCCTCCACATGCACTGGATTAGTGAATATGTCTAACACATTCTTAATCATTTTTCTTTTCCACTTACATTCCTTCGAAGTTTAAATTGCAGTCGCTTTTCTCCCCAGAGACTTATTTCACCTTATTTCACACCCATTTCAAATTGTTGTTTTAGTTGTATCATACTGAACTTTTCAGACTGGTTTATTGTTTTAGGGTTTCTCATGGTTCCTGCACTGCAAATTCTGTTTGTTATTGCAGGTTATTTGATTGATTGGTTTTGTTTTCTTCGTACAAATTGGCTACCAAAATAATATGGCTGGCAGGAGTTCTGCCTCTGTTTAATAATTTGCAGGACCAATCTTGAGCAATTAGCAAGAGTATTGAAAATATTAATGTTCCAATTTTATGCACATACAATGGGATGTTTTTTCTCCTGAAGTTGTTCTCATTTTTTAAGAGCTTAGCAAAATACACACATAGTCTTTCATGCACTCAGCATGCCAGAACCCTCATACATAACCAGAGCCCCCTGCTCCCCCCTGGAATTCATTTTCTCGACAAATCATTTCATCACACTGAGAAATAAAATTGTGGTGTGGGTGGGGGTTGTATAAGGCTTGGGTGGCTTTCACATGGATTGGATTGTTCTGAGACAGTGCAGCAGTGGTGAGGCCAAGCTCACTGGTGAGCAGAAAATGAGGCTGCCCTTGACTCTTCTTCCCTCTCTTCCATCCCTCTGCCTTGCACAAATGCACGCGGGCTGGTTTTCATATGAAACCCAGGGCAACAGGCCAATACCCTGTTGTCCCCTGCCACTCCTGAAGTTCATGCTGCTGCCTGTCTCTCATCCCAAACCCCAGTGCCATATCTTGCCTGGTTTTCTTTCCTAGAGCAAGCAAAGCAGCGAGTCGGCCGTGAGCAGCACCGTCAATCCAGTAATTAACAAGCGCAGCAAAGTCAAGACTGAAGTCGAGGGCTTGCCCCCAGTGTCCCCAAACACACAGGTAACCTCCTTGGTGTGAGACATGCTTTGTGGCCGAGACAGCTGGGTCTTGTCTTTGGGAATGATACTCTTGGCACCTTATGCTGCAGCTGGAAGCAAGGCAGCAAAGTCTGCTAGGCAAGCGGATGTCTCCTGGAGTGTGAAGCCTAGAAAGGTACAGGGCAGAGCTGCGGTGATTGAGTGAAATATTCAATGGGTGCCTGGGACTCAGCTTGCTGTTGCTGTACTTGGATAGAAAAAAATGAAGAGAGGAAATATACCAAGTGTGATAATTTAAAAATCACATCTTGAGTTTTCTGTGCTGCAAAGCAATGAGTGTTAGTGTCTCAGAGCAAACATAGATTATGAGGGAAGCTTGCATGTAGGTAGAAGGCTTGCAAAAAAAGGACAGCTTCTTGATTGAACAAGGAATTGCTCCTAGAAACATCCTTTACACTGGTGACACAACATTTGACACCAAGAAGGGCCCAAAGGCCTTTGCTTGCTTTCTGGAGCTCTGTGATTGCAAACTGTTTAATGGCTGACAGTATCCATCTGACCGTTCTTTATCACAACTGTAAACTATCAGGAGTGCTCTGGGCACTTCATTTTCATGAAATATTAGACCGTGTTATTGTCAAGCGAATGGAAGAGTTGATGACAAATTTCTCCTTCTGCCCTGGTTCAGGAGCAGGTCTCAGCATGATGCATGGGGACAGCAATGTGTGCAGTCATCAGGGGGCTGGTAAAATTGATGAAGATAGCATATCAGGGAAAGATAAACATGCTGTAGTCAGCACGATTAGGGCAAAGAGGCACCTCTCTGGAGCTTTGAGTTTAGGAGTGCATCTACACACTGCTGCAAAATCACAAGCCCCGAAAAACCAATCTGGCCACCACCCGGGCTACTAGGGCAAAGTGTTTACTTCTTGCAGCAAACAAAAAAATATTTGAAAGCTATTACCTGCTTTATCAAAGCATGTGTAGCAGAGGAGCTGTGGGACAGACATGTGCTAGCTCAATGGCTGTCATCCTCTGTTCTCTGCTCCAGTGCAAAGCGATGTGCACCCAGCCTCAGGGAGTGCTTGGACAGTGGCAGCCTGGCTCACCCCTGCAGCCCTGCCCCAGAGTTTAATCCACTGAGTCTTATAGGCACTGAAATTAGCACTGAAAGAAGCGGGAGAGTAGTTTAAAGTGGTGAAAGGAGATTTGATTGGAATAGCAAGGTGAAATTAAGAGTAGGAAAATGCACGCTGATCATCTAATAGTTCCTAATGAGGCAATATGTGAAGTAATACCCCAGGGGAAATGTAGGCTCCACGTCTTGCAGCATTTCAGTATGGACTGGGAAATCACTAGAAAGTACCATGTAAGAGACAGCCCATTCTTGGCAAGGAGGACAGGTTAAAAAGCTGAATGTAGTGGGTGTCTCCTCTTTGGTCTAAGCAACAGCAATTCATTAAATTTGGGAATTCCTTTTCTGCAGGAGACTGTGCTGAAAAGTTGTGTTACAGTCAATTAGGTATTGACTGATTCATTTTTTGCTGACTATAAAGCTCATCCTTCCTAAAAAAAGGCATGTATGTGTATGTTTTGTTTTGGAAATGCTGCATTGGAAATGCCTCATGTGAATTGTGGTTTGGGTGTTCAAAATCCTTGGTCAGACAGTATCTCCAGTAGTGGCTTGTGCTCTAAAAAAATGCAATCCAGACAAGATTTGTGGGACACAGATTTGTGGGACTCAGGCATGAGTGACCTGAGTTACTGAGCTCTTACAATGCCACAAGAGCTCCAGTACAAGATTCAGATTAGCATTGAACTAGCCGGAAATAAAACAAGTCAATCCTCTTCAACAAATGAAATGGTTTCAATTCCATTTTTCCAACAGAAGGTATAAAATTTTGGCAAAATAAGATTTTTAGTAGAAAATTACAGTTTTCTAGGGACCACACTTTGCATGAAGACAAACGTTTCAACAAAAAATAATGCTCATAACTCAACCAAATAGGAATTGCAGGAAGAAGAAGCTGCTATTTGAACTTTCTCAGACTGTTGCTATGGGCTCTCATATAGTTTGAATCTCCAGAAGTCTGTCTGTAAATTACTAGTTTCCTGTCCTAAAAGCCACCTTGCAATACTTCTTTTTTTAAATTAAGAGCTAATTAAAACAAATCTCTTCCTCTCGATATCTAAACTTTTGAATCGAAAAGTCATAGCTGGCATGTATGTCATGAGCTAGTTAATGAAAATTGTTGAACTTTGGTACAGTATGTCTCACTTTCCAAACCATATAATGCCATTAAGTCATTAATCACTGCAGCTCCCCAGGAGGCATTCGGAAAGTGTTGGTGGGGAAGGAGATGGCAGCCAGATAGATTTGTTTGGGCAGGCCAGAGACAGTTTGAGATGGGTCTGGCTGTGTCTGCACACATATGGGTCCAACTGGAGAATCAGATCATGAGGAACAGTGTCTGCTGTGGTTAGTCATCCCAGATGCTCCTGTGTAAAGCTGTCCTGCAGGTGGGATGTTTTGTTGTAGGCAATAGTAGTAATTGGGAGGAAAGAGAATGAAGGAGGACAAAACATGCAGGGGTTTGTCTTGCTAAATTCCAGCCCAGTATTGGCTGCTGATTGCCTTGTCTCTAGTGCAAGTGTCTGATGCATGCAGAGCTGACAGTTGTCCTTACTCTGAATTGTACTAATTATGTTGTGTGTTACACTGTTGTGTAGTTGCCCATGCTTTAATCCTCATAGCAGCCATAACAAAAATATTCTGTGCTTCATTTAGCACTGAGGAGCTGGCTAGACAGAGAAGTTAAGGAGAGAGCTCACAGCGTGCTCAGCATTAAAGAAACTCATTTATGAGTCGGGAGTTCCTGGAGCTCTGTTCTGCAACCCCAGCCTTCACTGGGTCTTGCTCAAGCTTCCCAAATTTCACTCTCAGAGAAGTGCTTTGAGAGCTCATCACTTTGTCCCTGTGGAGCATCCTGCAGGCATAAATCTTTGGGTAAGGATTAGGTGTCATTTTCTCATCTACTAAAAGATGCAGAAAACAGAAACCCTCTCCCCAGCCCATGTCAGGTGAGTGTGGTAACCACTAGGCTTTGAGCCCTCTGTGGTTTCTTCATGCTCATGTTTCTCCACTTTGCCCGGATCAGAAGTTTTGCTCCAGCAAAGAACACAACCAAAGGTCAAGAGCCGGCTTTTTCCTTTCTCCAGCCTTTCCTGAGACTACCCACAACCTGGCTGAAGCCAGGCATTGCTGTGGTGATGGCTTCAGGATGTTTCATGTCGTGTCATTAACTCTGATCCACTTCTACAAAAACTCTGTAACTCTTTATTTCACAGTAATCATGGATGTTATGTAGCCAAAATGAGCATGGTTTTGTGATCAGTTGATACCTGCCCTGTAATCTATGAGTAATGGACGAATTAAGATGAAAGAAGTTCACTTATACAATGCACTGTTGTGTGTTGCAGGAGCATCTGACAGACCTGAAAGAAGATCTAGATAAGGATGAATGTAAACAGGAGCCTGAGGTGATTTATGAGACTAACTGTCACTGGGAAGGGTGCACAAAGGAATATGACACTCAAGAGCAGCTCGTCCATGTGAGTAATGGTTGGGAGGAAACCCCAGCGATAAATTTGGGGTTCTGTGCACTTGTCCTCATATTTTATCACTAGCTGCTGTACAGCCAGAGCTCACCCTGGGAGCTACTAAAGGTGCAAATCAGAGATACGGTGTGTAAACACTGCCAAAGCAGGTCGCTGCTCCCCGAAGAGTTCAGCTGAGAGAAGCCTCTCATAGATTATGTGATATTGCTCCCTTCTCAGCTGCTGAGGCTGCAGTTTCAGTCTCCCTTGTGTATGGCCCAGCAACAGAAGGCTCTGTGCAGAAGGGCCTGATCAGAAAATGGGGAAGAGGGCTGAGCCCTTCCCTCTTCACTGGCCATATTCACTGAGCTTTCCCATGTAGCTACTCCAGCACTGGGTCAGGGATTGTCTCTGCTGTCCCCAGTCCTAGTCCAGACCATGAAAGCCTTTTATGCTGCTGTGACATGACCTGTGGGGCCATATCATTTAAAGGCTGTTGACCTACTCAGCTCATCCCTCACACAAAAATAGAGCACTCAAGAGTTTGGAGACAGGCTTCAATGTTTCCATCAGAGTCTGAAATACAGAAAGTGGGTTGATTTTCTAAAACTTGGGAAACAGCACTTCCATAATCACAGTGGTGTCCCCAAACCAGTGTCAAAACTGCTCTCTGAAGGATCCACAAACCAAATCATTAATCAGATTTTCAGTTCTAATTAATTCCAAGAACCTTTTGTATGCTTTGCTTCATCTGGGAATCCATCGTTTGGTTTTCTTTGGCTTCTGGGGTCAACAAATCCCTCATACTCAGAGCAAGTGCCTGTGAAATCAGACATTACCTGTGTCTAAGCCCCATCCTGCCCTCAGCCCAGCACCCTGCCAGTCATTATTTTGGGTCTCTGCTGTGAGCCCTCTTTATGAAGCCAGCCCATATCAGCAGGGAATTCACCAACCTAGCAACCTTAGGCCTGTTGCTTGCAGCTAAGTGTTGGATTGGGCAAATTTTGCAACAGGAGCTGCTACCTTCTCCTTTTCCTTCAGCCTTTTGCTGCTTGTCTTAGCCAGGCTCCCAGTCTACCAGGGGCCACCGATGTGCAACTCACATATAGCCCTCTTCCTGAGGGCTTGTGTCTGCTCTCACCCTTTTTTATAGATCTTCTTTTTACATATGTTTAGATGCCACCAAGTAGGCATCAGTACCATTTGCCCAAGTTCTGCAGACAAACATTATCTTAGCCCAGAAGGATCACACTCTAAATTATAATGCTGGGCACATGCTCTTCTTCCGTCTAAGGCTAGTGCCTGCCCACCTCTGCCAGAAGTCACTGGTTCAGTGCAACAAGTCCTTGAGTACAAGAAGATTTGGAAATGGTTTTCAAGGCCAATTGAGTGATAAGGTGCTTAATGGGTTGCACATTGCATGCCATGGGGTGTTGCTTTTCTGGGGTTAAACCACAGCAGCCCTGTCAGATGGGCTGAGCTCACATTTGTCCAGCAATTTTTCTGTGTTTCCCTCTCAGATGTAAGAAAAACTAACTCTGCCCACAGCAAACTGCAGAGCACCAGGCAGCTCAGCAAAAATTTGTTTCCAGAAAACAAACCAAAGAAAAACATTCAATGAAATATCCAAGATTCTAAATTTGGACAGTTTTAAAAATGGAGGCTTCTGTACTATGATTACTAGCAATGTGGGGTTGTGGATTTGGGATGCCCAAAATACACATGGAAATGAAATACAGATGTTGTGGGCCAACTTCTGAGAAGATGGCATCTCATCATGCATGGAAAAACTCTAGTTTGTGTGCAGAACAAAGTACCTGGACGAGCAGGGTCTGTTCCCCACAGACAGTGCCCAGTGTGCTTGTGGGAGAAGTGAATGTCAACAGGGAGCTGCAGGAGTGAGGATATATTTTTGCAAGCACAACTGCTGCTCCCAACTTCAAAGGTTACACTCAATTTGAGAGAAGTTTGAGAGAAGCCCAGGCAAACCTCCAGCCAGGTGGGGGCTATGGAGCTGTAGCTGAAGTGGGTTGAGTTGTGCAACTACTCCTTCACCACGTGATGGGAAGCAGATGTTGCCCAGACAGTGAGTGAGTGCCCTTTCCATAAATGTTCTTCCTCTGGCCCAAGCAAGTCCAAATGGGCAAGCCTGTGCTCTCTCCCACTACTAGCACTGCCTTGTGTAGTCTTAGTTGCAAGTCAGACTCCCACACAAACAGAGCCTGGAGACATATCTTCCCAGTCTGGTCTGGGCATGGTTTAGCATGTCCATGGGTCTCCTGGGAGGTTCACCAGTTTTCCACAATCTGAGGCTAAAATCTCACACCAATGCTGTGTAATAAAATCAGAACCATAGGCAGCAGATCTCCAGACCCATATGAAACCTGTCCCAAATGCAGCTTTGACTCTCAGTTTTTACCAGTAGTGCCCGAGAGACCAGCTGAGCCCCACACACCTCCTCTTGTCCCTGGGTAGAACTGGGACCCTAGGCAGAAGGTCCCTGACCCCAGGATTGGATCACAGCACACGGAACACTGAGGCTGGATTTGGCTGAGACTGAGAAGGCTGATGATTCTGTTTTAATGTACTTTTGTGTCCTCACATTGCCTCACCACCCCGAGAAAATCTCATCCCAAGCTGCAAAATGTGTGCCTGGCCTTGGCCAGGGGGACAAAGGCGGGGGCTGGAAAAAGTCTCAGCACAAAAAAAGCCAAACCCCAAACCCAAAGTGGTTTATTTTAGGATTTCCTGTCAGTGAATGTCTACTGAAAACACAGGAGCGAGGACAGGCATTATTTTTGGCAGTGAGACCCCATTCAGAGAGACAAGGCCGCTGCGGGAACAGCGCTGCTGACAGACTGGTCTCTGGCTCTGCTTATTTTCAGCAGAGCTTCATCTGCCCTGAGCTGGGAAAAAGCGACTCTTCCTCCCAGGGTGGATGAAGGCACCATTCTGGATCTGGCTTTTCAACACCCCAGCACAGGATTTCATGGACCAGAGTAATTAGCAGTAATTGATGCAGCCGAGCTTTCGCTGGCGCATAGCTCGCAGATGCTGTCATTTCCTGCCAGCCACCAGCGCTGGACAGCAGGTGGATGTCTTGGGGCCGGCGTACGGGCTGGTGTGCAAGTAGACTTAGAAACATAGAATCATTCAGGTTGGAAGAGACCTTTAAGATCACTAAACCCAACCGAGGCTTGTCTCCTCCTGTCCACCAGCCTCCAGCAGCTCCCCAGGAAAGTGTCCCAACTGCATAAATGCAGCACAGCAGGGTTCAGCAGAGGCAAAACTTACTCTGTCATCCCCTTCAACAGTGACATCAAGCAGCTGAGGGGGACACTGAGAGGGCTCCTCTTTCCCTGGCACTGTGGGTCCCCATTGCATTTGCAAACCACCCATTTATAGCTGCTTCGGAGCTAGCGTGCTGAGTGCTGTGCACCTTCTGCAGGACACACCAGACCACAGTGTTGGGTCCTGTGTCCCTGGTGTTATCTGTGCACCTGGCACCCAGGTGCAATGCCTGACCGCAAGCACTGGGTAGGGAACATCTGGCTTTTGGAGCACTGTGTGTGCTTCGCTGGCATCAGCTCTTCCAGGTGTGACCTGCTTTTCCTTTCTCTCCTACCAGCACATCAACAATGATCACATCCATGGGGAGAAGAAGGAGTTTGTCTGCCGCTGGCAGGACTGCACACGGGAGCAGAAGCCCTTCAAGGCTCAGTATATGTTGGTGGTGCACATGCGAAGGCACACAGGAGAGAAGCCACACAAGTGCACGGTGAGCTGGCAGGGACACATGGTGCATCTCACTTGGCAAGTGGGATGCGGGACTTTGGTGGTCACAAAAATTTCTGTGCAGACACAGACATGGCTTCAAGTAGGGCTCTACCAGGGTACCCACTGGCACCCGGCTCAGAGCCAGTCCTGGGTTACAGCTACTTGCAGGTTAGACCCTCGGGACAGGACAAGAGGTCAAGGAGTATGGTGGAGATGCTAGTGGGCAAAACTGCATTTCCTTGGAAAAAATGGTTTCAGACCTACCAGAGAGATCTAAAGCAACTCGGGACAAGTCATTTAAGGTGGAAATCCAGACAACTTAGTTGCCTACATCAAGGAAAGAAATCCAGTAATGCCACACTGTGGGGAACCACCTAGCCTTGGTCATGTCTAACTGGACATCACCCACTACTGCTTCTGGGACTGTGAGTTTCCCTCAGCGGCATACCCGAGCATACACACAAGCCTCCTTCCAGCCTGGGGATCTAGGCCAACACCTCCTGCTTCTGCTCTCTTAATCCAGAGGTGAAGTCAACCCTGTGTGCTTAAATCCCAAGAGGAGCCCAGTCCCCAGACTTTCTGCGTACCAGCAGCACTGTCGTGTTAAACACTGCCTGAGGAAGAGATTGGGGTACTATTTTGTATCTCAGCCCTGTGGATACATGGGAGAGCTGGGCTTTTGTCCTGCTCAACCTCAAGACATTAAAGCCGATATCTGCCCTCACAGCTGGAGTCTCCCACCCCACTGCTGGCTGAAGTAGGGCAGCCCAGGATGCCTGATGGGGGGCACAAGAGGGAAGCAAGATGTGAAGTTTAGTGGCTGCGGTCAACTGGTGGGAGAGGAGAGGTGTTTACAATCTCCCTCCTCATATGTTTGAGCCCTTTTTCCTCCTGAAGGTCATTCATGTCTTTTGATACCCTCTGCTCTCTGCCTTCTCCTCCTACCAGCTTTTCATACCTCCTCTGCTGTCAGCATTACACTGTTCCTCTCCCTAGAGTCTCAGGGATGAGTTTCTGCTCACCGGATGTCTAAGCTCTCCTCCTGTATCTTCCTGCTCTTCTGCTCCATTAGCTACTTCCAGCCCTGCTCCCTCCCTGGCTGTGCCCCAGCTCCTGCTTACAAATATCAGGATATGTATGATTTGCTTGCTGCATGACTGCTTTATCAGTCTCCCAGCCCTGCATTCATTTAACTTAGAGCATAAGCTCCCCTGGGGCACAGGGCCATGTCCTTTGTTTTAATCTTCTAAAGCACTTTGCCCAGTCTAGTGCTTTACCAATCTTCCTTAAAAGTATCAAGAAGTATTGATTGTTAGTGCACTACAGAGTGAGGACTGAGGGAGAGTCTAGCCCCGTCCTTGCAGGTAGAGGGACTTGGAAGACAAACAGCATCAGTGACTGCATCCTCTTCAGTGCTGTGATGGAGCAGGAAAAAGCACTGCTGCACAATCCTTCTTTCAAGCCTCAGTTGTGTCACACTGAAACAGTTGCAAGGCTGTGTGTATTTGGGTTTCAAGTCATCCTCTGCCTCCTGAAGAACTACAGTCCCTCCATGTGCAATATGTCACAGCAACTCTCCCTGAAGTGGAGTATCACCTCTTTCCAATTGCCTGGGATACATGGCAGCTCTGCAGACAGTGCCTCTCTGTGGCAGAGCATTCCTTATCCATGTCTGGCAGTGATTTTTCAAAGTGCCGTTTGTTCCAGACAAGAAGTTTGTGGTGTACATAAAGCTACAGATGAGCCCGGTTGCAGCCTGGGATTTGGTCAAGGATTATTTCAACAGATGACAGCCAGAACTCCCACTGACATAATCAGATCCACACGTAAGAGTGGGAACAACTGCTTTGAACATGCACAGGCTGCTTTGCTGAGAAACTCTTATTTGAAAATGTGGCCTTAGAACTTTTACTCTTTATAACTGCATTTTTGTGTCAGTATCCAGCAAAACCAGAATGGACACATGAGTTGCTTCATGCTGAGTTCCCTTTGTTTTCCAGCAAGAGGAATGATATATTTCAATAACTGTAAGCAACTTGAGTTACAAAGGATTGTTTGCACAGGGCAAGAGAAGAAAGGGATACACTGTGCTACCTCAAAGTTGTGGCACGTTCTATGGGACAAATGGGCTAATGAAAGTTGTCTGGGGAAGAGGAACTGGATCATCCTACCCTGACAAAGCTGTGGAAGGAATCAGCTCTTGCAGAATGTTCCTACTGTCCTTGAAGAGATCTGGATATCTCAAGAGCAGAGCAAGTTTGCCTTATGTCCACTGTCCCTATGCTAGACCTTAAAGGGAAGCTTAAGTAATACTACTTATGTTCCAGCACGACAAAGTTATATGGGATCAGCCTGTGGCCACATGCTTCCTGGGTGTCATGGGCTGCATGTTTGCCTCACTTCCTGCAGTGCAGGCAAGTCCTGTACATGTGGAGCACAAGGAGACAGGTACTGTTGCTGTTGCATGCAGTTGTCATTTTTCAGACCTCCAAACATGTAGGACCACTCAGCTGCCCATGGGAAATCAGACACTGAGCATGACCTGTCCTGGTGTGGCACCAGTTTCTTCACTGGCCAAGACTCAGAGCAATGTGAAGTTCTGTCACATCTGGACTGAACTTGGTTTGAGGTGAAATCCTCCCATTCTGGGACAGGGCAGGTGCAGGGAGGGAGGGAGGAGCCTCCAGCCCATCCAGAGTGGAGGGTGGCAGGACTTACATCACCCGAAGCCTCACCACATCTCCCAAGCTGCTCTTTCTCGTTGTGTGGGCAGCTGGTTTCCTTCCAGGAGGAAGGTTCCTGGCCTGTTTTGTCATCCAAAAATCCATCTGTCTTCAAGACTGAGTCTTGTTTTTTAAACTAGTAATGTCAGACAGCCTGACCACAGCATCCTCCGAGAGTAGACCCAAGCTGTAATTTGGGAAACTTCAAAGCTTGCTAGATTTCTGCTTTTGTGTTAGGGAACGGTCTGCCCTTTCCAGTGCTGGTGCTAGTGAAGTTGCAAGGCTGGTCAAACTGTCGAGTAGCTGTCAGTTCCCTAGGTGGGAAGGAGGGGGCCTCTGTTTCTGAGCTGCAGAGGGGTGGCAGGAGGGGCTAAGAGAGCTCTGGGAGGAGTGGAGGGGTGTTTAACTCTGCTGGAAAAAAGAGTCTCTTGTTGAAATGTCAGGTGGGTACCCAACAAGGAGCAGCACCTTAAATATGACTCACTGCTAAAACTCTCAGCCTGCCTAGGGAAGCAAATTCTCCCAACAAAGTGGATGTTGTTCCCTAAAACACAAGCCCTTTAAAGGGAAGGAAAAAAAGAAAGAATGAGAAACAGATGAGAAGGGTTTAGGCAGGGGGAAAATCAAATTTTTCTGGTTAATTAATCACTCTTCTTGTGTTTTTTTTATTTTAGTTTGAAGGCTGCTCCAAAGCCTATTCCCGCCTGGAGAACTTAAAGACACACCTGAGGTCCCACACTGGAGAAAAACCCTATGTCTGTGAACATGAAGGCTGCAATAAAGCCTTTTCCAATGCCTCAGACAGAGCCAAGCACCAGAACAGGACGCATTCCAATGAGGTAAGCCCAGGCTCACCGCAGCTCAACGGAGGGCTTTTTTTAAATTTTGCTGACAATAAACATACACTTTACACACTGGACTCATGTAAAAAGAAACTTACTGTAATGAGAGGTTTTTCTTATTTTTTAATGGGATTTATTTTGCTGGAGAGCCAGACCACATTAGCTTTATATTTATGAAACCATGTTTGAAATCATAAACAGATGTTGAAGTATGCAAACTTTTTAATCGACTTTGGATATTAAAACAAGCATTTTCCAAATCTATAATTTTTAATAGCATAGATAGTATTGTACAGTTGTGCATGTGGTGTTTAATATTACTGTGGAGCAGACTTGTAGTAATATAACAGCTACCTTGGATCCTGATGCTCTGGAAATAATACTCCCTCCATCGTTTGATGTACAATGATAGAGCACAATGCAATGCTTTGTTAACCTTGGATAATTAAGACCCACTATTAGTAGTTGCGGAGCAGAGGAAATTGCCTTTATTGTAACGCATGTGATGGTCTGTTGCAATCAACCACAGCTGAGGATTGAAATTTATATTACCACTAATTAGCTGACAGGGGAAGAAAAAAACAACACACTAAAGTTCTAATAGTGTTTTCAGCCATGAAGAATTCAGTCTATAGCCTAATTTGCAACAGTTAAATATAGACTATTGGAGAATGGAACGCAGTTACCACGGTTGACAGCTTTTTGAAGTGATGCTGTGTCTACAAAGGGCTTGTTGAGAGTATTTTTATCTCTGGCTTATCAGTCGGCGATAACCAAAGTGCTGTGGGTTTCAGAGATTCTGTTGGAGTCAGAATAAGGACTCAAAGTCTAGAATGCCCTTCCATGCTGTGTGATGCTGAGACAGACCCAGTGAATGACCAGGATCCCAGTGTTGCTTGAATTGGTTAGGGTATGAACCCAAACATCAGGATTGTCCTCCACCAGCAAGCCACTTCTTCAACAGGACACAAGTTAAAATTAACCCATATCCACACTTACACTGTGTAGTTGGCGTTATTTTAAGGCTACACTGACCTTGAGGCCAGGAGGGACCAAAAAGACATGCAACGTTTCGTCTGCTCAGCAACCTGCATTCCCAGTAAATGGTGTTTGACTACAACATCATTTGCTCTATGTTAAAGATTCTTCCCTGGAAAGGTAGGCAGTTGTGATTTAATCTCACCTTTCAAGTACTGGCAGTTGCTCATTCTCCAGTCCTGGATACGTCCTCTGCCTTCCTCCAGCGCTGGATCCAGTGTCCCTTTCATTGTTGCTTTCATCGTAGCTCTGAACTCTACAGTGTTAAGCTGCTCTTCGTATTCTTGCCCATAAACTGAATCAAGCTCCTGAAGATTCGCATTTCTGCAGCATTTTTTCCTGCCCTTAAAAGAGATTACCTTCAATTCCTAAAGATTCTCATGTGAATGGATCAAGAGTGCTGGGTACAGACTCATACAGCCCAGTTTGTGCACACCGAAACAATATATGAGGCCATAGATCACTTGAGCTCAGGTCCCTAGAGCTTTACCAGGATCCTTCCTAGGCAGGGCAGAGTTTCCTGTCTGTTGAACCTGATAATGAATTTTCATTTTGGCTGTGTTATTAAATGTAATTTCTCCAGTGGGTTCAGTTTCCCAAGTGATCCAGATTAGGAGCTGCACTGGATCTGGGATGACTCCTCACTGCATCTGAGCAGAGCTTGGACATACTTAAAGTCTGTTCTTTTGAATTCCCCTTGTGCAAGAAGGGGAGGCTGTAGGACAGGAGTATCCAACTTCATGTCTATTGTGGACCATGATCTAATATGCTGACACTTGGCACAACAAGTGTTGTTGCTTTCAACAACACAAATTTAAGACTCAGATAACAGATAGGGATTTTGTCCTCTTCTGTTGCTGACCTTACCATGGGAACTACATGGCACTGCATGATCTTACATTTTGCGATCATGCTCCCTCCTGAACTGCTGTTCAGCCCTCCTTGATGCAGTACAGACATGCCCCAAAACTTGTGGGAGATCTGTAGGCTGTATATAATAGCTCTCTGAGCCATATATTTGACATCCTCTTTTTGGGGAACATATAACATGATCCTTTGCAACAGATGGAATCCCTCATGGCAAAGCTCATCACATTGGGCAGCAGGCCCAGGCGAGGGTCCTGCATCCAGCTGTGGCCATGACCGCTGGGTTAGCAAACTGCACTGAGACCTTGGCTCACAAAAACCACACAAATGCAAAGCAGAAGTTTGTGGCTGTGTGTATTTCCCATTACCCATTGGTAACTCTATTGTGGTTCCTAGCTAGCTACCTTCTAAATATTTTCCTCTGCTTGCAGTGTTTACTTGGAATACACCACAGTTTCAGATTAGTCATAAAAGTCTCCTCTAAGGGGGAAGTTCCACATTCCCTGTATTTGTCACTATCATTGTGTGACAGGATGTAGGTGTATAGTCCAAACATGCTGAAGGCCAAGGCTGGGGATATATTACCACACTGGCTTTTGTTTGATTGTTGAAATGTCATAGACACTATTTAATTTTAAATTTTCAGTCACTATTTGAATTCCTTCAGGGGATACCTTTAAAGTTACTCTTGAGAAAAGGGCTTTCATCCCATGACCACTCTCCAGTGCATACACGAAAGAGTGGCGTGAGTTTATGGCCAGCCAAAGGCTCAGAATGACATTTTCTGCAACTCAAGCTGAACAGGAGTAAAATGCAGAAATTCGGTTCTGCTTAGTGCTTGGGGAATTCTCCAGTTCCCCCACCCTAATGAGTATTACCTTGTATGTGCATGGGAGTAGGAGGGAGGCATCTGAGATCTAAACTGTTGACTTCACTAGGGCATACGCTGCTTTAGGTGTCAGAATCTGGATAACCCAGGGGATAGATGAAGACATGCCAACAAAACAGCAGTTGAGCTCAGTTCAGTTGCAGGATGTACGGCCTGACAAAGAGAACGATTGAATCCCCTTAGGTGGAGTGTCTGCTGTCCAAGCAATAGTGATTACATTACCCTAATTGCTGGGATCTGAAAAATCAGAACTATTGAGCCTAAAAGATCTTTGAGCTGTTTATGTACAGGGATTTTTGTAGCGTGTGTAGTGGGGGTTGTGTTCTTTGGAATATAGTTTAATAGCAGCAATAATATTTCTATACTGTTGTCTAAAAGGTTGCATGAGATTTTTAAGCAAACTAATTTACTTTTTGTGCTTTGGCTTATCCAGCTTTAAAATACAATAAATATTTACCTCAGTGGAGTGTGATGAAGATTTAGCTGTTTTGAGAGATGTGCCAAGATCAGTCAGGACAAATGCTTTTGAATAAAAAACGGGTTTTTAGTGTTTTTCAAGTGATTGCACTGGTCTTCTGCAAAGAATATATGCTCCTTTGTATTTTTTCACTGAAGTTCCTGAACAAAATTACAAAACAGATTTAAAAAAAAAGAATAGAAATGGTCATTTTGAGTAGCCTTGAAACAACATCTATCTGTTTTTTCTCATGGATCTATCCCAGTGCATTGGCAGAAAAATACGTAGAGTAGTTGTGAGGCTGAAAGCAGAACTTGTGATGAATTCAGAGCTTCCAGCGCAGCAGCACCAGCTCAAACAACTGCAGCGCTAATACACTTCGGAATTGGAAATTCAATAAAATGAAAAAAGTTAAAAGAAGAAAAGTATCTGTTTGCTGACTTCTGTTTTCAGAAAGATGGCTTTATCCTTGTTTTCCTGTGGCAATCAATGATTCATGAATTCAGGACTAGAGTGCTATCATCTGAAAAAAACATTGCATGCCTGTGGTTTGTTTTGCACAATAACAGATTTCAAGGTGACAGGTGCTGGAGTGGTATGATAGATTGAGTAGGATGAATCCAGTCTGGCTTGGATTTACTGGAATTCCATCAGCCAGAAGGGAAGGTTTCAGACATTTTCTTGGGGTAGGCCCCACCTTAGCAGAGAGAATGTATTATACCTACTCCCCTACATCACCTCCCTCCCATCCTTAATCAGGAAACATTCCTGTGGCCACCCAAGCAAATACATACATAGGAAAGTAATATTAGGGAAAGTATTTCATGATTTCTTAGCTGTCCTTTAATCCAGAACATAAAAACAAGAAGTTTAGCCAACATGAAATAACTGGCCAAGTCTGTGTGGATCAGCAGCAGCCCATATATCACATCTTCAATATCTCAGTCTTACAGAATCCTGTGGAGCAGATGCTCCCCATTTTGCTGCTGCCTGCTGCTATGCTCATTGTACTTTCTTGGCCCATACACTGTACCTGGAATATTTGGACTTATTCTAGATATAACCCAAGATTTGCTTGTATTGACAGAAACCCTACGTCTGTAAGATCCCTGGCTGCACGAAGCGTTACACGGACCCCAGTTCCCTCAGGAAACACGTCAAGACAGTGCACGGGCCTGACGCTCACGTCACAAAGAAGCAACGCAACGATGTTCACCCAAGGCCGCCTCCGCTCAAGGAAAATGGGGACAATGAGGCGAGTGCCAAGCAGAGCAGCAAGGTTTCAGAGGAGAGCCCCGAGGCCAACAGCACCACGAGGAGCATGGAGGATTGCTTACAAGTCAAAACAATAAAAACGGAGAATTCTGTGGTAAGAGCAGTTGTTCTTGGCAGAAATGACATGGTCCCAAATCTCTCTGGTGCAATGGGGGCATGAAGCATTTGTATGCCATTTATGTCTCTGGGTAGGTGCCCTTCACCATTCCTGTTCAAGTCCAGAAATGAAGCTGCAGGTCAGGGCACAATCCAGTACATTTTGCACCTTCCTACCCAGCGTCATGAATTCCTGCCCTCATAGTCATGGGGGCCGTATGATGCCCAGTGCTTAGCTTGGCCTTCCTGTGCTGTGCAACTGGATAAAACTCAAGTGTTGTGGTCAAATGAGCTCTACCTACCTCACCAGTTTAAATTGAGCAACAGTCATTAGGGCACAGATTGATCATCTACCTGAATACTTCTAGAAGCAGAGGTCCTGTTTTAAGCAGTCCCTTGTCTCCTCCTCCCTACACCCTTCACTGTTTTTCTTTTCAGGCTGCTGCTGCTGCACAGCAGTTTTGCTGGCTCAACTCTGTTGTAAGCTGTCTTGAGAAGCCAGTAGGGATAAAAGTAGTTGGTTTGGTTTTGTTGGGTATCTTAAAGCAAGTTCAATTCCTTGGATATGTCCACTATACACAGAAGCACAAAATCACTGGGGTTGACAGGGATCTTGAGATCATCTGGTCCAACCTTCCTGATCAGTCAGGGTTGGCTAGAGCAGATTGCTCAGGAGTACACATGGTCAATACATGGCTCCCATCTGCCACAGAAGATTGTAGTGGGATGATGGGGCAGGAGAGAGAAAGTAGGAATAAACGTGAGAGCAATGCTGTGGCCCACATAGTACAGGCTTTCAGCCAACCATGATCATGCTTTACAGCCCTGGGAGTGGCCACCAGCTGAACCAAAGACCATTTATCAGCCTTCTGGCCATTACAGCAGCTCCACTGGTACTAAAGAGCTGTGTATAGTGCTGGGTTCAAACACATTCAAGCCTCTTCCATCCCATACAGGTAGCCCAGGGCTGGTGAAGGAGATGGAGTGTTGCAACACAGAGACCACTTTTGATGTTTCTTTTCACCTTTGAACCCAAAGTTCTGATCTTCTGCACCAGCTCAGAGTGGGACAGGGTATGGGCTGGATACTGCAGAAAAGACCTTCACCTGCAGAGGAGTGTATATTCTCCAAGCTTCTCACTAGAGCTGAAAAGACTTTGAGCTCCAAAATATATTTTTTCTTGATTTGAATTCAGGCTAAAAGATTGTTATTGCTATGAAAAAAAGCATGCCCTGGAGCTACAAAGATTTTTCAAAAGGGTTAGGGGATGTGTTGTTGAAAAAATTACTAATGAGCAGCATTTTTTCAGTTAGGAAAAAATTGAGTATTTTCACATCCAAAGTGTCTCTAATTGACTAAAGAAACAGTTTACTGTGATGAGACTCTGTATTGTGTTACAAAAACTGAGTGTGAGAACCACTGGACAGAATGACCTCTCTCCAATACTCTTCTTCCATGTGTTTTGATGTTTTTTTCCTATGAAAACACGAACACAATGACAGCTCCCCACCCTGTTTCTCCTGAAAGTATGGCACTCTTTTCCTAATGCTCTGTGCTCCCAGGGTTCCAGCCAAGCCATCTTGCTGGCAGCAGGGCTATGGGTCAGATGTTTCTCTTTGCTGTCCCTATCCAGCACTGGATACTTCACTTGTGCACATCTAACAGGTGGTGTCTGATCTGATGGGCCCACCTCCAATTCCTGTTTCCTGGTTAAGGTCGGGGTGGTGGGAGGGGCGAGATGCCTCACTGGTTCCCATCACTCCCAGGCCCCTTGTTTTGACCCATCTTTGGGTCTCACCCCAAACCCATGGAAACAGGTGAAAAGTCTCTTCTAGAGATTTTTATCTGGGCCTCCAAAGAGGGAAGGCAGGGAAGATGGGGTATGGGAGTGGGGGAAGTGTTGGCAATTTGTACTGTATTCTGCATTTCCCTCTTCCTCCTTTTACTAACATGGCCTTTTTTGTTAATGATGTCTTTGTCCTAACAACCTGTTCTTTATTCCCACTTACCCTTCCTTACTCTACCTTCCTAAGGACAGTCGGTACTAAGGTGAGCAAAGATATCTTTTTTTATTAAAATAGCTGTATAAAGCATGGTCTCCTGTAGATCTCCTGTCTCCATTTAACCCCTCCAGGGTGGAGGTGAAGGCATGCAGGGCAATGGGGAGGGATAGGGGATATTTGCTTGAGCACAGAAAGGGGGAGGACATGGTGCCCAATGATCCCCTTTGCCAGCCTTTTCCAATCATCACGATTTACCATTAAATCCTGGGATCACAATCTACCATCTGGATTGATGAGCAATCAGAGCCAGTCAGCCTGCCTGTGGGGTCTGCTGTGGAGCAAAGTACAACACTGCAGCACCCTGCATTCCCACCTTGGCCTGGGGCAGAGTACATTGCCTTTTCAGCACTTCCATTTTTTGCTGGAGCATGGGCCTGGAGCAGAGAGCCAGGCATCCTGTTTGGTAGGAGCAGTAGCTACCTCAGAGCAAGTTCAGACTGTATAGTGTCTGCTGCAAAGTAACTACTCAATGTGAAATGCAATTCCTAATGTAAATAAAATAAATATTTATGGTGTTTATCTGCCTTATCTGCAAGTGGGAGTTTGCAAACAGTGAACCAGGTTTTTATCTGGCTAGGAAGTTTGTCAGCTAACCTGATTATATGTTAGGGTGTTTTAAAGACAGAAAGACGTGGTGTCTGAAATACCTAGGCCTTGTTCCCATGTTAGATAAGCCAGTGTTTGCTGCAATATACCTTACACAACCAGATAACATGCTGCTTTTCTTCGAGAAACATCCATCCTTACTCTTTTGGAAGAAGAGCATTTGATTTCTCTCCACCTTCCAGTTGAACCTACCATAGTTTTTCCAGCTGTGGAGTGCTGTCCTGACAGGGAAGGGGTGCCTGCCTTCTTGTAGAGCTGAGATCCTACAGCAGGGAAGGGTAACAAGAGAGGGGAGAGCCTGGGACAGGAGCTTACCTAGGCCCCAGGACTAACACTGGGAATGTTGGGCTCCTGATTTCTTTCCATCCATGTTTTCACCCACCCAACTTTTTCTCCTCTTTTCCTTCCCCAAGATGTGTCAGTCCAGTCCTGGTGGCCAGTCGTCATGCAGCAGTGAGCCGTCACCCCTTGACAGCACCAACAACAATGACAGTGGAGTAGAAATGAACATACACAGCGGGGGAAGTCTGGGAGATCTGACGGCGTTGGATGACAACGCTCCTGTTGTGGACTCAACGGTCTCTTCTGGTAATTCAGCAGTCAGCCTGCAGCTAAGGAAACACATGACGACAATGCAACGACTTGAACAGCTCAAGAAAGAGAAACTCAAGACAGTTAAGGATTCCTGCTCATGGGTGAGCCCAGCTCCACAAGCCAGAAACACCAAGCTGCCTCCCATCTCAGGAAACGGTAAGTCCTGTGCCTGGAACATGTCCTGTAGGAACACCCCAGAGTTTGACTCTGGTTTCATAACCAAGAGTCTGCCCTGGAGGAATGAGGATCATATTTTGTTGCCTCTGAGTCAGCCCTTGCTAGATAAAGATGTCAGGTAAAATAGACAGCTTGAGTGTAAACGCAGCCATCTGGTCATGTGCAACAGAAACCCAGATGCTCAGTTCTACAGAGCTGTGAAGGGAGGCAGAGGTGTTGGTGTCCTTGTTTCTGGGCTTGCCCAGGACCCAGACACAGCTGTTCTCATTGTCCCAGTGACAGCCGCAAGACTGCTTGCATTTCTGTCAGCAATAACAGTCCCCCAAGGGCTAATGTGCCTCCTGGGAGACCAGTGGAGCACAACAGCAATCCAGAGAAGACCTCCTTCCCTAATCTTGCTCTGACAGGCCTTTTGTGACTTTGAGAAATCCTAGCTGTTGCTTCCAACTTCATATGCCAGTTTCCCACTGGCTGACAATTCCTGGTAAAAGTATCTCTATGATCCCTACAGTACTCCTCTTAACTTTGCCAGGAAGTCCCAAGGCATAGCGTCTGGGTTATAATAGACCTCACAGCTTAGTATATTGGAGCTTTTTGGTTACTCTTGGAAGAGACTTTGAATGTGAACTTTTGGGCTCTCGACCTCCTATCCCTGACTGTGCGTCTGTCCCAGAGAGCAGCTGTGGTTGTGGCTACATGCTGTCCCTGTGGCACTGTTCACAGCAGTCCTACTTTTTTCCTACTGAGAAGCCCATGTGGAGACATTCCCTCCTGAGTATTGGGGCATACACGTTACAAAGACTGTCCAGCAGGGACTTCTTAACTTCTCTCCACAGCCTTCTTGCTCTTTTTGCATGGACATAGAGCTGAAGATGAAGCTTTGAATTCACTAGCAGCAATGAAATTCACTATCACTCCCATGAAATATTTGAGGGTGTCTTTGTGGGTCTGTATTCTGTCACCAGGAACACTACCAAGTGAAGTTTCTCAGCTAACTAAACCTTTTCCTTCCCTGCAACCTTTCTCTCAGGCTCTGTTCTAGAAAACAGTGGTGGTTCTTCTGCTACGCTGCCTAATCCCAGAATAATGGAGCTGTCTGTCAATGAGGTTACAATGCTGAACCAGCTCAATGAGCGCCGTGACAGTACAACAAGCACCGTCAGCTCTGCCTACACCGTCAGCCGCAGGTCATCAGGGATCTCCCCGTACTTCTCCAGCCGCCGTTCCAGTGAGGCTTCGCACCTCGGGCACCGTCCCAATAACACCAGCTCTGCCGACTCCTATGACCCGATTTCGACAGATGCCTCCCGCCGGTCGAGCGAGGCGAGCCAGTGCAGCGGGATGCCAGGTCTGCTGAACCTCACACCAGCTCAGCACTACAGGCTGAAAGCCAAGTACGCTGCTGCCACAGGGGGCCCTCCTCCAACCCCCCTGCCGAACATGGAGAGGATGACACTGAAGAACAGGATCTCACTTATGGATGGACCAGACCCCACCTTGCCCTCCATCCGCCTCCCACCAGGCCCCAGGCGTTGCAGTGATGGTAACACCTATGGCTACCCATCAGCTCCAGCATTTCCCCACGAGGTGCAGGGCAACTGCATGAGACGGGCAAGCGACCCAGTGAGGAGACCTGCCGGAGACCCCCAGGCCCTCCCACGAGTTCACCGGTTCAACAGCACCAACAGCATGAACCCCTTCCATCCTCCACACCCCACAGACAGGAGGAGTTTTGGTCTCCAGAGCTACGGGCGCTCAGATGGGAGCCTACCCCGGCACACCTACTCACCCCGACCATTGAGCATCAGTGAAAACATCGCCATGGAAGCCATGTCGGGGGAGGCAGAGGCGCCCATTGGAGACGATGACATTGTGCTGCCGGATGATGTGGTACAGTACATCAAATCCCAGAGCAATGGGGCAGCGGCCGAGAGCACTTCCATGGGGTACAGCAATGAGATGCAGAACTTCCAGGGAAGTGGGAAGCTGCAGCCTCCAGCTTTGCCCAGCCAGCGCAGAATGGCAGTGGCTGAGGCGAGCATGAGCCACTTGGGACCCATGATGGCAGAGTGTTCCATGAGTTTTGATACTTCCTCAGACATGAATAAAAATAACATGCCTGTCCAGTGGAATGAAGTCAGCTCAGGTACAGTTGATATCATGTCCAGTCAGTCGAAGCAGCAGTTTTCACAAGGGAACTTAGCAGTGGTGCAGCAGAAGCAGAACTTTGGTCAGTACCAGAACTACAACCAGCAGCAAATGCAGCTGCCAGACAACGGTATGAATGTAACACAGCAGAGCTTTATGCAAAGAAATGTGGGCATGGATGGGCAGAGGCTAAACTGTATGCAGCTGCGGCAGCAGCCGATGAGCCTAGGCCCCGGTATGAACCCTGATGTGGGCTTGCACACAGGGTACAACCAACCTCATCAGATGCTGAGTCCCAGTGCGATCAGTGGCACCCCAAATCAGATCTCTCCTAATTGTAGCAACATGGCAGCAAAGTCTGGACCCCACCTTCACCCTCAGCAAATGGACATGACGACCGACCCTTCTTTGATGGTCAGGAGCAACAGTGAGCGCCCAGTGCTGGGACAGGTCATGCATGAACCGAGTCAGCAGAATTACTCATCTCAGCCAAGCCACCTGAACTTCCCCATGGCTCAAGAGACCTTCCATCAGCCCATCATGGCCTCCAATCAGCCCAGCTTTGAGCCTCAGCAGAGCATGATGGGTTCAGCTGCTCAGGCATATCCACCCGGTATGATGCAGCCTCGTCCTCCGCCCGAGCCGAACCCGGGCAGCAGACCCCGAGGCCTCCGCACCATCCAGCAGCTGGGATACATGAGAACTCCCCATCCTACAAACACCACCAGCCCAGGCCAGGAGACAACAGAGGCCATGCATAAAAGAACCAGTGACATGTTGCTAGCACCCGCCCAGCAGTGCGCGGAGGGCACAAGGGAGAACAATTTGATGTACTATTACGGTCAAATCCACATGTATGAACAGAACAGCAGCTTCGATAATCACGCAGACTGCCGGGTCAGGCAGCAGCAGTGCACACTGAACAGCAAGCCAGCCACTCTGCCTTCCCCAGGTGCAAACCAGGTGTCCAGCACGGTGGACTCTCAAGGTCTTGAGCCGCCCCAGATAGATTTTGATGCCATCATGGATGATGGGGACCATTCGAGCCTGATGTCGGGAACCCTGAGCCCCAGCATCCTGCAGAACCTCTCCCAGAACTCCTCTCGCCTGACGACTCCACGAAACTCTCTGACACTGCCCAGCATACCTGCAGGGATAAGCAATATGGCAATAGGTGATATGAGCTCCATGCTAACCACGCTGGCGGAAGAGAGTAAATTTCTAAACATGATGTCATAACAGTAAAGCACAAGGCCTTAGTGCTATCCAAGGAGCTCTGCGTGAAACAGTTTTATGAATGTGCTTTTCAAAAATAATCTGTTTCAATAGAGTAGGGTTTTTTATAAGTACTAAATATATTAAAGGGATTCAAAACAAAAATTTTAAAAAGTCTTTGTACAGAATTATGTAAACTATATCTAGGCAGTTCAGCACCACAGGGGTGCACCTCTAGTATTATTTTTTTGACTTGGTTTCCCAGAGCACTGAATGGTATCACCACCAAGCTAGGAAACAGCATGAGGATGGTTAGAGATGAAAGACTCCCTTCCCAGAAGCCCTGTAAATAGCACTCCCCATTGTTTTCCATTAGTTACATTTGCAAAAAAATTCCGTTTTCAACCTGCCCCAGAAAGAAATGGGAGGATGCAGTTTTGATTAGAATAAAAGCCATACTATGTATTCTGCTCTGATGAGAGTAAGGTTTAGTTATGTCTCCAAACAAGCCCTCTGCCAGCAGTATTGTTTTATACCATAAATGCCTTTGTACCTTGCAAAGAGCGACGATTCCAAACGGCTTCTCAGCAAAGTGCCTTACCATGCTTTCTTGTTAAGTAGCCAAGGCCTCTCTTCCTTTAAAAATCAAATATAGTGTATTGCCAGAAGCGTATATAAAATGTACATTTATAAAAACATAGTGGTGTTTCTGAGAAAACATTGGAAAGACACATTGATGAGACACATAAAAGGTGAATGCACACTTTGATCAGATGTGTTTACAACGTGGTTTATATCATGTGCAGAGTGGAGCAAAGGCCTGGGAACAGCAATCACTGGGAAATAATCCCCTGTGGCAGGAAGGCTCTGGCATGCGGACTGACACACATGCATAACTTCTGCACCTTTTGAGCACAGTGAGTTTCTGCAAGAGCCCCACATGCATCTTTAATGTCTTGTATCCCTGTGCAGCTTTGCAACAGCTTCATTCTCTGTTGGGTTTTGCATGCTGAGGCGCTCATATAAACAAGTGATGGTGGTGGAGAGAATTTTATGATTGTGTCAGCCCAATGTGGCAGCACTGGGGGAGCTGATTTATCTGGCCAGGGTTTGTCTGTGTGATGTACTCAGTGCAGGGCTCTACCTGGGCTCCATACACACAACAGGCACGTGGCTGCATTGATGTGGGGCCAAGCATGAGCTAATACACCCTTCCCCACAAGCAGGCTTGTTGGCATGCACCCAGTGCTATATTAACATGTTCCACAGCACAAAAAGAGCTGCTGTATCCAAAAAATACACCATGGTTAACCTGGATTGTTCATTTGACTAGTAGACTGTACCTGCAGCTTACAGTGTAGACATACATCTGGATAGTCTCAAAACAGGTCTTTGAGTCAGAATAGTAGCTTGGTCAGTGAGAATCTCTTGGAAGTGTCTGGGGAAAAGATGGGAGGAGCAAGACCTCTTAAAGCCAAATCCTCCACCAAAATATAACTGCTTGTAATAATGATCAGCTGTTTCCAGGATGGTCCCACCTGGCACTGAAGTTAATCTTAGTTACATTATTTATTTTGGCTGTCATTAGACAAAAGGGTAGAAGCAGTGGGGTGCATGTACTTGGGAGGAGGCCTTGTTTAGCTTCTGACTGCATTGGACAAGGACACCGTTTCTCTTCCTGCTCTCATAGCCTCAAATACTTTGTACCCCGTCTGTTGAAGGGCAGGGAACAATTGTAACATCCCCCCAAGGTTCTTACAATTTGACTGGGTAAGCAGCTGCAGAACTTCACTCTTTCGTTCCCATCTCCCCATCATATCAGTGTGATGTTCTCACTTGCGTCTGATTCTGTCCCCTGCACAGGACCGGGACAGCCCTATAAAGGTGCTTTCTGGTATCTTTTCCTTTGCACAAATGGATGTCAGGATCACTCTTCCCAGCATGACCAGGGGCTGACATGACAATGCCATGTGCTACTTCCAGGCAAACTTTGTGTTATCAGATACACGGCAGTGAATCTGGCAGCCATCCTTGGCAGTGGTGGATTGGTAGCCCTGGGTAAGGCTGGTGCAGGGAGATGCTTCTCAGCATCCTGCATTCTCACCTCTCCTCATCCCAAATGCAGAGGGTACACACAGGATGCTCTCACCACCGCCCTTCACCCCTCAGTGACTGCTGCTGATGTCCAGGGTGCATGAGGACAGGAAAGCAAAGCAAGGTGCCTGGCTGTTTATTTGTGTCTCCTGTGAAAGTTGTGTTTAAAGGAATTATTTTATAGTCTGCTGTATATATTCTCCTACAGTTACTGACCTTGCCCTTGACTTTGCATTTATGGAAAAAGGGCAGAAAATGTTTTAGGACGTTGTGTGTTGTCCTGGATGCTTGGAGTACAACTGTGCATCCCTTATGCTGAGATGGATCAGGCTTTCATGTGTCCTTCAACTGCTAATCTGATTTTTTTAACAGCTGCATAGGGCAACAGTGGCTACTGAGTCCCTCCTCACAGATATCTCATTAGCAAAAGTTCAAATACAAAAGCAAAACCAAATCTCCAATGACTTGAGATTTTTTGGACTTTCCAGTGGTGGTCTTCCTTCATTTACAGAAAAAGTATTATAATAACCATTCCAGCACTGTATATATTATGTATAGAAGACATCATTACTAAAAGTACTGTAGGTGAATTGTTCTGTCAAATTTATATCTTAAGAACATTTTTAGCTGTTTTCTACATCATAAGAATGGAGGTAACATGCTGAACCTGTATATAAACCTTTTGTACATTAAAAAGTAATTTTTTTTCATAATTCATTGTGTCTGCTGTTATTTCTTTTTAGTGGTAATGGTGGTTGGTCTTGGTCTGTCATTGCCACACCAACACAGTCAGTTGGACTCTGGTAGTTGCTTAGAAACAGCTGGTAAGCAACTGGACAGGCCTGGTGTGTCACAGCACAGATGTGCAATGGTCTTGCCTTGAAGAGCTTCCAGTCAACAATGAGATTGAGGTGGCAGGAACAGAGGCAGCAAGGCCAGGGTGTGCTGCCAGCACAGTCCTGCTGCCCAGGTGCTTTTCGCTGGCCTCTTGGTAAAGGTGATTTGAAGGAAAACGTCAGTGTAGCAGGGACAGCACAGGAGAGGGGTTCAGAGCAAGGGCTGCAGAAATTTGGCAACTAGAAGATTTACAGTAAAAATGGCTTGTTGACTGTCTTGGTCAGTGTCCAAAAGGAGACAGAAATAGGACAGATCAGCAGAACTGTGATGGGCCATGACAGTGACAAATTGAATACTGGGTTTGGAGAAAGGAGAAATTAATCTGTGCATTATGTATGTGATGGGAAGCAGTGATATGGTGAGCAACAGATACATCAGTCGGGATCGAGTTAGAGCCTCATCCAGCTCACTGATGAGAAAGATTTAATTTGGCTACAGCAAGAGCTAGTTCAGCTGCTCGAGAGACTGATTTGCAACTTGATTTTGTACGGGTGGGTTGGTGTGGTCTGGGCTAGAGCTTAAAGGGAGGTTGAGGAGACTGTTCACAGGTGATCCTTATGGGCACAGCAGTCACTTTGGAATGCAAGTCAGTTGTTGGGCAAAGCAGCTGCGCAGTGAATCACACTTGGTGCAAATGAACAAGCAGTTTCATGCAGAAGCAACTGAAAGGGATGCACTCCTTTTCCTCTATGCAGGATCCCTGCTGAGCTGGATGGAAGAATCAGGTACATTTGGGACAAATCCTTACCCTATTATGAGGGTTCCTTCATGGTCCACAGCAAGAGATTGGCATATCCTTCTTGGGAAATTAATCTTTTCTGGTTTAGACATGTAGGGTGCGGTGACTTTCCTTTGGAAGACGTGTCACTCTCCTCACTGATTACAGAGAAACCCCCAGTAGCCAGCTTAGATACCTTCTCCAGTGGGTGAGGTGAATCCCATGCTGCTGTGAATCTCTTACGCAGATCTAGTCACCCTCAGCATGATCTGAGGTTGAGTCATTGAATGTGTTAATGATCCTGTTAGTCTGTAAATTCATTGGATAAATACCATGCTCCTCTGTACTGTCCAAGAATTACAGAAATCACAATAAAAAAATGCATTAATATTATTAAAAGGAAATTGTTCAGAGCTTTTCTTTTGGCAAAAGGCTTTGGAGACTCAGATCAGCTCCTACTGCTTTTCTACTTCAAACACTTAAAATGGGTTTCTAATCTAAATCAAATGCTGCTTTTAGCTGGTGTTTCACTTCAGAGTTCAATCAGGGCACACCTCTGCCTTTGTGAGAACATATTTATTACTTTAACTGGGCTAAGATTTCTGAGGAGCCCACCTGAGGTCATGTACCAGCATGTGCGTTTTTACTGCTTCACCATTCTGGAATAAACAAGGATCGAAAGGCTCGTTGCTCCAATTGTAAGCAGGTAATAACCCTTCTGCAACAAATGTTTATAAGCCGGAGCTTAGAGTTTATACTTCTGTGGCAGCTGCATAATATTCAATTAACCTTCTTTTTAATCAATCATATCCCTTATGAAAACAAACCATTCTACCAGGTCTGATTCTGACCCTCTGTGGTGAGTGTTAACTTCACTCCACTCCCAAAACCAGTAGGAGCATAGAAGGAGTAAGATCCCAGTCTGGGTAAAGCCATCACAGCTCTTTAATATTGCACTAATATCTCAGGTTTTCCTGGAGGGGAGAAAAAGCCCATAAAAGCTACTGTTGCTGGATCTGATTGCACTTACTGAATACAGAGTCATTCCGACGGCTCTTTATTGCATTGGTCTCAGTAGGGATGACATAGGAGCTCTTGTTCTTTACGAGCTGTTGGATCTACTTGGAAGAGCCTACGCATTGTAAATAAATGGTGTGTTTTATAATATTGGAAGGACAATTTATGACCAAGCAAGGCCTCTTGCAGACAGCTATTTAACTTGTAAGTAAAATGACCTAACACTTAAGAAATTTAGAAGCTACAAAACAGCCTATGTTGTGGCCAATACACTTATTTCTATTTGATTTATGCTTCATGTAAAACTTGAAATGGCTATATTAAATATGTTTGGTGTAAAAATAAAATTAAAAAAAGAATAAAGCAATGTTTTCACATATGCTGAAGGTTTGTGACTACTGTAGCTTCCTCCAATTGTACCAGCACCTCTGATTCATTACACAGGTCCTTTTCCCTCCCTGTTTCCATTTTCCCTGCACTGACCTGTCAGGCAGATATGTAGGGGGCATGGTGGCATGCCTGCTGTCAACTTTGAAAGAGCTGCTGCATTCAGCTACAGTGGACTTGCTGGAAACATCCCTCCATGTATCAGTTGCTTACCAAACAGCAAATTCTGTGGCTATTCCATCTGTCAGAGGCTGTTTTGCCATCACACCTTTACCACGATTTGTAGGGTGGTATCAGCAAGGAGCAACAGCAAGACAACACTCCATGAAAGGCAGCTCTTACACCAAGAAACAGGCTACATTAAGTCTTTGGTCTATATTGCTCTGTCTAGCCTTAACTCTTATTAGGCATAGCCCAGGCTAATCTTCATAGAGAAAGGATTTTTAAGGAAGGACTTTGAAGAAGCAGCTTGGTCTGATCCTCTGAATGTCTTCTAAAGGACTCTCTCCCTTTCTCTCTCCATTCAGTATAAAATCATATAGATAAAGACAACCTTCACAAGTGCCTCCTCTCTCCCCTGTCACTATGCCTTTTCTGTTCCTCTTTGGGAAGGACCCCAGAGTGCTCTGCCCGTAGAAACATCGTCTCTGCCAGGCTTTGAAAGACAGACAGTTGCATTTTTTGACTCAGGAGCATGAGGAACAGCTTTCCTGACACCTGCAGAGTGAATCATGCAGAAGAAGAGCACACATTTCACAGCTGGATGTTGGCCAAAGCACCAAGGTTCGTGCTACAGTGTGGTGGTAGTGGTTAAAATAGATCAAATGAAATGAGGAGAGTAGCAGGGAAGGAAGCAAAACTCTGGACAGAGCAGGGCTAATTTTCTTCATGGCTTTATGTCTCCCAGTGTGTCTCCCACCTAGGAGTTTCAGGGGCCATGAGGCGTTACTCGGCATGACAAAAACAAAACAAAGAAGTGAAGCTTATGAGAGTATAAGAGAGATCTATTTTTGAGGAGTAGATCTGTAGAGCTTCACAGCTTCTGGAACAAAAGCAGCATTTTTAACTCTGTTATCTCTTTTTCCCCCTGCTTGGTTGGGCAGTCGTGCAAGCAACCGTCACCTGAAAGAGCAGTGTGATGGTGGCACAGCAGTCATGCAGCACTTGAGGGGCTTCAGCCACCTGCTCGGATGGAAACGACCATGGCAGTGACAGTGACCAAGGAACACAGCTGGGACAGATTCACAGAAAGCTTGGAAAGGCAAAGCAGCCCCGGGCCTAGAGTCTGTAGGTGGGCTGCCCCACCCTTTGGCAGCACCAGCATCCTGCCCTTGGCTGCAGACCTTGTAGCAAAGGCACTCCCAGGCTCTGCGGCTCAGCCAAGCTGCAAGAAACAAACGTGCTTCTCCCTTTCTGCCCACTGTTACTGTAAAGCAAGAACTTGGTAATCTCCAGGTGGCTTTATTGGACCCATTTCCCAACTGGCAAAGCAGCCCTCTGAGAAGGTACCTGGCTGATGCACCTACCCATCTGATTGGCATCTGAGCAAAGTGTCTCCACTGACTGAAAACTGATGGATTTTTTTTTTTTTTTTTTTTGAGCAGAATGTCTTGATGTGAATCATTTAACCTCTGTGTCACTCATCAATAATGACGATAAGTGAAATTCGATGAAATGCACAGAGGATTAAACATCACTCCAGGCACACTGAAAGTGGGCGGTGTTACCGTATCTGGGAGATCTTAGGGAGGGGTGAGAAAATGGGTTTTGCTCTGCAGTCCAAGAGGCTGAACCCCCTGTAGCACCAGCACCAGCTGAGAAGGGTGCTCCAAATGGTGATCCTAATCAATTCCTGCAGGCCAGTGAATTTCTTTTGTAAGCAGCCATCCAAGAAACAAACAGGTCTCACCTTGCTTGAGAAGCTCTCTGGAAATGATTGCTTGTCTTAGCAATGTCAGGAGATTTGTCAGAGAATATGAAAAATGTTTTCAGGGAATAGAAACTGGGACTGAGCCAGGTGAAGGTTTCTACTTAATTGGAAAAAAAAAATCCCAGCATTTCCATCATTAACTGGAAATAAGTGGGAGCATTTTTAACAGATCAGCAGCGGTCTATGTGTTGAAAGCCCCAATGACACCAAAGCATTTAAGAAGGCTTTTCTTAGAGATGAGAGCCAGCTTTGTGGTCATTGGACACTTACAAAAAAATGGTCTGTAATTCCCCAAATTACAAGGGAAATTTAAAATCTGAACCCATTCAAAAGCTTTTCCAAAATTTAACACATACTTATAGTAGATCAACAACTTTATCCTAAAAACCTTCCAAATCTAAACCTTGAATTTACAAGAGCATGGGGCTGAGACATGACTTCTAAAGTAGTCTTGTAAAAAGTGACATCAAAAGGATTTTCAGTTAAACTATTATCTGTGCATTTCTTAAAAAATGTTTTAACTGTCATTTACATTAAAAAAAAAAAAAAAAGAAAAATTTAGTATGCAAAGAGCTGGGCTGGTTTCATCATGGATGAATCAGTACCAGGAAAGTTAAGTCTCCAAGGAGCCACAAGGAGCTGTTTTCCACCCCTGCTCTTTCTGCAAAGTTGTTCCACTTGTAAGACTTTGGGATTGGGCAAATATCACAAAAGACAAAGGTGTAAAATAAAATAAGGGGTTGAGAGCCTTTTAGTTTAGCATCGTCTCTGCTTATAACACGGAAAGCCGCATTGTTAGTGGTGTTTAAAATTATTCTGGGTAACACACCAAGTGTTGTACTATGTTGCAATTAGATTAGCTGAGGTAAAACATCTTTCCCAGCCCTTATTTCAGTGCTGACACAAGGTCCTTCAGGCAAAGCACTGGTCCACAGATGTTTCAACAGATTCAGCAAGGCTTACAAATGGCTCATTTGGGAGCACAACTGGTGAACAAAGAGGGTATTTTCTTCCCTCAGAATAAACCCCATCGATAGAGAGGAGGAGGTTTATTTATTTTAAGATAGTTCAAACACCTTTACTGCTACTGAGAAAAGACATTACCATTTTTTGAATAAAAATAACTGTAGAACCATCAGAGGATTATGATAGTGAAGTTGGTCTTGTGCACATGCATCAGTGCATCTCTATTACATTAAATGAAAACTACTTAAATTTAAAAAAAAAAATCCTCAAATGAACAAAACGGGGTATCATGACAAAACCCAAAGAAGATTCTCCTCCAGCATATATAGTGCCAGTGAGGCAGAATTATTTGCCTTATTAGCTATGTTACCACAGGGCTATTCTGTCACATGTGAGGACCCAAAGGAGGATGCTTGGGCTGTGCGAAGAATGGGAAAATAAATGACATGCAGAAAAATCATATTTTAACAATGTTACGAAGGAGAAAAGTGAGTAGAGGGGTGGGGATAGAGGTCCAATCTCGGAGACATTCTGCCAACAGGAATGTTACCCTGGGGTCCTCCCTTGGCAAACAGTCATCCCTTCCCATCTTCTCCAGGGTGGCCAGTCAAGCTCCTCCTGCATTTTGTGCCGACATCTGCGGAGGGGTTCTGCTCACTCTCCCTGTGCCTTTCACCTCTGCTCCTCATGCTACTGCATGCCTTTCATCTAACTAAACTTCTGCTCTGTCAGCAGCACCAGCTCCCCTCCAGGGGTTTTGCCATTACACAGTGTTCTGCTAGGAGCATTTATTGCACCTGGCCCATAGAATTAAGCCAGAGAAGGTCTTGAGGGCAGACCTGAGTGGTAAGTTTTTTTTTGGTGGTGGTTTGTTTTTCCTTAAGACATCGAATTTTGAGCCTACCATTTCTCACAGCTAAAGAAATCACAGAACAGGTCAGAACCAGGCCAAAGGCTGAAACCTTGGCTGAGAAATATCTCAATGACCTCAAGGAAGGATTTATCTCCTTCTGCTCTCAGAGCAGTTTTTGCTGAAGATAGGTGAACACAGTAGCTTAGTGGAGCTGCAAGATGGGTCCATGTTGCTCCTTACCTAGGTGTGCCCAGCTGTATATGGTCCAGAATGCTCCTGTAGACAGGCAGCAGGATGAGGAAGGCACAGGGATGCTGATCTGGCATAGAGAGGAGACCAAAATGTGGCCTCTTTGGTCTCTATTGCCCCATATTCCTGAGGCTTCAGGGTGTTTGCTCTGGGCAGTACATGCCAGTTTTTAGAAGGAAACTTGCCCTGGCCCAGTACCAACGACACTGGCATGGGCTACTCTCACTGCACTGGTAGGGCTGATATTTGTGACACACTGCAAGGGAGGAGTGAAGCTACTCATTATGGACCAGTGGTGAAAGATGTGGGTCTGGTCTGGTCAAAGAGACGCAAACATGCTGATCTCTGTTGAAAATAATTTCTCAGTGCTCAGGCCTGGAAATTTTCTGTTCAAAATAACCTGTTTGCTCTTAGAAGTTGCCTTAGTTCAACCTCTGCCTCATAAAAAATCCTGCTGCTTCCTTCAAGAGTGGCCTGGGTTTTTGGGGGTTTTCCTTTGTTTTGGGGTTGAGTGTTTGTTTTGTATAAACATATAAACAAAAATAACATATAATGTTACTTTTCTTTCAGGGGAAACTTCCCTTTTACAAGGGAAATAGCCTTTGTCCAAGCTGGACAACCAGCAGTGGTAAAAGAACAAACCAACTTAATTTAGGTTCAGGGCTAAAACAATACCAGTTAGAGGTGAGTGCCTTCAATGGAGAAGTCAGAGCTTTCCTTCCATCTCTATGACTGCAGAAGTCCAGGTCAGGACATTAAATTCTTGTGAAGAATGTGGCAGCTATTGAGAAAAGTCTTTTCTTTTTCACTGGAAGTTGTGATGAGAGAGACAGTCATGATCACCATAAAATCATAGAATCATCTATGTTGGAAAAGACCTCAAAGATCATAAAGTCCAAACATTAAACTAACATGGCCAAATCCACCACTAAACCGTGTCCCTAAGCACGACATATACATATTTTTTGAATACTTCCAGGGGCGGTGATTCCACCACTTCCCTTGGAAACCTATTCCAATGCTTGACCACCCTTTCAGTGAAGAAATTTTTTCCTAATATCCTATCTAAACCTCACATGAAATCCAACAGAAAGCAGTCAAAGAAGCAGGAGCAGGTCTGAACTTAGTGCCTTAAAAATGACAAGTTGCATCAACTGAAGGACCACTAAGACATACAGCACAACACATGACAACAGGCTCCATCCACCTGCAGCCTTCACAGTGTGCTCAAGGTCACAAACAATGAAGGACAGCTTGGTATGTGCTCCATGTGTCAGGAAGCAGGAGATGAAGCAAGTCAGGGTGTACCCCAGTAATATGGGACATTTAAAAGACCATATGAATATATTGCAGGCACAATGACTCTTTGGATAGAGTTTTTTGGCAGCCGTAGGAGATTCTTTTTTTGTTTTGCAATGTACGGGATGAGACAATGTGGGTACCATCGAGGCTTAATCTCATTTAAAAGTTTATTTTAATGAAGTCACAATAAGGCCTCCAGCTGGAAAGGTTATTTATTAACCTCTTATTTACAAATTGAGCCCTGATTTGAAAATTAAGGCATTGTAATTTAATATTAACCCACATGTCAGAAAATAATGAGACAAACTACAGGGAAAATTGCATTCCATATTGCAAAAGACCCATTTTATTTATAATGACCAGGATTACAAGTCATGCCAACATTGATGGATCATACTTTAAAAATCTTGATAGCTCATTCATTTCTATAATTATATTTATTACAAATTAAATAAGTTGCGGACACCCTTGATATACAAAGAGACAAAATTAATTTGTGAATCAGTATTAATCTGTCATCAAACTAAATGAACTCCTTTCTGGCAGTCTACTGAATATAATGTACTGTACCAGACTTTTCATGATCTTCAGGACATGGAAGAACTGGAAGTACAAGTGCAAGCTGTAGAAGGAACACCTTTTCACTTGGATGCATGTAATTTCTCACTATGGCTTTTAAAATCAAGAGATAAGACCACAACAGAAAACTTTCTTGGCCGATTCCTGGAAATCAAAACAATGGGGCAAAAGCCTGCCATGCACCGTGGCAGCAGTGCTGTGTCACTCATGGGTGTCAGCCCAAGCAGTGCAGGTGATGCTGGCTCCCCTCGGTTGAGGGACAAGGGGACTGTTCAGATGTTCCTGGATGAGATTACAGACCTTAATGCTCAACAACTGCCACTGTGGTTAGCCAAAATGTGTACCCATCTGCTCTGGGGTTTTGTGCCTGTAGACAAGGAGTTCTGCCAGCTTCAGAGGAACTCAGGCTTTCCTCCAAGGATAAATTTGGAGGCAATAAAAAAAAAAAAAAAGGACAAAGGCTTAATGATGCAGGTTAGAGCACATTGTCCCAGTGGATACAAGCAAAGTGCAGTAAGAGGGGTGGTGGCTGCATGTCTGCTTACCTACACCATTCCCATCCCAGCATCATCCTCAGAGTCAGTGCTGACAAACTTGGAGAGTTCCTCTTCTAAATAGGACATGACTCATCTAAGGCAGCAGAAGTGTTTGCTTGTCTCCCTGTTGAGCAGGGAATCATCCCTGTGTTTACAGTCTTATTATTTTTAAATTTCTGTATTTTCTTATCCCCCCTCCCCTTGAGTTGATCGTCATCAACTCCCCTTGAGTTCATCATCTGAAAGGTAAATTTTCAACTCCAGAAGGTTGGACCCTAAAATTGGCCAAAACACACTGAACTCCCCTGCCATAGTCTGCTATCTCTCCATGTCATTTAGCAGCTAGGATCAACTAATAAAGTGCAAGATGTAGAAATGTCATTCAGAGTTACCTATCCGTAACTAAATAACTTTGTAATGAATGAAAGGCCATTTTGAGCTGCTGCCTTGAAGACTAACTCCATCTCCATAAAGAAAGAAATATGACTTAAGAAGAGACAGCCCACATGTGGCATTAACAAACCCTCTTTGTGTTTCTGTAAGAAAGACTGACACCAGTAACTAGTGTGCTTGCATCATCTTCACCTTATTTTTCTATAAAACTGATTACTCCATCTCAAAATATTCCTACAACTTTAGGTCTGCTTGCAGGGAGCTGGTGGACCCCTTCTCTAGGAAACAGAGACCTGAAAAGGTGTTTCTGAGCTAAAGAACAGGACCTGGTTTAGTAATATAACAGTAATTGATTCTGACTGTTCATAAAGGAAAAACTCAGTATTGCCAGAAGAAATGATTTATAAATCTTTATATGACAGTGTTTTTCCATTCACCTTTTTTGGAGCATTTCCTTCAAGAGATGTTAAGCCCATACATTACTATTTAAAGAGCTTAATTCAACCCAGGCAATAATGACCCATAAATATTCATGATTTTGTTTTAACATTAAAATAACATCTGTTTCAAAACATCTGCAATCTGTTTTCAATGCTTCGGTAACATTTAAATTAACTGTAACTAATACAATAAACCACTATTAGGGATAATGATAATGAAGGATGCCCTATTAAGAGACATGAACAACATGGAACTGAATGAAAAACAAAACAAGGGGTGGAGGGGATGAACCCAACAGTCAGATACCAAAGCTCCTTGGAACTTAAATCCAACATTATGGGAGAGTTTCCTGTGTGTAGGACTATTGTTTAACCATCTCAGCTGCTGTATCTCAGCTCCACTTGGGTCTTGTTCAAATTTCCACTGCTAGAGCAGTAATTTATGGTGCAGGCAGTGTGACTACTTTTAACGCCAGGGTGGAAGGGAGACTCATTCTCTCCAGCTGAAGGGGCCCGCAAAGTAATTCTGAGCTGGGAAAGCCAGACACAGTGCCCAGGGCTCTCCCACCAGATGTGGTTCACAAGCCTGTTAACCTCCTGCCTGCCAGCGTGTTGTCCCAGTCCCTGGTGAGTGCCGATACCCGGTCAGTGCGCTCACGTCTGCTGCTGTGCTCCAGGCCATGGAGCTAACCCAAATGATTAACTTCCCCCAAAAAAGGGATATTGTTCTCTGCTATGATTTCTCCTGTTTTTCTCCCTGTGGTCAAGGCAGATGACATCACTGCACATCTGTATATCATTGCAAGGCTGAAGGTGAAGGTCAGGCGTGTGACGGCGCTGCGAAGAAAGGTTCTCATCCTCTGCCGGCGGCTGCCAGTGGACTGACACTTGGCACCTGCTTCCATGAGACCCACACATGAACCTCGCACCCACAGCCACTGGCTGGAAAGTTTTGCTTTCATAGAAAGTCTTGATGGGTCACCAATCATAAATCAATGTGTTTAAAAATTATATTTAGGGGTTTTGTGGTTTGTTTAGGTTTTTTTTAAGCCGCCCTTCCTCTTTACTTCTCCCACTCCCTGACAAAAATCCAGAAGTCAATTCTAATCTCCTGGACAAAATGCAAAAGGCAAAGGAGTACAGCAGCTGGTTTTTCTCTTATCTGATGATTTCTTTTAAAATAAATTCTATGTTAATATACATTTTTTTTTGTTGAAAAAAAACCAGGACTTGCCACATATCTATACAACCCTGATGCAATTAAAGCAGCTGTTTACATTGTCATAGTGATGCCTTTTTACCCCCAAATCCCCAGGCAAACTAAAGAGACCATTGCATAGGTACAAATAGCTCCAGGAATAACCCCAAGGCTGTTAATTCTCGTTGGCCCGTGCATTGCACCCCTGGCATAAACCCTGCACCCTGGCTGTGCTCCCAGCTCCTGGCACTTGCTGGACCTGATCCTGGCAGGCCACCATGGAGCTGTGTCTCTATGCCTTTCCAGCAATGGCAGTAACCCGTGGAAAACAGAGCATAAATCCAAACCATTTAAAGTGTGATTAAGACTTCCCCTGATTACTGCTCTGCATGATATTGAATGCTTCGGCTGTCGGTGATTTATTGAAGTAATATATAATATGCTGCATTGAGTTAACAGTCCTCATCAAGCACAATCTAGCTGAATTAAAAAAAAAAAAAAAAAAAAAAAAGGAGAGTCAGAGAGAGAGGATGTACTCTAAGAGGAAATCTCCCTGGATTTAAAGGAAATTGAAATATGTGCATGGTAATCTGTGTCCAAAGCTTTTAGCACTTTAAAAAGTGCCAGTTGCTAATACCACTGGCTAAAATCAGTGTTGCTTCAATTGCTAATGGTCCCAATGCCATCCTTACCCACTCCTTCCCTCCACCAACACCAAATGGCTCCTTCACCTCCTTTTGCTTTTTTTTTTCGATTTTATTCCAGAGTAAAGATCACCATCAGCACCAAATCAGAACAGAGGAGGTGAAACTTGAGGTAACTATAGTCTGAAAGGGAGTAAACTAGGGCTGCCATTAGAAAAAAAAAAAAAAAGAGGAGGAAATAGCATTATAAGCACTCAGTATAGTTCCAGTGTTTTAAGTGCTTTAACTTTAATAACAGAAGTAGCTGTTAGTTATGCAGGGAAGAGGTTTATTTATTTTCATGTGTGATATTTAATGTATTATTGCTCCTTTAGGATCTGATTCAATGAGATATCTCCACAGTGGGCTTATTTTAAGGTGTCATCTTCAATTAACACTGATCTCAAGCACAAGTCTTCCAAAATTAGATGGTCTTATAATCTTAAAAATTATAAGATTATAAATCAAAGGTTTAATTTGACATTTTCTTTTGGGGATCCATGCCTCCAAGTTGTTGGATGCTTTTTTTTTCCCCCTCATGAAGGCATAAACTTTGGAAATAGCTTTTTAAAACCAGCGAGAATGAAAGCAGATACTCTCACACAAGCACCCTTACTCCACAGCCTGGGGCATACGCAAAACCCCTGTAATGCCCAGAAATCATGAACTTTTCAGTGCACTTCCCAAACTTCAGCTCATCAAACATGGCACCTGAAAAATGCGCATGGGATTTGGTTTGGCTTCGTTCAACCCTGATGCTGCTGAGAAGGACTTTGCTTCAGCTCTGATGTTCTTGCACAAAAGTTGCAGAGGTTTTTTCTGCACTTGCAGTGTGACGGAGATCAGTGCCCATGTGCATTTCTCTCACAGAGTCAAGAGACACGGCAACATTCTTGGCATTATCCTGGCTTAAATGGCAAAGAGCAAGACTTCAGCTCATGTCTTTAGCTGTTCTTCATTCCTCTGGATACCAGAGAGGTGTACTCCATGGTGACTGCAAGGCCACACAATCCCTGGAACAGGGTTCCTTCCATGCTCTCAGCTGAGACCCCAAACACACTGCCACCAGCAAAACTACAAGAAAAGTCCTATTTACCCTCTCGGCCCAGGGATGCAGTCTCTCTGGCTGGGGAGTTGGTACATGCACATTTGGCTGGGGGCTTGAGCACTCACTGAGCTCATGGAGACACAGAGTTTGGCTGTTGAGCTCTAACATCTGCAAAGTACACACTGACAAACAAATTTATTTTTCTTCTGCAATTAACGTAGGTGCATTTTGATGGGACCAGCGAAAGCCCAGCCCTGACCTGAGGGTAGGCACATGTCAACTGTTGAGGTCTTGCTCCAAGGCCCAGGAGCCCTAGAGACTCTCTGGAAAATGTCTGTGAGAATATTTTAGCCTGGGCATCATATTTTCCCTTAACCTCACTCTTAGAAATGTCATTATCATTTTAGCTTGAAACTTTCCAAGCCTAATTCAGCCCAAGGCACAGACTGTTGAAAGTCTGGCAAAGTTGTAGACTGCTGGGTCTTCAAATGGAAAGACTCAAGGCAGCCTTGCAGAGAGGTTGGAGGTCCCAGCTCCGCTGATGAGCTGTGACACCACCTGCCTCTTGAAACCCAAAGAGGCATCACCAACCCAGAGCCTGGATGTTACGATCCTCAATATCGCAGTAGCAAAACTATTGCTATTTCTCAGCCCAATAAAGCAAAAAATACATATGCAATAAATTGCCTTTTTTTGTTGTTTTTTCCACAGTTTGATTATCCGTCATGATAAGACATTAGTTAAAGCAGTGGTGACACTGTCTAATCATTCTTGTGAAATATAGACTTCTTTCTCCACTTCAGACAGAGCCGACATTAATACACATTTATGCAAAGCAGAGCTGGAGCTGTCAGGGGCTAATCTTTACAAGTATGATAAATGATGTTTATTTTCAGTGATGGAACGAAACACCCGGGCTGACAATAATTGTAATAAAAAGGACAGATCAACTTCTATAAAGTGATTGAATTACCAGCCTATTGCATTAATGCCTGATCTTGGCTCTGTCATAAACCTGCTTTAGGTTACCAACGACTGTGCATTAGGAAACATCCACCTTCAAATAGACACCCTGCCCTTGACCTGTGGAAATGCAGGGGAGTCACTGCTGGATGCAGGATTTGGTCATCCTTACTTAACCTTTGTTTACAATAAAGTAATGTTTCCTCTACTCAGGCCAAAAAAAGAAGCAACTTGTGTCTCTCAAGCCTTGCAAAAAAGTTTCAAAACCTCACAGCTGCACATGCCTCCTCCACACACACATACTGCCCAAGCACCCACATGCAGGGATGTTGCTGCTCATGCCTGCAATGCAGGTCAAATTAAACCTACATCCACAAGGACCAACACAAGAACTGTGGGTTGCCAGAGTCCCCTCAATGCAAAAAAATGGAAAGAGGTTAAACTTCCCCACCTCTCTGGGCAAACAGCAGTGTCCTGCAATGGGCAGGGCTTGATGCGATCCAGAGCTGCAGAGAAAAACTGTAAAAGTGTGTCAGTCGAGTGGATCAAACACCCACGTCCCTTGTGCAGCCAAACCAGACTCTGGCCCAGACATGGACAGGAGACATCCTCCCCATCTCCAGCAAAGACAAATGACTAAGAGGTAGCCTTGGAGGACAGAGCTCTCTTTACCTTGATCTTTAGTTTTGCAGAGAAGGACATTTTAATAAAATATGGGCTCCAGAAAGCCCATAATATATCTTAGCTTTATCTGTGGGTTTTGCTGAGTGGGTGCTACCACTGTGATTGCCCTGGCTGTGACATGCAGCTATAAAAAAAAAAAAAAAAAGGAACTTGAAGTCCATTCATCCATGGGATGACCAAATCTCTCATGAATAACTGGATCAATTGATTGCTTTGTAATTAACTCTGTCATAGGAAATAAACACATCTTCAGTTTTCAGAATGGGACAGGTGCTGTGGGAAAAAGAAGGAAAGAGATAAATAGAACGAAAGAGTGAGAAGTTATATCTGTGTATGTTTATACAAGCATTCATGCATCTATTGCCCTGTGTTTACCTCCAACTAGGATTTCTGACACGGGACTAAAAGCTGAATAGGAAAGGTAAAATTGGAGTTCATTAAAAATCCCTTACAGAATGGTATTGTGGAAACACTTCCTTTCAGGTCAATTGAAATATTTGTTTGCATTTTTGGATTATTTCTTTTATAGGTTTTCCATTGATTATGTATATATTTAGTGTATGTTTCATATTTTGACTATTCCATGTTTTTTATTCCAGTCCAGATTTGAATAGTACTATTCTGTTTTATAATTCATTTGGCATTATTTCATGTAAGAATTTGTACTCTGGTATACATTAATGCACAGTGGTGCCAAAGAGAAGTCATTTTAGACTGAAAATTTGAAATGTCCCATTCTGACAGCTGACTGCTGACTGCTGTGAGTTTATTGAAATGAGTTACTCTGATTTTTTTTCCCTAAACATAAGTTTGTCCAAATTGACACACTCCCGTGGGGTAGCTCAATTTTAGCAGAGTAGCGCTTTCTGACAGCAGACACTAAGCAGGAAACTTTCAACCCTTCTCAGTTGTGTGTATTTGTCTGTACATGAGTGTGTGTGCTGTGCCACAGGGCAGGACCCCACAGGGACTGGGAGCTGATGACCATGGCTGGGCAGCCAGAGCACTGATCACAGCCCAGACAACTGTTTCCTCCTGCCCAGCCGATGCTGGAAGGGTGATGATACTCCTGAAGATCCTAACAGAGGGAGTCATGATTTTGAAGCAATATAAAAAATAAATAAATAAATAGAGCTGATCTAGAGAGTTTGCTGGCTTTATTTAAGAGTATCTCCTGCGTGAATTTTTTCATTAAATAAACTTCATTTCAGCTGGATCTGTCTGTTCCCAGCACTGCCATTGTAAGGTCACAGTAGTCAGAAATGTGACAGCCCAATGTGCAGTGCAGCTCCTGTGTGCAGACCTGGGAACATCTGGTGGGAAGCTAACTGATGTGGCAGGTTCCTGAAATGGTCCTTCAGCCATAGGGAGAGAGGAGGGAGATGAGTAGCTGGACTTGTTCATTCAACTGGTGCTGTGCAGGGGTCTCAAGGTTGGAAGCTCTTCTGACCGATGGATCGGGGATGACACATACATGAGTGCAAATATCCCCTGTCCTGCTACTGGAAAGTGCAGTGAAAGCTGCTACCCCAAGTCCTTTCTCTCCCTCCCATTTCCTACTCTGAGCACTGAGATTTTCTGAATATTCCACTGTTTTGATTATTAAAAGTGGGTTACGTGCAATGGATGTGCCTCTCATAAAGAGTGCAGGAACCTCTAAATTACATCAGACCCAAATTTTACACATCACTTAACACTATATATTCTCCAGGGTGAACTATTGTCAGAGTGAAAATCAACCTCATTTGCAGATAAAGTTTTTTTTTCCTAGACAGCAGTGAGAAAAGATCCAGTACAAACCCCTGACTGTCCTGCACTGCCTGTGTCTACATTTTGATGGTGGAAGTGCTTGGGGGCTCAGTCAGAACACTTTTAGCTGCTTCTGTCATGTCACACACATCAAAGAGACATGTAGGTGTTTGTCGTCCCATCATCGGATAATGTCAGCAAGACACTGGCACCTCAAAGTATTTGCTGACCCCAAATATACTAGAATTCATGAGCCAGCTGTGCAAAGTGCACATTTTAGCTAAAAGAAAGAAAAAAATATTTATTTTCAAAATATTTGAGATTTTCCTCTATCTGGCCTTAGCTCAGTGATTCCGAGTGCACTGTAGATTGCAGAGAAAGCCCTTGATGGACATGGGGGCAGCAGTAGCCAGGTTATTGCTCCCACAGCTCTGCCCAAAACAGCCTGACCTACTTACACTCCATATGCTGCTGATCCGAACAGACTTGGGTGGGTTTTGCCTGGGGGAAGAAGGGGGCACTTGGATAAGCTGCTCTGCCAGCAGTGATGCAATGACCCTTTAAAAGGGAATAAAGAATCATAGAATATGCTGAGTTGGAAAGAATCCATGAAGATCATCAAGTCCAGCTCCTGGCCCTGCACAGAGCAACAGTGTGAGGCTGGGGGAGAGCAAGGCCAGGGTGCTGGGTTATGGTGCAGTTGCTCAGAGGGATTGCATAGTGGAGGGGTCATATGTGGGGCTTTTGCTGGGACTGTAACAGCAAGGAAAGAGTTTTCTGACACTTGAGAGCGTCAAAGGCAGTGCTATGATAAAAAACTGTGTTAACAGCAGGAACATTTCTTTAATAAGTCTCCAGACAGATAAATCACAGCTTAAGGAGAAATTGTGGTGCTATTTATTAGTCATTTGTGCATGATTTGCTCACACCATTGGTAGTGGAATTTCTTTTTTGGGTATTTAATTTTCATCACAAGTGATTTGTGTGCTGCACAGCAGTTTGTACTGACACCAGTGCCCTGCAGCACACAGGCACCTGTAACCAACCACCTACAGACAGCTCCGGTCTCCAAGAAAAGTGCTGATGGTGACCTCCTCAAGGAGATGCTCCAGTGGTTAAATGCATCAGCTTTCACGTATATCTTTCTTATTTTTCAGAGCTCTTAGGTTTCCTTGCATGGCTGAGCTATAGCCACCATGTAGCACATGGTCTTTTGAGCTGGATTTCTTATTTCCATCCATTTCCACATCCCAGCTTCACGCTGGGAAACAACATGCTGGATGGTAATGGGTGACAAGGCACAGAATGAGAGAATTAAAAAGCGTGGTGTAAAGGAAAACAGAAATCATTAAACACACACAATCACTTTCTAGAAGACTGAGGTAAGTTAAATGCCACCCCAATCCGTACCTGCTGTTAATCTAAGGGGTTAAGTCAAAGCTGACTTTTCTCCTTGTACATAATATCCAGCAATACAATAGCGGTAGGACTAAAGTGACATTGTAGAAACTCTAGAGCAATTATTGTTGTACAGGAGAGATCTTGCTATTTGAGGCTTCTCCATAGCAAATATTCCCAGATTTTGGAGAGATAATTAGCTGTCTCTCAGAGATATTCATTGTGGAATCTAATGGTTGGTTTGATGGTATATATTACTGGGCAATTTTTACATTTCCACTAGCAAGAGGTAGCAAAGCAAGATCTTGCATGGTTGCCAGAAGCTTTCCAGCTCTCCAGGACTAGCAACAGCAAAGACTACTTTGAATAGCTTAACTAACTTATAAATTAAAAATTATATTCAACTCTTGTTTTTTTGATAGTTCGAGACACACTCACTTCTTCATTCAAAGCCCCACTTAGCAGAAACAGCTGTAAACCAAAGAGTTTGGACTTTGGAAGCCATTATCTGAGAAGCATGAGGAACTCCAGACTAAGGCACTGCCATCATGTAAAATCCATTTTTAACCTTACTCAGACACACAGAGAAATTCAGTCCCTAGTCTACTCTCTGCCCAAGTCCTTGAACCTGCAAGAAAGACTAGCAGATGTTCATTAGTGCATTGGTAACTAGAGAATTAGAGGTACTTGTCAGCTCTGTATGTGATGAACAAATGCTGTAAAATTTCTGCTGTGGAATAGTACTTTTGGTTTGGGGCCAACTGGACTCCCTCAAAAATGGTGTGTGAGGGGTGGGGGAGTTATGGTCAGCAGTTCCACTTTGTTGTTCCTGCTATTATTAGTTTTAATTGTAAGTGTGAGTTACCAAACACCTGCAAGCATCTACCCCCTACCTAAACATTACAAATAGCAAATATTTGGGTGAGATTGATGGTTTTTTGAGGTTTAATAAAGTTTTGGTTGCACATGGGTATAATGTCCTCCTGCTCCCTGGCACCACAAGAGCCTGCACATCACAGTTATTCTGCAGACCAACAACCAAGAAGAGCAAAGCTCACAGAGGAGCACTACAAACACCAACACCACTTGAGGTCGCAACACACTTCCCAAACTCTTCTTCAGGCTTGCACTTAACCTGGTAAGTTCAGAATGTTTTCCTTCCCTGAAAATACTCCTCCAGAGCCTGATCCCACCAACAACTCCTCCAAAATCCAGCAGATATCCCCTACCCCCTGGGTAGTTTTCACTCGCACCAATTAGTCTCTTTTAAAAAGAAAGATATACTTCCTTAAGTATTGAACTATGCTGTGTTTCCCAGGCAGGCCTAGGACTGCAAACAAGGTAACACTGCAAAGAAATCTCCTGAACTGTGCAAGGGAACAAAGGTTTGGTGATGGGGAAACTGCTTCACTTTGAAAAACTCAAATGTTTAAGCACTTCTTGGTAAAGTAATTCAAAAATGCAATGCTGACCCAACAGGTCAGCATGCTTCTCCCAAGGCAGCTGTCTGAGCCAGAGCTCTCTCTGTATGTGGGAGTGAGAAGCTCCATTCGGTCTGTTAGCAGAAAAATAACTGAAAGTGATCTCTTGGAAGCTGTCTCCACATACACAGGCATGCAGACACAGAGACACACACACACACACACAGAGCTCTGATATGTGGGTCTAACTTAATTATAGCTGGCAAACACCAAGGCAGATATGCTTGAGAATGATGCCTGACAAAACTGTACTCCACAAAGGAAAACTTGGTTTCCCAGAGTAAAATAAAGCAGATAGCGGCCACATCTGGATTTTTTCTCACTCTCACATCACTCTGCAATTCCTGGTTAGAGCAGGGATCCCCCCAAGAGACGCTTTTCTTGTGGTATTTCTAGCTGGGACTGGATGCACCACAAATCTCATGAGGTCTTTCCTTCCAAGATTCATGAGCTGGAGGCTCAGAAACACAGATAGTTCAGGGAAGTGTGTGACTGTGTGGATGCTCTCCAAGTTCTCAGCCATTTAGGGGGTCCAGTAGCACTCACTGTGATACAGGGTCCCATCTCACCCCCTTCCCACCAACATGGACACTGCCTGGAAAGCTCGTCACTTCAAAAAATTTAAAAGAGGGACAAGAAGTCCTGCTGTGTCAGAGCAGGCAGGGTTAGAAGTCTGCCTGACTACTTTGGGGCCATACAGCAGACATCTCAAAACTGCTGCTCTAGCTGGTAACACACCAAGAGGAGAGGGACACCGTAAAATCACCCAACTGCTAATTTCCATTTCCAGGGGACACTGGCTCTGGTCCATGCTGGGAAGTGAGCAGTGTCCAGTGAGAGCCTCTTGCAGGAAAATAGCCCTCAGGCCAACACAAGCCTTTTGCTCCAATCAATTCTGGTCTAATCCACCTCCATAACACACATATTTCTCTGTGCTTGGCTTCTGAGTTTTCTGAAAAGGTACAAAATGAGCAGTTTGGAAGACATTTATTTGATCATGGGATATTTAGAATCCCAGTTCCCTATCCATAAAAATGAGGGAGAGAGAAGTAACAGCATTTCCTGGCTTCCCTGCAACCTTATGAAGATTAATATATTAAAGAACAAAACACGTCAAGATTCTCCAAAGGAAAAGCCAGTTAGAAGGTCAGTATAGCACTGTGGAGGAGTGTGTTTCAACACAAGGTTTGTTTATTCCATGTTGTTCCTGTCCGGGGGAGATTTGAAGGTTCAAATTAAAGCAGAATAAGTGCAGCTCTCTCTGTGCTCCAGAGGGGACTGCTCAGTGTGAGACCATATAGGAATGCTCTCAGGAGTAGGAGGTTTGAACACTACTGTGAAAACTGTGGTGAAGAAGAAATAAAACCTACTGAATTCTGCGAGAAGCCTTTACTACGAATCACTCAGTGATCGCCTCATGGGCAGAGGCTGGGGGATGCAGACTTCCCTGCTCTTTGACCCAAATGCAAAGCCTGGAGCCACATAGTTTAAAAGGGCTCAGCCACCAAGTGTCAAATCTATCCCTCCTCTGCCTGTCTCTGTGGCTTCAGGATAGCTCCCGCTGAGACCCCAAAATCCAGCAGGCACCTCGTACAAACCTTGGCACAAATCTGCAGGGTTAGAGACCCCTTTGCTATGTAGTCCTGCTCCTGAAGCACACAACCCTCCTTCCTTTCACTTCATCGTGCTTCAAACCTGAAGACTTGTAGCTCTGTCTGTCCTGAAGGAATTCTCACTCTAACAGTGTGTTTTGGCACAGTATGTGCTGGCCAGGGTCACATCACATGGGAACTGTGGTCTCACATTTTATCACAGGACAGTGGGGCTTCCAGGACCTTTCCTTTTCACACGAGGCAGCCACTATTCAAGAAGCGTGGAGCCAGTTGGGAACTGAATGCCCTTCATTTCAGTCTGCAGCATCTTGCTGCATGTTTATTTTCCTTCTGGACCCATGAGAATCACATTCATGAAAGGGGACCTTTCTCTCCAGGGAAGTTAATACTGTGTATTCAGGCTTCCTTCAACTGACAAAAGAAAAAAAGCCTAAAATTCAAGTCCACCATCTCCTGGGCTCTATTAGGAAATGTCTACCATTATCATGAGCCTCTCTGAAGAAAACTGAAATATTTCTATTTAAGCATTCATCGTGGATATCTCAGCACAGGACACACTGCCTCTGCATCCTCATGCCATGAAAGCACCTCAAGGCTGCAGGAACCTTGTAAAGTTTTTACAGGTACCTTTAGATTCAAACACATCACTGGGACTTTCTCTCAGCTGGGTTAGCTCTTTCATCACACCCCGTCCCAATCAAGACTAGTGTGCTTAGGAAATCCACTGCATGAAAAATGTAGGCATCTGTATTATGCATCCCAGTGCAGTGCTGAGGTCAAAAGCACTCCAAGATGAGAACAGCCCTCACCGCTCAGCTGCACAGCTTCCATTCATCCAGTTTGCCCAGAAAAGCTAGAGAGAGTCCCTGCTTAAATGCCATCAATGTAGCTTGTTCGTTTAGACTTCAGATAATTCAAAGAAACAGTCAGTTCTTCCACCCTCCTCTGAATTAAAGAAGTGTGCAAGTATAAATCCAGGCAAGACGCTTGAGAGATGGGATCCTGACACACTCCCAGTCTGCAGCACCTGTCACAGTTCTTCCTTTGAACTATTATTTTAGATAGGGCAAAAAATTCCTGAGGTGAAATGTGATACACCAGAGGCAGGGGAGAGTGTGGGATGCTAAGGCTGGTGTGTTGCTCCCTGCCTCAGCTTCTCCTTGGGGGTCCAGCTCTGAACTCCCACAAAGGAGCCTGGAAAGCTCAAACTAAAGCAAGCAGGTACTGAAAATTCAAGCCAGTCTTTGGTCTCGCAGGAGTCAAGGGTCCTGGGTGCTGACCCATTATTGCATCTGCCACTTTGCCTGGACCCGCTGAGTCTGAACCTCAAGGAAGATTTGTTTAATGGGGAAGGGCACAGAGAAAATGAGTGCAAGGGGTAGAGGATAGATCAGGAAATACTGATATCTGAGTACAGGTGTAGGAGTGGGCTTCAGATCTGCAATAAACTGTAGTCCAAAGGAAAAACACTTTTCCTGCACAGGGTGTATTGCACAAGACGTCAGGGGCATCATGTGCAGAAAAAAAAAAAAGACTCAGGTTAGACAGCAAGCAAATCTCTGTAAGGAGATTTGCAGGAAATGCAAGACTGTGGAGAAGCTGCATGACCTTCCCCATTAGAGCCCTTTAAGAACTGGTCAGATGAATAAATACCTGTCTAGCAGGAGCCACGTGTATTTGATCCTGCCTTCAAGCATGACCTCTTCAAGCCTCTGCCAATCCTCTGATCTTCCAGAGTGTGTTGAAGGAGCCCACACACACCAGTCACCTGCAGCTGCTGTGAATCCCAGCCCTAGGCTGTCACTGGGAATGCTGGAGATCTCAACTGGAAACCACTTTCTTGAGGTGGCAAGACTCTTCCTGCCAACCTGCCCATCTCTCTGTCCAGGCTGGATAGGAATCCTGCCTTGGAATAACTCATGTGTCTGGCTAGAAACGCTATTAATGCAGACACATTTGACTTGTGGCAAGGGCAAAAAGGGGAGATGCAGGGAGTTAACATCAGTGGAAAACACTAGAAGTGCTGTCACAAGTATGCAGGCAGTGCAGACTCGTGGGTGAAGCTCACCAGCTCCATGATGGGTGATCCCTTGCAATCAATATGAACACTTCCCCCGCCCCTCTTTCTTTTTATTAGACTCAGTCCATTTCAAACCATATTTTCTAAGACCAATCAGTAAAGGATCATAAAATACCCACAGATGTCAAAACAAATGTGCCACCAGTGCCTGGTGCAGCAGTGACAGCGGCTGGTGATGAGCAGGACACAGTGCTTGCTGGGCGTCTGGCATCCATACCCTGCTCAGCATCCTGTCTGCTCCCCACCTCTCCCCCAGCCCTCTGCAGCAGTCTCGCTCCTGCATTTGGATCTGCTAGAGTCTTGCCTTTAAAAGAGGTCTTCGGCTTTATAAGACCCCCCCTTCCCTCGTGCTTAGCTGTGAGAAGCAGGAGGACTTTCAGCCAAGCTCTTCCCTACCACCTAGTGGGAAAACAAATTTTTCCCACCACGGTGAGCACAGTGCTGAGCGGGATCTCTGATGTGGTCCTGAGCAAGTCCTTTGCAGCCCATACACACTGGGGACATCCCAACAGCCCCAAGGACCAGAGCAGCACTGGGGTAGTGGGTCCCTTCCTCACTCTTAGCAGCACCGTGGCTTAGGGGTCAGAGGGGCATGTTTGTGAAATTTGCCCCCTCCAGTATTCACTTTTTCTGCTGCAATTAGGGACTATTCAAGCCTATTTGCCAGTCAATCACCAAGAAAAAGGGCACCTAAATTTGCAGCATCTCAATTCCTCTCAATGCAGCACCCACATATGCACAAATAAAGCTGAATTTTCCACTTGTGCACAAATTCTTCATGTTTCCCTGCCTCCATCCACCCCAGACAAGGTTTGAGCATGACCTACAAGGCCCCAAGCTGTCCACAGCCTCCAGAGCTGTGCTGACCCCACAGCACCTGAGCACCAGCCATCGGCGTCTGGCTCTGTGGCAATGCTCGGAGGAGTGGGGCTCTGGCCAAACTCTGGTGCAGGTAATTGCACTCTGTGCACTTAAATTTCCCCTGTAGATACAGCCGCCTTCATTTCCTGTCCTAAACTGTAGGGTAGTGTTGCAGTGTGTTGTTAAACAGCTGCCATGTGCTACCCAGAGGGACTTGTATTTTGATGGTGGTTGGGTTTGGCACACTTCATGGATGGTGAGGAAACAGGCAAGAAGGGCACTGGGTTAGGCTGCTGCTTTCCTCCCCACTTCCCCAGCATGGTTTAGGCATTACTGGCTCTCTATGCTCTTTCTCACACGTCCAAAATCTGGACACAACCTTCCCCTTTTCCAGTAAGTGAGCACCAATGGGGAAAGCTCGGCTTTCCTCCAACAGCTGCCGAATGGGAGGAGGCAAAGGGTTAATGGTGCAGCCGCCGAGGGAGGGTTCTCCTTGCAAACTGGAGACCCTTGCAAGTTTTATGGGGAGGGCTGATGGGGGTGGAGGGACACGGCGGGGGAAGAGAATTTGCTTTATGGCTTTGACAGGAACTCCCATCATGGTATAATTATGGAAGCGAGAAGTCTGCATGTAATGAAGACCATATGCCGTGTTAAAACACACATGCACAAATATTAGGCTCCCGTGAGGCCTGCGGGGGAGCTGGGGAGGGGATCAGGAAGGGGTGGGGACCCAGCCCTCCCCCAAGTCTCCTCACAGATTTTCCAGCCCAGTCACAGCCAGGGCAGCGGGGATGAGGAGTGGCTGCAGAGACTGGTGCAGCTGAACAGGGCTTCTTTGGGGTGAGAAACATCCGGTTTAAACAAAATTGATTGGAAGAAAGAACCCCAGTGCCAAAACAAGGGTTTTCACCCTGTGTTGCTGCAGACAGCCTCTTAGAGCAAGGTTTCCTTTAGCAACAGTTTTTCTCCAGGTCCTGCTACAATTTTTCCCTTTCCTTTCAAAGTGTGCCCTCCTTGCTGCTCTTCCCTCAGTGGAAAACATCTGCATGCAGCTGCCTGTGGAGGCGACCAGCCCTCCTCCTCACCCAATCCAGCTGTGCTGGTGGGAGCAGAAGGAGCCACACGACATCCCTAAGCAGCTCCTGGGCTGGGGAAGATGACTTCAGCAAGCACCAAGGCCACCCAGCTGGTGTTTGAAGTTCCCATGCCATCCTCTCCAACACCCTTCCTGAGCTTTATAATGTGAAGCTTTCTTGACTGTGACACATTAATCTCTACTCTCCGGATCTCTCATGTTTTCTGCCTCACATCTCCAACTCCCTCTCTTTATGGATCCTTTTGGCTTCTTTGAGGCTGTTTCTTCCTTTGCTGGTTACATGCTTTCAGGATTATCTTCTTCCCAGCTCACTTTCTGTATCTGTCAACCTGCAGGTCCCTGTGACACCCACGCTCCCTCACCCCCATGCCCAAACTGCCAGCCCACCAGCACACACCTTAGCACACTCAACTACCCACCATGCAGTTTTTCTCCATATTAACCTTCATGTGAATGGGCACACATGAAGCTGTCCTTCACAAGTCTTAAACCCCTTTACAATGTCTATCCCCTAGCTTTGTCCATCCTTTTCCCTGCTGACAGAATAGACTCTGACCTCGCACAGGTGATCCTGTTTTTCCCCGCTCTGGACCATTTTCTCCCTGCTGGTGGTGGCTTAACTGGGAGTCCCAGTTAGAGCTGCGCTGTACTGGCCTAGTTTGCTCTTCCAAGTATTTTGCCAGCAAAAAAAGGAGGTGTTGCTGCTGTGTATGAGGGCTGGAGTTGAGAGCTGTGTAGAAGGTGCTGTGGGCAGCGACGCTGCTCTCCTTGCCAAGCAACATGAACAGTGTCCAGCTGCAGGTCTGGCTAGGGTCAGCAGGGGAATGCAAGGGTATGGGAAAGCAAAACTGACTAGCTCAACATAAGCTCTCTTTGCATCAAAGGAGGGAAAAATACATCCATCTGCCTCTCTGGTGGAAAATAGAGGTAACAGGAAAAATCCCATTCCCTGTGGAAGAAATACCAAGTGTAACAGTAGATTATTCCAGCTGCTTTCACTGGGACTGGCAACAGGCAGGAGAAGGGAACCCATAAATTGTATTTGCCTTATTTTTCATACAGCCTCCATTAAAATATTCTTTTCATTCATCTATATATACAGTGTTGGGTGTCCTCCTAAAAAAAGTAGCTGCTTTCCACCACCTAAAGCTGTTGCTACAGACTCACTACAAACACAGGGTTTGGGACCACAACTCCCACAGCATTGTGGGGCAGTATTAGAAAAAGGTCACCCCCTCTGGAGGTGAAGAGTTCGCATTTCCCAGACATGCGAATGGGATCCACCAAGGCTACACCACAGAAAACAGCTAGAAGAATGCTGCTGCCAAATGCACTGCCATTTTATGATGTATCTGTCCTCTTCATTTTATCAGTCTAAGTTCCTCCCACATGTTTCCCATCAGCATCTGCTTTGAGGCAAAGCAACCATTGAGCATTCAGTGGCAGGACTAAAATTTTTAATTGTTGCTTTGATTAAAAGTATCCCTCAGCACAGTGGCTAGACGATGCTAATACTCGGGGCTCATCCTCCCCAGTGCTTACTACCCACATGCTGCAAACCCTCCCCTCTGCTGCCTCTCTGTGTGATGAGAAACAGAACCATCCCCAGACAGGCCCAACCAGCCCAGCTGCAATGCAGTGAATTTTCTAGGGCTCCTGCAAATTTCTACATCCATTCTTACAGGGCAGATCTGTCACATGGAGGTGAGTCACAGGTGCAGTGCCACTGGCCTCCCTCTACTGGGGACAGCAGGGCAAGGAACAACCTCTTCTGTTCCCGGTGTCTGCTGCGATCCGTGATTCCCGTCATGCACAGTGTGTCATTTCCCATGAGTACCTGCCTGTTTCTGCCATCTGCCATGATTTATAGAAAATGGGCAGTGATTAATAGCCCAGTCAATGCCGAGTGAAGCCATTTTCTTTCATTTACCTGCTCCTTGACCTCCCCACACAGTCCCAGACAGGGGCTGGGAAAGTGTATTAATCACGCACTTAAAATATATTTCAAAGGAGAGATTGGCTGGGAGCTTGGTGGTATTTATGGAGTCATTTTCTACAGAGGGTGCAAGCTAATTGCCAGATAAAACAAATGGGCTCTTTGAAATGGAAATGAGTCACTTGGAGGTACTCAATATTTGGTCTCTGAGTGATGCCCCAAACCCACACTCCTCCTTGGGCTCTCTGTCACCTACCTGAGTACAAGTCTGGCAGCTGCAGCTTTCAGACACAAAGGATGGGGGATGATGCACCAGCCTGAAGTGTGATCACAGTACTACGAGGTCTTTGTTACCAGAGAGGGCTCTGCTCCCACTGTAGCATGGTCACGGGAGCAGGGCAGAGGGCTGCAGGGGTACAGAGAGATCCCACCAGGCTACAGTGCACCTGAAGAGTTCCTGCAACAGAGGAAGGAGATCTGAGGGAAAGATCTTGATTTCCTATGACACAAGCTGTATCCACAGAGGATATGGAGGCATTTGGTCCCTGTCTGGACCCACAATATGAACAGTCAGTAGGTGTGCTCCACATCACCCCTCCAGACACCAGGTGGGCTTTCCACACCATTTTTACAAGCTCTGGGTAGCAGGACTGACTCTAGGGCTCCTCTTCTCCCAGCAGGACCCCAAGATAACTCCTTGGGGTTAAGTGTTAATGTCTTTTGCTTCACCAGTCCCAGGATGGGAGCCTCTGTTCCCCTCTGTCCTCTGCTGAACAGACCCATGATGCCATATCTTGGAGTGACACTCCACAGAATCACAAAATGGGTAAGGTTGGAAGGGACTATGGTGAGTCATCTGGGCCAACCTCCCTGATAAAGCAGGCTCATCCTAGAGCACGTGGCACAAGTTTGTGTCTCAAGTATCTCCAGTGAGGGAGACTCTTCAACCTCTCTGGGCAGCCTGTTCCAGTGCTCAGTCACCCACATAGTGAAGAAGTTCTTCCTCATGTTCAGGTGGAGTTTCATTTTCTTTCCTTTGTACTACAGCCCTGAGATAGCACCACATGCACCATGCCTGGCTCTGTATGGCCTTCTGGAAAATGCCACTATGCCATGGGCCCCTAAGGACAGCTGGGGTTGATAGCAATAAAACAAAAATCCCCTGTCAAGCTGAACAAAATTATTGAATTATTCTCACCAGCTGGAGACCAAAGGTTTGTTGACAACTTAATTAACTGTATTTGTAATGAATTTTTGGCCACATGCAACAGACTAATTATCAAAGCAAACATTAATCTGTTTCTAGGCACATCAAAGTATTGAGAGCAAAAAATATTTGCGTGAGTCTCAGATAAAATTCTTTGCACTAATTCTAACATAATTAAAATTATGTTGGGGCTAAGATAATTATGCCAGGTGCTTATGTGGCACAACAGTGTAATACAAGGCAGTGCTTATTTTTACCTAAAGTCAATCAGCAAAGTCCTCAAACAAATGTAACATTTATTAAGTGCACTTTCAAGGGAGAGAAAACAGCACCACTTTTAAGCTCAGTTAAGGCATTTTAAACAGTTCACTAAAACCAGATGAGATAAGCCACCTACATTACCTGTATTATCTGAGCTTTTCCCAGCAATAACTATACATGAGTTTTAAACGGCCTTTGCAGCATTTCCAGCTGCCGCTGTGCAATAAGTGATGGTCTGCTTTTTCTTTCCTTCAGAGTGCTGGTCTGAACTTGATGACTGAGAGGTGGAGCAGACTGTATCAACCTATCATTTCCTAAGGGATGTCATTCTCAAGAACAGGGTGCATGACAGGAAGAGAGAGAAGAGCAGGAGAAGGGAAAGGGACCTGCTATCTTTCTGGAGTGAGCTGTGGCAGGACACCTCTTTGCTCTAGAGAGGGTGACACTATGACACAAGGCTGGCACCTCTACCACAGGAGGTGACAATGTCTGAACACACCCCAAAAGCCCCAGAGAACAAAGAGAATCATAGACCATCCCTGTTAGTTCCATATCCTCTGCCCAACCCTGCAAAAGTGGCTGTTTCAGCCATCTCCATGGCTGTAGAGGTACCAGCTGCACGTCATCAAACAACTGCCTGCAGTGCAATGCACCAGCTAAGCCTGTGCATGAGAAAATGACCAAAAGGCAAGATTATTCCCAGGCCCCACCTGCCATCTGTGCTGAGAGTTACTTCTGCTGTCACAGGAGGTGACCTAGTTTCAGGGAGCAGGTCCCAGCGATGTTACCCACCACATCCTCCCGTCCCTGGGACCAGCACACCTGCGCTGCTGTGACCCAGGACCTCATGGTGTGGGCCATGCAAAGAGTCCATGGTGACCAACAAAATCTTTCAGCTGATGAGCTGAGAAGGCAAGTTGTCTGGCTGCATAAAAAAAAAAAAGAAAAAAAAAGCTGCCTTAGCCTTAGGTCTGTATCACCAAACTGCAGAGATATGGCTCCAGAGGTCCCCGACTTGCTTCATCCCTGTTGCCTTTGTGTATGCTTACCTGATGCTCTGGCCCAGAGCTATAGAGAGTCTCTAGAGACTTCTTCCATAGTGGTGGAGATTAGCCTGGAATTACTCAGGAGATAAGTTCTGCTGTTTGGCCATATAAGTAACCAACTAGCTAATTGCCCTGATGTGTCTGATGGATGGGATGGAGGAAAGCCTGGTCATTAAGTCTGTGTGCAGAACAGAGCTGTAAGAGCCTTTCCTCTCCCTGACTCTCTGGCTGAAGTGTATTGGCATTTGTTCAACATGAGTAGATGAAGCCAAGTCAGAATACTCAGCAGACTCCAGTGCAGTGCTACTCCTCAATGCCCAATTGCCCAAAAGACAACTCCCACGTTCCTCAAGTTTCTGAGCAGCTTTATGTTTGGTTTTTTTTTTTTAAACCTTCAAAGCTCCTACAGGATTAGCGCTTGGCTTAACCTCTGGTAGAACTGACAGATGCTTTGGGTGCTGGAAAGATTTTAGAGCTTTGTCCTTGGTCTCTCAGCAGAGGCCAGGACCTTTATATTCGTTTCACCTCCCAGCCAGAGAGTTGGTGGGGGTGCTCCTTAGTAGCAGCCTGCAGAGTGTGGAGAGGAGTAGTGTATAGATGTTACGCTCAACATCTGGAGCATCTGAGATAAAAACACAGCTGAGGAGGAAGGCAAGCTTTTGAGGTACAGGGAAAAAGATTAGCTAGGGGAGTGGCAGGCTACCAATTGGTATGCATATCTTCCGCTCAGGTTGCTCTCAACAAAGCAGCAAAGTACTTTTCATTATTTGTCCAAAGAAAATCATGATAGCTGTTCAGCATACCGCTTTTTAACTGCTTGCAAAAACAAATGGTCTGGGTACCTTTACTGTGGTAACTCAGCAGCTCCACATAGTTTTTGGGCTTTTCTTTTTTTTTTTATCCTGACAAAACTTTCTTGAGATTAGGGGGTATTAACCCCATTTTAGTGACAGGAAATAGAGACAAAAAGAGTCCAGGTGTCTAAAGGTTTCTTATCACTGGTGTAGAGGAAGTTATTCAGCATCATTTAAAAGGGTGCATGGACACCCCTCTGTATTTTAAGAAGTTATAATAACTCCAAAATCTGGATCTGAGCATGGAGTGGTTTAATTTTAGAAGATATATTTGTAATCTTTACAACATTACCGTTTCAAATTATGAAACATTAAGATTGGGAATTAAACAGACTACTGAAATTTTTCCACTGTCCAGAAGGGAATTTATCTGAAAATCTCGGGGGAGAAGGGCTTGAAAGAAGATGAAATTTAAGAAAAAAATAAATCTATGAACATTTTCCATTTGCTACAAAGACTTTTGGCCTTTTCCCAGAAGAAAATAGTGATCTCGTGTTACTCCCAAATTATCATTCCAATCACTGTGAAAATCATGAGATTTGCTTATTTAACTAAAAACTATAAGAATGGGAGAAAAGAAGGTCTAATTTCAGCCTCTACACCAGTCCCTGCCACTAGCTGCCCCCTTTTGAGGCCATACATGAAGAACAGGGGTCAGGTGGGCTGACCCACCAAAGTCGGGTGGGCTTCCTAGCCAGGATGGACCAGTCACTGCATCCCTGGGTCCCAGGCATATTCCCAGAGTAGCAACCAGCTCTCTGTGGGCTCTTAGGGTACCCTGGACCTCCTCACCTCCAAGCGTACCTCAGAGCCACCAAACTGCTGACGACACCAAAAGCTGCCGTGGACCTGGGAGGGATCTTGGTGGGGTGGGAGCAAGAGCTGGGTTTTTCCTTCAGCTGAATCAGTTCAAACGTTTTTGCCTAACGCCCCTTGCGGTAAGCAAGGAAATCGAAGACTAATCCTTGTTCCAGGGAGGAAAACCGCTGTCAGCGCCCGCAAGCCCCGCTCCGGGATGAGCCCGGCGACAGCAGGTGGAGCTGTTCGATCATTAGTGGGACCTGCTACAGCTCCGGCTGCTGCTAGCGGGGAGAAATATTCACTTTTAAGAGGAGCTGGGAAGTCTCAGGTCAATGTGGCCTTTTGTAGCTCCCCCTCATTGTAACAAATCAAGAAAGGGAAATGTTTGCTTCAAATGCAGGCTGGGATGGTCAGAGCCTGCTGGTTTTTACAGAGGAGACAGATGCTCTGAGGTTGGGATGTGATGTTCAGCTCCTGGCCCCACTGCCACTAGAGGCTTCATGTGCAGCCTTGCCTACATCACTCATGGAGACACCATTTTCCAGGGAACTTAGGCAATTGCCAAGCAAATGGACTCTGAAGAATCTCAGTCCCTACTCCCTCCCTTCCCCTGGCAGTCGCCCAGGATACCTGTCATCCTAATGCCTCCTGCAAAAGCTTTCCAAGACAGCTAACAATGTCCTTCTGCTTGTAACAAAAAGGTAGACCCACAGTTTACCTAGGGGATGTGGGGACACGTGGGGCTCCCTCCCAGGGCACAGTTGGGGTTTGCCAACTCTGAGCCCCCTGAACAAAGAGCTCTGGTGCCAGCCCTAGTGGGTGCTCCAGAGGTGCTTTTTTGTTGCCTTGCTAGATTATAAAACTCCCCAGCAAATGTGAAGAAAGAGATTGATGGAAGTGTGCCAGGGTCAGCAAGGCCAGGCTGACCTTGTAACAGATTCATTCATCCCCTTACCACATGCTCAACACACCAGTGCCCCAGGTTGGGAGGAATTTTATAGAAGAAATAAAGCAATAACTTAAGTGTAATTAGCTCACCCACAACCCTCCTTAGCTTAATTTTTAACTGTGAGAGTGACAATCAACCAACAGAACAGAATACCTACAGGGAACAGGTGGATTTGACATCCTCAGTGGATCAGATTTGTGTCCTCCTGTGGGATTTTTCAGGGGTGGCAAACTCTCTTCCTGGGGCAGGCCTGGCTGATACCCCAACATCTGACATGGGCATACTTCAAAGATTTTGAAAAGAAACCCATTTAAAGATAAGCTGTATGCATGCCATTAGATTTAACTCACTGCTTCTGCAAAAACTGCAATGCAGCTACATGTACACTAAGCTGAGCTATCACACCATCCTAAGAGTCTCAGCGGAGGGCTGGATCCCACCCTGAACTATCAGCAGCCCTACACGCCCTGGGAAGTTTGGACGAAGCTGTTCTGCAGGCCGGGTCCAGTCTATTCTAATTATCATCTAATTTATGGAGGAGTTTTTGGCTCAGGGCACATGAGAGCCAACATATGACTGCAAGGGCTCCTTCTTGCTTTCACATCTCTGGAGTGCTTCTGCCACACAGTAACAGTAGGAAACTAGCCGTTTTCTCCACAAGCGTAACCACAGCCTAACAGTGCACGAAACACGTAGGAACAAAAATAAAAGCATGTTCTAACCATGTTGCAGCTATTGTTCTACAGAATTTTCATCTCGTGGCAATTTCTGAGGGAGTTGAAGTCTTTGTGGTTTCTTGCATTTGGGGGGAAAAGAAGATCAAAGCACAACACTCTGAGTTTTGGCCTGGGTGACACTGTCCCCAGATGACTTGGTGGCATGTGACGTTGTAGACTGCAAAACAGGCTTTAACAAGGCAAGATACACAAGCAGCTCAGAGCTGGCTGCCCCACCATGAGGCTGAGCGGTAGGATGAGGTGGGTAGAGGCACCTGAGCCCTCCACAGGGTTTGGTGGATGAGACAGCTTGTCCTGGGTAAGGGCAGCACAATGTCCTACAAAGCCCATCCTTTGAGACTTCTATCCTGTTGTATGCCAGTATCATCTGCTCTGGGACATGCAGTCCCTTCACACCCCAGGTCAGCTCCCACTCCCCAAGAAAGATAGATTAAAAAAAAATCATTCTTGAAGGAAAACAACCTAGAAGCTTCTGGGCTGTCAGAGTGGGTGTCTCATGGTGCCTTGCCCACCTACACAAGCTGTAGGCATCCAGCCCCTGCAGGAGCAGTGCACAGTGACCAAGGAGCCTCTCAACCTCGTGAGGCAGGGCACATATGGCATGGGGTCAGCAGAGGAACCACATGCTCCCACCTATCCTTGCAAACCTTGCAAACCCACCTGACCACCCTGCTGCACTGTGCCCACCTACAAGCCCTACAAACCCTGCAAGCCCCCAAGCAACCTGACATAAGATCAAAGTGAGCCTTGATTAGAGCAGGGAGTTGGACCAGGGACTTTCCAGCCTAATTTACTCTGTGTGCCATGGGAGGTCATCCCAGGCCACCACTACCTCTTCCTATGCACTTGTCGTAGAGGCTAAATCACCCAGTGCTGCAAACCTTGACACAGAGGCTCTGCAGGCAGATTTCTCCTGATATTTAGCTTATCCCTTTTGCCAACTCAGCTCGTACAGATCACCCCCAGAGCTGGCACAAGATCTAGAAGAGCCCATGCATCACTGCTGACTCAAAAGCAGCCTTCCCATGATTTCTCCATTTGTGTCAAACCAGCAGAACAAACCCACAGGTCCCAGCAACATTTTGCTACAAATGACCAAGATGATGAGAAAGTCCAGTGCTTAACTCCTGAACCCCTGTTAAGTTTGCAAGACTGGAGCCTGAGGGACATCAAGACCTTTCATACAGCAGCTTCAAGAGGCAAAGCAGAACGTTGAGCCTGGGAACTTTGATCTCTTTGGTAAACAAGCAGGCAGGGATTGGGAGACTGGAGAAAGACTCCTCTAACATCCTGGTCTGCCAATAGAATGAAAGAATAGGCTGTACTTTTAAGAACTTTGCATGTTTTATGACATTATTGTCTGTAAACCCTCTTAGTTTCCTTAGTAATCAGAAAACCGACTCCTTTAATAGAAAACATGGTGTACTCTCCACAAGAGCAGAGAATGAAAATTGGTCTCCTATGCAAATAGTTCAATTATAATCAAGCACAAACACTGAAAAAGGTCAGGTTCCCAAAAGGATGTATGTTTACATTATAAATAAGGAACTGGGAAATGGGAACAATATAACAGTTTTACTAGTTGGGAGCTGTGACTCGCTAAGGTAAACTGCAGTTTCACAAGGGGTCTCAAGGTGTGACAAACTCCCAGTGGTGGTACTATGCTGCTTTTTTTCATGAAAAACAGCAAAAGGCTTATTCTTTTTCACAAAAGCATGTGGCTGACTCCCAGAGAAGTTGACAGGGTCTCCTATTTTAATTCATCCTTGATGTTTGCATAGTTGACCTGAAATCAGCACAAACAGAAGAAAGCAGAATTTGCCACTTAAACTCTTCCACTGAAGATAGAATTGTATCTAAGATAGGTCCACATCCTCAGAGATGAGGATAAATCAGTTCCTTTTAACTGTTTTTTAACTCCTTTTGGTCCCCAGTCATGGATTGTTAGTACAGTCTGACTTCAAGTCATTGGAGCTTTTTTGCAGTAACAAAATCAAAACCACTAAATATTTTACTATTTATAAGTAATCTGTTACAGGCAAGTAATGGAGTCCTACTATAGCTTTGAATTAATGTATAACTGAAATAATGGCTAGCCTAGTGCTGGTTTACATCCGGGAAGGCTTTAGGCAAAAGCAGGGCCTGATGTGGATGGTTGAATAATACAATATAATGAAAGAGAGCCTAACACAAGAAGGAAAGCAAGTCTAGTATGGGGAATTATAAATATAAGACAGGAAACACATAAGGCAATATAAGAAAGCTTTTTATAAGCAAAGACTAAAATTTCCCTCTGTCACCTCCCAGGAGGTGCCTTAAGTTTTGAGGGCTGCAGGCTAAGCTCATAATGCACCTCCACTTCCACCTGCAGGAAGAGGTTGAGGCTGGAGATGATCTGCCACGAATACTATCTGAGTGTAAAGCATTCCTCACAAGAAACACCAAAATGAGGTCATGTGCCCAGCAATGAGCCATGACTTCTATACCCCTCTGAGTGTAAGAATGGAACTCTCCTGTAATCATCCAGGCTTACTCTAATGCACCCACTTGGAGTAGATGCTCCCAGACAGAAAGCAGTACCCATATTCCCCCTGGCCCACCACGCATGCTCAGCTGCTCAAAAAAACGCTGTTGGAGAGATCTTTCAGGAATGTCTTTACTTTTCCATTTTAAGTTGGAAAATTGGAATCTCAAAGGAAGCACCTTTGCAACTGCTTTACAAATGGAAAAAGTGAGAGACAGAGAAACCAAGAATCTTCACTTCACTTTTGATACACTGAGCTAGATGTGTTCACTGATTTCAGTGTTTGTTCAGGAAAAATCCGTGTTAGGGAAAACTGTCATACAAATATATGTAACCAGTACTGAGTGACAGAACGAGCCCATATGAGTCAGTGGTCTCTAACTCCTGAATCAACTCAATTAATCAGCATAATCAGCAGACTTCCAGATCACTAAAATCACACTAAGTATTGCAAACTTTCATGAATACTCTCAAAGCCAGACATAATTCCCACTTCCAAACAAGCTCAACCAGACATACAGTGCCTACTGCCTAAGACCAAGCTGCCGATAACATTGTTCTTTTACCTGACCTTAAGAGTTCAGGGTATTTTAAGCTACAGGAGAAGTTTGGCCTGGATATGTCCCTGCTCCCAAATGCATGTTCAGCTTGTAGCTTGGAGTGACTGCAAAGATAAAAGGACACAGAGCCATATGCCAGCAAGGCTCTGCGCCTCCTCTCCTCTCCCTGGTCATCACACACGCTGCTGAAGTTTGAGTCTCTCATCAGCTGCATCTGGCACATCAGATCAGATGGTTCTTCACCCAGATACAAATGTCAGAAAGGCGGGGGGGAGAACACACACAGGCCAAAAATGACCTATTGGAAATGTAGGGTGGTGGGACAGGCCTGGGAATGCAGGAAAAACTCAAGCACTGAAAACACCCAGAAGAAGAAAGGAGATGGCCTGAAAGGCTGAGTAATAAAATGCTTTTTCTCCTCAGAGTCTAAAGGAGAACAAAGAGTCAGACAGAAACAAACAATCCTGCTCCAACCAAAAGCGGGATTAGAAACTGCTTCCAAGAGGAAGGACCCACCAGTAAATTCAAAGAGATTCAGCAAGAATAACAGAGCAGGATCTAGGTGACAGGACTTGATGATCCTTGTGGGTCCCTTCCAAATCAGGATACTCTATGATTGACAGCAGTTGTTTACTGTGTGCTCGTACAAACTTCAGGAGGGCTCTATTTACTTCTCCTCTTCTGCACATTACCTAATGTTGCTGTGCAGCATTTAACAGCTGCAATCCCAGATCCCTGGAGGTGGGTGAATGAATGCATACAGCACATTAAATGCATACATCTCTGTCTATACATCAACCACTGATCCAGGCTGGCTACAGAACGACATCTGTGTAACACTCGTGCCAGTGCTGCACAACCATTTTAGAAGTTTGAGTGAAGAAAAGCACAGATGTTTTCCAAAACCCTTCAGGACATTATGACTGTTACCAACAGCTGGGCAGGCTTTCCCATGGTAACATCACAGCAGACAGTAATGCAGAAGTAAAGGAAAAGCTGGGGCCTGAGCTGAGCTGCCAGCATTCCAGCAAGAAATGTTATTTCAATAAGGAGCGCAAAAACAGATGCTATTTCTGAGCAGAGCAGAATCCTTCCCCACCAATTCTTCACAAGCTGCTTGAATTTTCTACCATCTCTCTCATCATATATGAAATTATTTGTCCATGTGATTTTTGCTAGTCACAATATTCACATTAAAAAAAAAAGGAAAAGAAAAGAAAAAGAAAGGGCAGGCTTAGGTGCTTCTTGCACCCAGGCCTACCTGTGTGACTGCAGTCACTTGGTCATCACCTGTAGTGGGAAGTTCATAGTCCTTGGTGGGCCCTCCACCAGAGAGAGCAGTGGGGGTGCTGGAGTCAGGATCCAGCTGGGAAGCCCAGGGAAGGGAACCTGTTGCACTTGCTTTATAGTCACGTGGCTCACAGGCAGCAAAGCCATTCTGCAAATGCTAATATTGTTTTCTCACACTGCCTCTCCATCTCAAAGACAAAGGCTTGCCAATATAAGTGTGTTTGTTGAAATGAGCCAAGACCTCAAAAAACTTCCCTCCAGCCACACAATATATGAGGACAAAAGTGGCCCCTCTCAAACAGGTCTTCAGCATTCAGAGGACTGCACAATGTTTTGCCACATGGTTTGAACAAGTTTGTTTCAAGAGGTGTGCAGAACAAGGAGGGGCAGACACTAATGGGCTTAGCACTTTGCATGAACAGGTGTAATTACAGAGTGAAAGCCAAAGTATATCTCAGTGCCACATATTAACACAGTATTTTCAGAAGCTCTGCGATTGCACCCATGGAAAAAAAATCACAAGAAGAAGAAATTACGTTAAGCAGTGCAAACCTATATTGCCACATTACCACAGCTTCTTTCCAACTAAGAAAAAGACATCATAGGGAGTCAGTGCACAATAAAGCCTTTTGTTTCTTTCTTTTTTTGTAATTAAGTCTGTCTTACAAACAAACAAAAAATGGAGATTGGCTGGATTTGTGGGAGAGTAACATAGGGAACCCAGAGCTACATACTGCAGCTGGAAATCACTCTTTCTGTGTTTTTCTATCCTTCTCTTTTTCAACTGCTCAGTCAGGCCCTATGTGCAGCATCTTAATGCAAATATTCATGTTTTTATTGTACATATTGTGCTAGAACCTAGGAGTCCTCCATCACAGGCAGTGTCCTCACTGGGATCACTGCTGTGGAAATGTGGAAGCACAAACCAGTTCCTGACCACTTTTGAGGTAAAAGCTATTCAATGTGAAAAGCTCTGGAATGCCACCCCATTTCCTATGGAGTCAGAAATAAACTGTGTTCCTTATCTCTAATACATGAGATCCACAGGCAGAGCACATATGTCGAGCCAGTAGAGCTGCTTTTCTGGTCACACCACATCTCTCTGAGATTTGGTCCACTGTCCAAAGTGCTTCTATTCTCTGTTTTAATTGACAAAAATGCAAAGAGTGCCTCAGGCTCCATTTGTACCAACCTGCAAAGCAATTCAGTTATAGTTTAACTGCTGCTTGAAAAGAGGTCAAGAGGTGAAGACTACAAGCCAAGAAGTCCTCCAGCAAGCACGTGGTTATTGGGTGCTCCACATAAAATCAGCTATGCCATCTCTATGCATAACCTTATGATTCATCACGTGCAGAAGCCTTTAGAATCCATAGAGGACAGCTATTGTCCCTGGAAATACCAGCTAAATTGGGTCAGAATGCGATGACTTTTGTTGTATTCACTAGATGCTTTCTCCCACCAGATGTGGTACTAGGCACCCCAAATTTTGACCCAAAATAAGCTGAGCTGGCAAGTCAAAGCTTGCAAGGATCTGTATTCCCTCAGCTGAAAGACATCACTTGCTTTCACTCTGTCAGGCATCATAAAAGTCTTCTCAGGCATCCGAGATACAACTTTACAAACTGCAACATCCCTCTCCCTATTCTCTACAAGCAGGGAAAACCTTGTTGTTTCACACAGGTCCCAGAACACGCTATTCACCCTGAAAAGCAGAGAAGACATCCAACAAGCAAGAGCTGAAGCAGTGAGGCACCTGATGTTGTGAATGTTATCTTGTTAAAGGAGAAAGGTACCAGGAGTGGCATTTCCTAAAGCAGGGCACTGTCCAGAGAAAGCATAGTACTCACTACAATGCAAGTGACCTGGGTAAAAGTGGGGCAAGCAGATGTGGAGATGTGGTGGTACTTCCACAGGACGCTATCCAGCAAGGAACATGTGCTGTCCTCATTCAGCTGTAGCTGACAAGGGGACACTGAAAATGCTGAAGCTGTGAGAGTCGAGGTTTCATCTTTTATCTGATCTCACACTTCTGTCACCTCAGTATCTTAGCACAATCTCAAACTTTTCTCAGTAAACAGTTCCACAGAGCAGCAATGGTATGTGCTAACTCTTTCCATTTGCCCTTCGTATTTCCCAGAGTTGCAGGCGATTTCCCATTCAGGGAGGCTGTGGAGGCCTTGCCTTGAAGCCTAGGAGAGGCTCCCCAGAGGATACAGCCAAGCACAGAATGTTTTTCTCTCTCTCCTTTTCCCCCATGGTGATGGTTCTACCCTGCCATTCCCGTCCCTCAGCCCAGTTAGACAAGTCAGACAGTCTCCGTTCTGACCTTGCTCTGTCTCCCTCCCCCCTTGCATATTACCTTCCAGTATTTACCATGGCACAACAAAAGTGCATGTCTCCAGAAAAACTCTGTGCCTGACCCATACCTGCCCATGGATCCTTCTGAGAACCAATTTTCAGACTTGGGTGTAGATATTTCAGTAGGCTTACAGTGTTCATGTGGCCTTCATCCACAAGATTCCCCAATGAGCCTACAATCCTTTCTACTTCCTGGGATCCATGGAAAATAATGGGGATTTGACATTTATATCTGGATTGTTTACAAGATACTTCTGCATCTTTGAAGAACTATTGAGCTTGGGAAATAGCTGTCAATCTAGATAACATAGCTGGAAGATTTCTCCATCCACCCATCTGCAAACATCTGGGCAGATCTTCAGCTGGTGTAAAACTGTGTAGCTGTGCTCAGTTACTCCAGCTGAGAATCTGGTACATATGTATTATAGCTCCTTCAATATTAAAAACACATTCTATTTTTATGTGAGTGCAAATATTTATGTGATATTCTTTGGACAATTTTATTATTTTTGGTGCAGATCAGCATTCCCCGAAGAGATGGGTAAGTAAAATGGTTGCAGCAGTTATGCTTTATTCAGTCCCTGGCTTCTCTGTTTCTTCTGATTCTTATTTGCATCATTGTTTTAATGATGTGAAGGGTACATGAAAAAATCCATGTATGGGAAAGGAACTGACAGAGGACCAAAAGCTGTTTACAGATGAAATGTAAAGTACTTAATGGGGTTAATGTCAGCAGAGCCAAATAAGGCCAGTTGAATTACATGGGTGTCATTCTTGAGTTGAAAACAGACTTTATACATTTCTAAATCTTATGTACCAGGTCACTATATTGGAATACATCCATTACCATTGAGATAATGGATATATGCTTATTTACATCAGGGGATGAATTGGCCGCTTATCTATATATGGAAATGTATTCACCTCCCTGAGATGACCCCACAAATTTATCTTTAGAGTTAGGTCACAAGAAATTGAATTTAAAATATCTGTGTCACTGTAATATTCCAGTTACCCTAAGGGTCTTCTGCAGCACCTCTGTCCCACAGTCACATGGGCGTCTGAGGAATCTTTATTTCCCCAGCTGTGAACTTCTCCCTCAGAAGATTTTTCTCCTGACTTTCATTGCTTCTTACATTATTTGATGACCATCCCTTGAACACTAGGGCAGACTTGCTTGATGACTTCTGAATCTTGGCTGCAGTTCATCACTGTTTTTCACAATGGTTGCTGAAACAGCTCCACGTTAACTACTATATAAATCTTCTATTTCCCTTGAACACAGACAGTTTGGAATCTTCTTCTGTGCGACTAGAGAGGTTTTCCTTCCCATCAGTCACACTAGATAAGTTATTAAAAACAGTGCTTTTAATAAATCCCAGAAAGCTATGTATTTCCTGTACATGTGTGGCTAGCAAAAAAGGCTTCTTTTCAGCAGTGCCACATGCAAAGCTTCTGTCATCTGCCAAGGAAACTATACCTGTATTCAAAGCAGCAGAAATGAGTGAACTAAAAGAAGAACCTGTGCATATTTCCTTTAGCAACCAACCTCCATCAGCTTCAGAAAATTTACTAGGAATGAGATTTCCACACATTTTTACAGCCCACAGGATTCCTCTGTCAGCATTAGAAAAAATCCTATTGCAAAAACTCTCTCCATCTTGTCTTGTCTGCCTACAGAATGAGCTGGCTAAGAAATGTAGTTTACTTGGTCTGTTGCAACATCTGGAAGTCATATTGACAATCCAAGTAAATGAGAGCTGGACACCAGCAAGTTATGGACAGAACGAACGTGTCTGGTCGACCCTCTCCCAGACACTGCATTATCATGAGGGGAGATAAATGGAGTCTAACAGGGAAATGTAGGTGCAAGTAAAGGGTGACGTAGGTACACTCACCTTCATAATTTCAAAGGTCCTGACTTTAATTTGTATTTAGAAGTAAATCTGAAAATTCATAGTAATCAATACATACATTTCCATCCAGGAGGTTAAGGAAGATATAGAGAAATGCTGTCAGAAACAATTTGTTAGGTAATAAGTCCTGAACTTTATTTTTAGCTCATCAACTGAGTTAAAGAATAGTCCACTCCACAGGGAGACTTTACCACCCTAGTAGGCTACACTGAAGTCCCTGGTGACAGCATCATACCTTGCAAATAAAGCTCTGCTTGTACATGGCATTTCTTCCATAGCGTCTACTGACTGGCAGAATTTCCATATTTTCATGCTGCCTCTTTTTCCAGCTCAGCATCATACCAAGCTCCAACCTGTGCCTCATCGTGATGCACCACACTGGCACCAACCAGGATAACTGCTTGTTATCAGCAGTTCTCACTTGATGTTATCTATATTACATCACCAAGGAAGTGTTGCTGGGCTTGTCCTATTGTCTGCTTTTGGAGGCCACCAGAGCAGTGTTAAACACAGCTGCCAGGCCTAGGATGCTGGCGTGCTCCAAAAGGGCTCATAAATTCTGCCTGACCATATGATGTGCAGTTCATTGCACAGATGGCATTGGTGGAATATCTCTTGAATGCACCAAACATTTGTAAATAGCAAGTCCATGCCTTGAAGCTATCCAACAAATTGGAATACACTGTTGCTTTTTTGACCTTAAACTGGTGTGAGGTTTAATGCAACATTGTTCCCAAACTCTGTGTGATAACCTCTGAAAGACGGGCTTGGTTCACTAATGCAGTTTTGCAGCTTTTCACTAAATGTACCGTTTGCCGTTGTCCTGTTCCCTAGCGTCTCCAGGGAGTGTGTGGCTGCTCCAGGCAAGGACAGTTGGCAGAGTGAAGGTAGGAGATACTGATCTGGCAATGGTATGTTACATCCCACTGGTGTGAGGCAGGTAGTGAAGGCCCCCAGATCCTCTGCAGCAGGTAGGAGCATTGATTAATGTAAATACATTGTCAGGAAAGTGAATGCCTGTGGTTAGGTGGCACAGAGTTTGACCTGGTAGAGGTCAAAACCTGCACCTAGGACTGGAAGACTCTACCTGACACCTTGTCTCCAAATCAGCTCTTCCAACAGCTCTTACAGGAGGTAGTGCAAAGCCAAAACCTGAGGCAAGAGTCAGATTTAATACAAATTGCATCCAGTGTGCTTCACCATCCCTATGCCCTGCTACCTGCCCTCTCATGTTCCCAAGGAGTCTCCCAGAATCATTAGCTGCTCTGGTGGCAGCTCCCAGCTCCTTCTTTCCTGGGCTAAGTTAAAAAGGGAACAGGACCTACCTTAGGAAGTAATAAATTTCCTCCTAGAAAGAATCATAGAATGGTTTGGGTTGGAAGGGACCTTAATGATCATCTAGTCCAACTCCTCTGCCATGGACAGGGACCCCTTCCACTTGATCAAGCGGCTCAAAGTCCCATCCAACCTGATCCCAAACACTTCCAGGGGATAGGGCATCTACCACTTCTCTGGGCAACCTGTTCCAGTGCCTCACCACCCCCATAGCAAAGAATTTCTTCCGAACATCTAACCTAAACCTGCCTTGTTTTAGTTTAAGATGCCACTCGTCCCTGCTTTCTACTTGGACAGTGAGCCATTGACTGCAATTTTTTGAGTGCAACCATCTAGTCAATTCCCTATCCATTGAGTGGTCCATCTATCAGATCCATGTCTCTTCAGTTTAGAGACAAGAATGTTGCGTGGGACAGTGTCAGATACTTTGCACGAGTCCAGGTAGATGGTGTCAGTTGCTCTTTCCTTATCCAGCAACTCAATTACTCTGTTGTATGAGACCACCAAATTTTCAGGGCTGATTTGTCCTTAGTGAAGCCATGTTGGCTGTCACCAATCACCTCCTTAATTTCCATGTGCCTAGTTTCCTGGTGGATCTGCTCCATGATCTTTCCAGAAACAGAGATGAGACTGACTGCCTGTAGTTCACTGGGTCTTCCTTTTTTTCCTTTTTAAAAATGGGGGTTATATATTCTGGTTTTGAGTCAGTGGGAACTTCACAAGACTGCCATGACATTTCAAATAAGATGAATAGTCTCTTAGCCACTTCATCCACCAATTTCCTCAGAATCTGCAGATGTGTCTAATCGGGTTTCATGGACTTGTGCACCTTAGAACACTATAGTGAGAACCAGGTTGATTGTAGGGCATTTGTCTTCTGCCTGAATATAGTTTGGGGTTCCAGATATGTATCAATGGCTTTTAGGGTGTTGGAGACATAAATCTGACTGAAGCGATGGCATGCAAATTTGGGATTAGAAACCAGATCATGCTCCTCAAATGCTGACTCTGAATCAGAATGGAGAGCAGCATTTGGACAGGAGAGCAGACATGCCCTGTGCAGACTTTCACTGGAAAATGCACTATATCAAAGTGATTGATTTACAGTAAAAAGTTTTTTCTTCGTGCAACTGTGGTCATGGAATAGAAATGTACTTAATTCCTGTAGATCTTACAGAAAGATTATTGTTGTTTATAAAGAGTCCCTATAAACTCCTAAGGCTGGACAGTGCAGACAAGTGGCACTGATCATCTTTATGTCTGTTGATCCTATATTTTGCCAAGACCACTATGTTCTAGGTAGGGAATAATTTAAATTTTTCATACCCAGAGGCACTAAGGAGCTGATTTAAAGGCAGATCTGGGCCCCCAGCCCATGGCCCAAACTGCAAACTGCAGGAATTTTAAAGGCATCATTCCATGTCAGTTGCCTAGGTCTAGTTACTGCACTGAATTCAATTCAGGTCCCATTTCAGGAGCCCACCTAGAGTTGAATGTGTGCCAGACATTCAACCTATGCACTGAAGAGATCAAAGAGCAAGTACTGCACGGGGAACAGGCTGGTCTTGATTTGACATAAACAGTTGTAGAGCTTTGTTGAAAACTACAACCATGCAAGTATTTCATTTGTTTTTACCCTTGGCTGTTATCATCCCTCTGGAGCTGGCTGAAGCAGCACCAGGTCAGTTGGTTCCAGTCTAACCTTTCATAGGGGAGAGGAAGAAGGAGGGATCACTTGTTTGCACTGTTAAGCAAAGCCAATCTTTCTATCACCATCTGCCCTTCTCTTCTGCTAGACGGCTTTAAAAAAAAAAAAAAAGAATAGCTAGGAAAGGGAAAAAAAAAACATATCCCACCCAGCCTGCCTCCACTGCATAGCTGTCCTAATCAAAGGTTAAAAATGAACTTGGGCCAATGAGATGGAAATAGAAAATAAATATGCAGAAGCATCTGAGATTTACTACTCAGATAGGACTATTTTCCATAGGATTTGACTAAGAATTCCTGGCAGAGGAATGGAAGGCAAATCTGTCCTTTGAATGGAATGGGGATTTTCAGGTCTTTCTCTGTCTAAGTGCAGGCGTGTGCAGTTTTCTGTGGATGTGAGCAAATGTAAATACTATGTTCAGCAGTCAAAGGTTCAACGTTAAGCTTGCTGTTTTCAGAGGATCTGAGTTTTAAACAAAGCCCATAAAGAGAGCAGGAACCTTCCTTGACTCAAACGCCTGGTCCAAAAGCCCAAGGAAGCAGAGTGTCCTCAGAGTATGGATGATCTGTTCATTCTGAGTATGAGAGTTTTCACTGAAATTCATTAGGAATTTTGCAAAGAACATTGCAATAATTAGGGCCAAAAGGTGCAAATTTCCTTTCTACCCCTCCATTTCAGCTAAACAACTCCAGGCCTTAGCAAATTCCAGCTCTGAAGCCCAAATACTCAGGAGATCTCTCTCAGGACTCATAAACATACACAGCTGTCAGTATATGCCAAACCCATTTTCATGCAAGAACTGTTGTCACTAGAGCACTGAGTCTTTCCCAGTCTGGGAACACCATACGTCCCTAATTGACATGTTACACAGACAGGACATCCTTAATTGAACCCCATATAATTAACTATGCTTCTCATGCCACTACGGGCACCTGAGCAAGATCTCTGCAAGATGTTTTTCTAAGAGATGTGGATGTACCCATCTGCTCCAGGCTAGCTCGGGTACCTCCAAAAACCCTGCAGAGCACAGACTGATCTTGTTCCCACACACCTTCAAAGAGAAGAGACATTCCATTGACTCAGCCAGCCACATGCAGTATAAAAGCCCTGAAGTTTTTTAAGTTTACATGAATACACCAGTCAATTTATCTAAAAGTTAAGCAGATGGACAAGAAGAAGATGGCTTCAGACTCAACATAAAATCTGTGTTAGTGTACAGTAGGCAAGTTGCTTTCCCCCCCCCCCCCCATGATTTCCATAAGAAACAACCCGTAACATTGTCTGTGAGGACCCGCTGGCACAGTACTGACCTGTTTATTGAAGTCAATCTTACAGCTGTAAAATGCCAAGTAACCTTGGATGTGGACTCCCACTTAGGAAGTCTTGATCCCTAATTTTGGTCCACTGAATGGTATCTCCAAAATAGCCACCCCACACTAAGCCCTGTAGCAGGCACAGAGCAAATACAGAGTAGGAGACAACCTCTGTCTTTCTAAGCAGCTCCCATGACCTATATAAACAATCAGGGGAGCAGGGCCTGGCCACTGGCTGGCACTGCTCTGTCCCCAGCTGGCAAATTCACTGCTGGCCTTCCCATAACTACATGTTCCAACACTGACATCACATGAGGAGTACTGGTGTGAGGACAGTTTGCTGTGTCCCTTGTTCCCCTAAAATAATGTTTCTAGTGCATCCCTTCTGCTTTTCCCTGTGACTTTCCATATGACTCCTGTGGAGGACAGGGATGAGGGTTTGGGTGGAGTGCTGCTGAGGGGGGCAGTAGCTCATGGGCCAGGAATGGGTCACAAGAATCCCCCAATTCCCTGGTCCCTCCTGGTTTTGCACCTCTGTGAATAATACAGGCTATTATGTGTTGGGGAGACTGAGGAAAACCACTTCCTCCAGTGAAATCTGGGGACAGGAAAGTCATGTTGCGGTGTAGAGCTGCTACCCCACAGGATATTGTAAAAAGTATCCAGTGTTGGAAGGAAACCTGTGAAAAACCAGGAAAACACTAAATTGTCAAGAGAAGGCTCCACATTCTAAGCTGACTGCAGCTTCATTGAAGCACAAAGACCAAGTCCTCAACTGGTGTTAACTAGTGAGGTCAAGTAATATTATCCATTTATCTAACCAAGTTCAGTATATTCCTCGGGACTGCATCATGCTTGGCAATAGCCTCCCTGTCCTATATGTGTTTTTAACTAGCACAACCCGTGTACAAAGATGAGATTTCCAGCCAGAGCATTGTCTGAAGTTTGGGATTTAGAGGTGGCTTAGCAAGTGAAATATCCCACATGATTTCAATTCACAGCAGTGGTCAAAAGCAGAGCTGTGCACACTGGCTGTGCCTGAGGAAATCCAGAAAAAACAGAGCAATCAAACCAGACCTTGTTGAGATCAGCAAACGGAGGCTGTGGCTCAGTCTTTTACAGTGCATGTGCTATGTGGCCATCTGGGTACACCAAGTAAAGAGAGGGTGGGAGGGAGAGAGTGATTGGATACTTTTGGTTGAGCCATGAAAAGTCTTCTACTGTGTTGTCTCCTTCCCTTAATGTATTTAAATTCTTAATATGGTTGATCCTATCAAATTGCTCAATGGGGTAAAGAAACTTCCTATTTTCATTACACAATTGCATCACAGATTCACAATGTGTCTTCATATACAGCACTTAGCAATGTTTTTGGGTGACACTGGGTCAGGAAGTGTATGGCTCGGAGGTGCATTACCTCATCTACAACAGGTATCCCATGTTGACCCCAAAATATTTATCTATGCATAATCACTACTTTCTACTAAGATTGCAAGCTTTTGGATAGACAGAGATCAGCTTTGTCCTCCCCGACAGTATTTTCTTTGCTGTCAGCTCAGCAGAGGCAGCAAAGGGATTTTTCTGCATGGCTAGGAAGCCTGACAGAAGGAAAAAAGCCTTTCAGTATATGTCAAAGTATCTAGTAAAGAAGGTCAGTATCACAGTTCCTGATTGACAGATGGGAAAATCTGAGAAAGAGAGGTTGTGCCTGTGTTGAAATAGCAGGTTTGAGCAGTACAGGCTCCCATTTGCTTGCCTGTGCTTGTCTTTAGAAAGCCCAGCTGGCTTTGCCTGGGGGCACAGTCAGCTGCTGTGTGTGCCTGGGTGGATGAGATCATGCATGCCCTGGATGATGCCTGAGGCATGGGTCACTGGCTGGTTGTGCAGCAAATGAGGATGGCCTGAAGGCACACACTGCCAAGCAGAGAGCTCAGACATCCCCCAGGCCACTTCTCAGAGCTGAGAGAGGGACTACAGACTCCAGGTCCTGTTTTGTCTATATCCTTCAGTCTTCTATAGGCATTCAAAATATCCCCCAGTTCATCTAGAGAGGTTTTCTTTTCAAGACACTGATATTCAGTGTGAGGATAGTGGTTCTTCAGCTGCAAAACCGTGGTTCAGAGTATCCAGCAGCTGTGATAGTGACATTTTCATCAATACACCAAGTGACATACAGAGTGCAAAGCAGGGGATGGGTGCTAAAAGGGTAAGTATACAGAGAGTCTCTTTTTCTCTGTAAAAGCCAAACCTCAAGATATGTGTATTGTGTAACAATGAGATTTAGAGTAACAACCAGGATTTACCTAAAAGCTCTTTTGCTTTTCCTTGTTTTCTAATGATACCATGCCTAACACTGCATTATGTGCTACAGGATATGATGGTAAAAATTGGGCCATAGTATAAATTAACATGTTCCAAGTGCTAGAAAGGGCAAAGATGATAAGTGTCTGCTGGATATGCTACGAAGAATTGTTCTAATCATAATGACTGTGGATTTGCTGTATAGGCTTTGAAGGCACATGAGAAATCAGACTCAACCAGACTTCAGTCCTACCTGTGTTAGTGCATAGTGCTAGAGCAAAGGTACCAGTGCCACTAAGAAACTGATGCTATGGTAAAGCAGACATTTCATGCAAGTCATTAAGTCCTATTTTCTTGATATAAAGTGCTAGAAATATGTTTATAATAACACTGATGTCAGATGTGCTACAGGGCTTGAAAGTTCGTTTGGTGTGAACAACTTATTCCTTGGACGGGTTCTCTCATTGGATGAATCACTCTGAACAAGAAGTCCTAATCATCCACCCTAAATCAGATAATGTTCTTCACCTGGTTGCAACCACATGCTAGCACTTTCCCATACTGAAATCATCAAACTACCAGTGATTCACTCACTACTGTAACTGGTACACATCCAAGTACAGAGCTTTCTCTGATTCAATTTAATATCCAAGAAAATCAAAGAAGAAAATTATTCCTAATTTGGAAGGACAGTTATCAGGACAGTATTCACTTAATTAGAACAAAACTATCTAAGTTTTACCGGAAGAAATTAGTCTTCTTTCTCCTTCACCAGTGTGTCCGCCACTATTTCATCCACAAAGATGCCGGTATTTTATTTAATTTTGGGTAAATCTCAAGGGAGGGGGTTAAACAATCCAAAACCTGAAAAGCTATTTGACCTTCTAAAGTCTGCAAGGTCTGGTACCAAATACTTAGTCATTTAAATTTCCAGCCAAAAGCAGACACACAAAGACCTAAAGAGATGAAAAACAAGGTGGTGAAGGGCATGCATTAGTCACTGGAATTGATTACCCTGCTGACTGTATAAGGCTGCAGAAGTCAACAGCCACCATTTCTCCTCATGTGACAATCAAAGTGAGATTTGCACACTAGAAGACATGGGTGTAATGGCTACCAAAGGGCTTTTCCAATTGGTTTCTACCCTAGCTTTGTTTTCCAAGCCAACTCCATCTTTTTTGGAAATTGCTCACAACTTTCTTTAAGGATTCCTTTGGGAGATGAAGTTTTCTAGGCTAAGATTCAACCCAAAAGGTTTTAATTTTAGCCAAATTGATTTGACCATTTTTGAGTGGTGAAGGAATGGAAGAAAATACTTTCTCCATATGTTCCAGACAGAGGAGTACATTTGTTGAGAAGACAGAATCCTTGAGGAGACAGAGGGGGAGAGGGGGCAAATATCTCTAAAGGATAAAAATATTTCCAGACACAACACCACCATGAGCTAAGCCCCAACCTTGCGTCAAAGAACACAGCAGCCATGGCATTTGCGTTCACACCAGCTGAGTATCTGGCCCATAGGAATGGAGAAGAAAGCTTTCCATTAAAATTTTGGATGGGATGCACCAGAATCCAGACAACATGGAAAAACCCTTGTACATTAACTCCCTTCTTGCTCTTTCTCAGGACTAAAAGACAACGTAGTCCAATGCATAAAGAAGACAATTGGCTACAAATCTTACCTGAATGTGAGTCCCTACAGTGAGATCTCTGCCCAGACCTTCAGCAAGACTCAAGATCCTGCAGGGATCTGGGCTCATTAACTCCAAGGGATTGCTAATTGCTGTGTGCTCCTGGCAAGTCAGCTGCTGAACCTCCCTGGGTCAGACCAAGCCACTCATACCTCCACCTGTCGCCTCTTAGTTAAAGACAATAGGAAAACCAGGAATAAAATTAACAAAGTCAGTGGTGAACCACACTTAGAATCAGGGTTGCCAAAGCTTAGCCATTCCATAGTATGAGGGAAAGATAAACCTTAAGACTGTCAGCTTCCAGTTCTGACTGTGGAAGCCCATGGATCTATACCACAAGACAATCTATGCTGCAATGCTACCTTAGCCAGAATTCATAAGGCTTGAGGCATGTCATGTGAATAAGAGTCCCAGTTGTCACAAGAACCCAGCTGCACAGCATGAAGCCCAGAAAATCAAAATCATAGTTTATTTCTTAACTTACTCTCAGTAGAGGCTCTAAGGTTGTACGTTCTTGTTGTTATGCTCCAAGTCCAAGACGCTCCAGTTTCCTCAGGTTCCAAAGGGATTTTTATCAAGAAATTGCATGGAGCTGTGGATAAATGAGACCCTGGAGTCACAAGGAGCACACTCACTTTTATTTAATAATAACACCATTATTAAATACCTGTGTCCTAGGTACCTCATCAAGATTGCTAGGTGTTATGCAAAAGTATGAATTCTCTTCCTCAGAGTTTACAGTCTATGAATATGAATTGCAAAAAAATGGAGAAACTAGGCAAGGACATAAACAGAGATTTTTATAATTCAATATCACTTTGAAGTGTGAAAATCTATAGGTATACTAACAAGTACCTATGAGTTGAAAACCTATAGGTATACTAATTATTACCTATGAATTAACTGCTTCTGTGCACACACACACCTTCCCCCTTGGCTGTTAATAGTCTGCTGGTTCTTTACATTAGTATTTATTATAGATGTAGACCTTGGAGAGAAAAAAAAGTGGTTTTGTTCTCTGTTTCATATGGTCTCCTTTGAAAGTCTGCCATTGAGTTCTGCTGGACACACGCCCCCTATAAGTGCATGAGCACAGTTGGAGGACACTGAGAATACTCATAAGTATTTGATAGGATACAGGTGAGTAGGAGATAGAAGGCTATGTATTGAAGGGGGAAAAAAAAGCAAACAAAGTCTGAAAGGCAAGCCTGAGACTCCCACACCTGGTACAGGTAGACACAGAAAAGTAATAATGGAAAAGAAGTGCAAATGGCTATAACAACAGCATTATAAATCAGCAGCTTTTCCTAGTGGTGATCTGGCTTCCATACCTTTAAAAGTAGTAGTCTGTGGGAGGTTAGACAAAAAAAGGAATGCTAGCAGAAAGCTGAGAAGGAAGACGAAGATGAGAAAAAGATGGGAGAGCACTTTCAACATAATGGGTTATATGCTGTAGTAGAAAAGAATCGCTTAAGCCAAGCAGTAGCCATTTGATAGCCAGGAAAATGGTAGAAAACCAATAGGATGGTATTTTAATTTTGAGAAAAATTTAACAGTAGCTGGTTGGTGATGATTAATAACCCATTTATATTCCATGCCATGGACACCTGGAGAGATGACTGTCGGTAGTAAGATAAGACTAGCCTATTCTAAAAATTTCTCCGATATAACTATATCACCATGAAGAAACAAGCGCAGACAGCTTACAAAAGCCCTCATGCTTGGACAGTTTAGCCTGAGTAATACAACTCATCCAAACAAAAGGCTTTTTTACCCTCCTGCTTTTTACACAGGAACACTTTGCTTAGCCAGCAAAGCTCCACTGGATTTGAACATATCTAACTATTGCTGGTCCACAGACTATGTAGGTTCTTAGAAAATACACTTATCTCATGTCCAACCCTGCAACAGGATTGACAGAGTGACATTTTAAGAGAGGTTTCCTGTATTGCAACCTGCTAATTTACCCGCTATTTCAAATCTCAGTGGTTAAAGACATGAGTTACACCCTCTAAGAGCAGTATTTTTGGGTTAGACATCATGAGGGTTTAAAAACATGTTAGGTAATAAACACTGTGCTTCTTTTTTAACTGCCTTTTGTTTAGCATTGTCAGTTGTGTGTGTTAGAACTGTGATTACAAATAAAGCTGATTTTTTTCACCCTGGGAACTGTAGCCAGAGCCAGGTGTGTAGGATTAGCTCATTGTATCCCCAGAGCAACATTGCAATGTGAACATGTGGCACCAGCTACAGTCTGCTTGGCAAGCCACCCCTCGAGATCCAGACAATGGCATGGGCCACACAAGGAAGTGACCCTGATTCTGAATGTGGTACAGCCATGCTTTGCCAAAGATTAGAGGATTCTAATTCAATTCAATCATGGTTATAAATTCTCTTTCATTTAATTCAACAGTATATTTAATTTTGGTTCAGAATAAGCATATTGACTTTCAGACAAGCATCAAGGTGCTGAGCTACAGTGGGCAGTACTTTGCTGCTTCTAAAGTTCTTCACTCTTGTGAGACAGAACCTGTCTCTATACCAAAATGAGCAGGAGAGTTCTGTGCCCTTGCTGCGAGGTCTGGGCTGTAGATTGGTGAGGAAGTCCCTGAGTTTCAACATAAGGAATACAGTAACCAGGAAAAGGAAATGGCAGAAAAGCAAGCCCCAAGCAGAGGAAAAGAAAACAGTAAGTTACTGTAGTAACTGTGACTCTTGAGCACATGTCCTCTGAGGACCTCAAAAGTCTTTTGAAGAAACTGGTTACCATGAAGTTTTGTGGGTTACCCCCTGAAAAGGGAAGAGAAATGGAACCCATGAATGTTTCTGCTTACTTGATGATGGGGCACATTCATCTCCACCGCCTGTTTCCTATTCCACCAACATCAAGGATTGTGTTGACCACAGAGCTGCTGAGAGCAATCCTAATATTCAACTGAGATGTGGAGAAAATCTTCTCTGTTTGGACTTTAAGACTTCGCCAGAAGGGAGCAGAAGAGCTCCAAGCAATGCATGTACTGGGTGCAGTGTTGTCCTGCACAGAGCTGGCTTTGCTGTCTGTGCATGGTAGCCAACAGCTGCAAGATTAAGCAAGCTTACCAACGTCACCTCACACCTTGGGAAATTGTAGCTTTGCAGTTTTCTCTATATGTGCATGGTGTGTGCCTATAACCACGCCAGCCCATGGAGACAGCAAAAGTTGTCCGTTTTCTTTCCCACTGCTGATATACTTCCAGTTTACAAATACATGTACACAGAAGAGTTCAACTTTATGTAGAAAGAACATTAACTAAGTCCAGTTTCACACACTTTTCTAAAAATGGAACTGTATCTATGCTTACTAGTAAGACAGGTTAAGACCAAAACAGAAATCTCCCCTTTGCTACTGACTTGGATATATTGGTCCCAGTAACAAATTTTCAGTCAAGGATTGAAAAATCAAGTCTTAACTGACCACCATAAAAAGGATAGCAAGGAGGAGGCTAATTCAAATTAGTATCTAGTTAAGAACAACATTTCAGAACAGGTTTCACAAATAAAACGGAACAGTAGGCACAGAAAACAAAGGTTTTGCCTTGTGCGGAAGAGTTTCCTAGACAGCAGTTCATGAGGCCCTGTCCTGGACACAAGTTGCTGTCTGGCACACAGTTGCAGAAGCAGTTCTGTGGCAGGTTTTGTAACTGGTTTCTTGGAAGACCAACATTAACAAAACATTCAATGTAAATATACCAGTCTAACTGCTCAGAGGCCTGCTCTTACAGCAGAGCTTTCTCTAACAGCAGCTCCCCTCGGAGCACGGGTTGTCTCTCTCTACACCACCACTGGAGAGTCAGTGCCTTACACATGACCTTGACAAACTGGTATCAGAGGAAAGAAAGGTCTGATATTTCACATCTGTCCCGATGTCAGAGTCACAGTCCCTGGGAAGGCTTAGAACCATGGATTTTTCTCAAAATTCTCCTATCACCTATTGTAATCACACTAGTGGACATGGTAGGTGAGAAACTTTGGACACCCAACACAGGAGTTTTGTTGCACAGTCTGACTACACCTGCAGGTTCAAGACCTGAGTTTGAGTAGCATTTTCTCATTAACTGAAGCCGATTACGGAGTTAAGCAGAAGTAGCTAACCTGCATGCATTTCCTCTCAAATCCAAGAGGAAACATCCCCATTGAGTCCAGCAGGAGCAGCCATGAACATTTGCTGTCCATCTGCCCATCTTCACTGCCTAGCTCACTGTTAGTGCTACCTGGAGCACATGGGCGCTCCTTAAGCTGTTCCAGTGCAAGACCAGCCAGCTCAGGGCACACCATTTCCATCAGATTAAACAGACAGATGATCCCTTCAGAGAGGAGTGGCTCACACTTCCCAGAGCATGTTATGGTCCATCTGCTAGAGAGCACTGTGACCACTGGCTTGGATCAAACAGGTTCAGCAGCAGCTCTGAGCTGGCCCAGCTGATTTTGCCCAACATGAAGGAAGGTAGAATCACATCTGCTGCCGAGGTGGAAGAAAATAGCAATGCAACAAATGGTGATAGGTTGGTGGTGACCAGAGAAGAAGATATCTGTCCCCAATCAAGACAGCCAACTCTGCACCAAAGTGACCAAGGAGTTGCACAAGGTCCAGGGTCTGGTGGGCCAAGGGAGTCCACTCCCAACAGAGCTGTGGGTCAGCCAGGCACAGGTAACACCCAAAACTTGACTGGACATCTCAGAAGCATGGTCAGTAACCCTGTGGGCTGAGCAATGGATCCCATTTATCCCTCAAACTCAAAGCAGAGTAGGAACTCATTAGGTTTTCCTAGCAGCTGGGCTATATATACAGAAAACTGGGTGTTGACATTTACAAGACCCAGAATTGACTTCTGTTTATTTCTATACACAAAGAACAAAACATTTAGGTACTTTTCCATCTAAAATAACTTTGCTCTTGTCTTTTTGACTCAACTGTCCAAGAATGAGGGCTGTGTGTGACCAGAATAGGGGAAATGCTTAGAAATCCATCTTGTTCAACTGTTGCTGTTCCTTGCTGACATTTAACCCAGACAATGTGAGCACCACCCTCAGTTACACCCAGCTGGGCGCAGTGACTTCACTGGGAAGCCATGGTGCAGCATAGCTGTAGCCAACAGCAAAACCAGCTCAAGTATTTCTCTGTGAAGTATGAGATTGTTTGCTAGACTGATTCCTTACTCAGTATATTTTGGGTGAAAATAAACTTTGCTGCACCTCTCCTGCTCCCCTGGGTAAGAGCACAGGGCGGAAGAGATGGGAATACAGATTCCCCTCTCCTGGCTCTGTTCCAGGAACAGCTCTCACCTCTGCTCTGACATTCTTGTGGCTTTGCAGGACCTTGCAAGCTGGAAATGAAAGAAATCTGAAAACCTGTCTATTGTAGCTGCTATCACTCACACCTTCCAAAATATCCCCTTCAAAGGGTGATAGTGAATCAGACAGGGGAGCTTAGGGAGGACATAGGAGGTCCCATGCAAAAGGGGCAGGGACTCAGACTGCCTCTCTGCTGATCAAGTCACACTGTTTCAGTGCTTCAAACATGAAAATCTCTGAAATCAATCAGTGTGGTTGAAACACTGACCCAAACTAAGACATGCCCTGGTTGAAAAGTAAGATGCAGCCCTAGGTGGGGGATGAAAGCAGAAGAAGGGTCATCTCCCCACCAGCCATCTCCAGCCAGGAGAGAGCTGAGACTAGCTTAGCACTTGCCAAAAAGAGAGCTCTGAGTGCAGTGCAAGACCCACAAAGCCACATGTTGGAGGGAGAAAACCCCATCTGGCCCTCCAGCTCTGTGACTGCACACCTCCCTACACCACCCCAGCCCTGGTGTTCCTCCAGGAATCCTTCCAGTGTGAGAGGGATTTGGTTCTTGGGGTGACAACCTGACTCTCCACATGTCCAAATCCTGACTCTGGCTGTGAGTCACCCCCACTGCCTTTGCTGTGCCCACTGCAAGGGCAGTCTCCTCATGATGACGCATCCAACACCCTGCACAGAGCAGCTCCCAGCCAGGACCTTCAGACAGCAAAGCCAGAGCTCCTTATAAGTAACAGCTGGTTTGCTCACTTCACCACTGGAAACCCTGTTTTCAATTCTGGCCAGCCTTGCACTGCTCAGTTTATGTACACAGGGCAGAGCACGCCTGAGCGCCAGATCTCTGCGTGTGTTTCAGCCTCCCCTATCCAACAAGTGTCTCCCCTCTCAAAATCTAGAAATAAATTAAGACATTTAGCAGCCAGAATGTCCCAGTAAATGATTAAGCAGGGACAGTTGCACAACTTCCCCTGGAATGTCTATGTTGATGGCTGCAGTAGACTGATGGGCTGGAATGGCAGAAACAGACGGCGAGGAGACGATAGGGTCCAGGTGATGCAGCAGCCACAGCAAGACTCAGCAGGAGATGGGTTGTCCTTCTGCAACAGAAGGCTGTTCCCCCTGTTAGCACGTCAACCTCAAGCTTCAGGGATTTAGTGCCAGCCAGGCTCAGCAGGTTGTGGGAGTCCTACCATCATGGGAAGCAGGAAAATAAAGAATCGTTGTGTTCACTTGCAGGCATGGGTCATTGCAAAGCAAATGCAAACCTTATGCCTCAATGTCCTTACATACGTGTTTAAAAGAACACAGTATGCTTATAAAAGGGCTGAATCTCCAGCCCTAACCTATAAGTGACAAACAAAAATCCATCAAGATTGATGAGTTGGTTTTTTTGCAGTGTTTGGCACATCTGACATTACACTGGACTTTGAAAAGCCCCTCAAGAGCAAAAACCAATAAATATCTAGAATAAATACAGCCAAATAGAAGCTCAGACACCCAACTGTTCATTTGCATGGGCACGTCCTGTACTCAGAAATGTGGTAAGCTTTCAAGTCAAATTCCTGGAAAGATTAGCCTAATGCACAACTCACAGATCCCACAGGTCATTAGGAGAAGACTCTAATGCAACACCTTCCGAGCAGTCCATGGGAGCAGTCCATGTGCATGCTGGCAAGACAGCTTCTTGCACATATTTTTTTGAGACAAAAATCTATTTAGCTGGTCATTGGGTCATTTCAGCTTCAGAGGCATCACCCAGCCACAGACAGCATCCAGCCAGCGCTTCAGGGTTACAAGGAACAGAGAAACCTAATGCTGCTGCTAAAAAATGGGTTAGTGAATTGATTCATCTGTAGGAATAACATGCCTCATGACACACCTTTTACTGGTTCCAATGGAGGGCATAAGGGCACATGTGTAATGGCCAGCACAGCGCGTGGGCTATTTAATGATATGTCCTGCAAAGAAAGCTCTCCACTGCCAACTTACATCATTATTGAAAAAAATACATGAAATTCCCTGAAACAGCCTGCTTGAAGGCATCTGGAGGTGAACAGGTCATTTCCAGTATTAGCAATTTGTTCCTCTAATAAATTTCAGAAGGGGAATTGCTGCAGAGACTGCTGAAAAGCAGGGTCACAGAGAGCCAAAACAGGGGGAGCAAGGAAAGGACGGATGGAGTGACTGATGTGGTCCCTCTTGGAATGGTCAAGAGGGACCATTTTCAGGCAGGCTCCAACCTCCAAGCTCAGAAACCACCCTATTTCTCTCATGCTGAAGAAAACAGAGGTCTATGGACTGACATCTGTTGCCAATAATTTATCCGAACCACCCAGATGCCTGACTCACCTTTAAATGAGCAAACTTCTCAGTTTTGAGACCAGTTCTGTTCCTCTGCCATGCCTTGGCCACCCACTGGTCCCTGCCTGGTTGAGACTGCAAAAATGCTTCATAACTAACAGCAATTATCATTCTGGTTTCATCATTGCTTTTCCAAGCAGCTTCTGTCTCTGGTGTTTAGAAACAATGCTCAAGGCTACCAGCACCAGATCAATAATTCATCTGGGAACAAACAACTGAGATGAAGGAAAATGGTCAAGGGGGGACCTTTTTGCCAAGGGAAGGTTTTCTACCCCATGATAGGAACCAGAAACATTCGTGAGAACATGGGCACAGAGAACAGAGCATGAAGAGGGGAGGCCAGACACACTGCAAAGGAAATCGCGTTGGTGAACATTGCTACATTTTGCTAACATTAGTGCTCCTCACCAACTTGTGCTACAGTCAGCTGAGAACACAAGACCCTTGTAACCATGGAGGCATCCTATATAAATCCCATAAAGGAAGCTGATGTAATTTTTATAAGGAAGCCCTACTCCTAAAGTTCATGGGCTGGGATGCCCAGAGTTATGTGAGACAGTTTCAAGGGTTTAAGAGAAGCATTTATTGAAGACCAAAGGAGTGCTGGGGTTTTCTACAGCTTTTCACAGGGAGAGATGGGTTCTGTGTGCACATAGCAGTTGCTGGGAGGGAGGAAGGGAGTGAGGAGGCCAGACATGACAGTGTTCTCAGGAACAGATGGCATTAGGGGTGCACACGTTCCTCACTGTATTTCCCAGCCCTTGCTCTCACTGCTTTCCAGCAGGATGGCTATATTCATCCATGTGGCCTGTAGGTTCAGCACTGGCAGTTGTCTGAGCACTCTGAGTGCTCTGGGCATATCTACTCTCCTTCCATGGGTTTTATCTACCAATATAAATTAATTATTTACACCTTTTCTGCAAATGCTTCTCTAAATACAGCTCATCAAGTATTTAGTTTTCTGATTTTCTGAGCCTGATCCATTGTCAGTGAAACTTTCTTCTACCTAAGAGTCCAGTAAAGGGTTTGGAAATCAGAGCAGAAAGGCAGGACCCTGTTGAAAACACAGCTTTGCAGCTCTTAGCCTCTTGTGGAGGGCAGACCCCAATACTGCACACCTCATCCATATCCATGTGTATCCACAGGGGTGAAACCTGTGTTAGCATAGATCTGTGTTGGGAGGTGTTAATGTCCACTGAGAACACCAGTAGTACATGTTGCCTATATTCCACCTCAGAACTGAGCTGCTTCACTTCCTCACCTCAAGTTCAGTTTCAGACAATCTTGCTTGGCACACCTGGGAAGGTGAGTAGCATGTGCCATTTCTATACAACAAGAAATTACCTTGTCATCCCAGGCATACCCAAGAATGATGTAAACTTGGATTTTGTTTCCACTTGCAACACTTTGGAATAATGTACACTCACCCATTATAATGAATTAATTAATGTCCACTCATACACCACTCATCCAAATGCTTCCAAAATACTTTTTACATGTTCTTGTTTCCTCCCATGTTCTGGGTATTAAGCCAGTACATAAGTGGATATTTTACCAAATAGATGATTGAGTGTGTTTGCCAAGAGGTGGAGCACAAAATACTGTCCATTTGTAACACTATTACCCAAAGACTCAGATTTTGATAAGGATTCAGCCCAATATTTGTGCTGGGCTGATGTCTCATAGAAAATTCGGCGTGGATCTCTCCATCATGTATTCCCATCTGCACTTCAAGGCACATCCCTCTCCAAAAGAAGAGAAAATATCATAAAACACACATGTGCATCTACTGTCCCAGAAGGGATTAAAGGGACCACCATGGAGGGAAATGCTCAGATATTATGAAGAATATAGTGGCATAAAACCTGCTGAATGTAGCAGAAAGGAATTATCACCAAGCATCATCAAGCATCAAATTTCAAGCATCTGTCCTAGTATGTACTTGGATCTTTTCCCAGCAAACACTGGGGTGAGGTATAATGAACTTCACAAATGGCATGGCTGCAAACACTGCTACACTGATAATTCAGAGGAATTAAAACCAAAGGAACCATGTTGCTTGCCAGTTCTCTTTCTATTTATTGAAATGGTTTCTTCTGCTTAAATCAGTCCCTCGGTATGACTAGAACACATTTCAGCAGTTATCAAGAGACAGATAAACAATGCCATCCCATAGTAGTTTGGTTATTCACCTTTCCACTAAAAGTTATCCTTTATTTTTAAGTTCCAGTATCCCTCTTCAGCAACTCTTCATGTTGCTGCTCTTTCCAGAGAAATGGCATGCTGTTCTCACTTCTGCTACTGCTCAGGGTGACAAAGTCAGCCTGCCCTGATGTGAGTTAAAAAGACAGAGAGAGTTTCTTACATTTCTTACTGTAAAAAGAGGCTTCTCCCAATATCCCTTTTGGGGCACTTTTCTGTGCCCCGTTCATATTTTTTTAAAATTTCTTTAAAAAGCTTTAGAGGTGAAGGAACTATGCCAGTGTCAGTCTCACCTATACCTGATGAAATACAGCAGAACAGGCAAATGAATTAGAGAACTAAAAGCTACAACTCTACTGAAATTTCAGTCACATACTCGACACTTCACCACCACTGAAATGCAGCCAACTTCCAAAAGTACTATTGGTGCTTTAAAACTACACTTCAAATGCACATCTATTGCTTTGGCCACAACAAAAGCACTACAAAGAGCACAGTAAAATAAAATAAAATATAACACAGCATAATAAAATATAATTACTAGTACTGCAGAGGTTAATATCCCACATTTATAAAAAGTGCCTTTTTCAATCTTCAATCCTTTACAACCACTTAATTTTATTATAGTGCCACTATATCTGTGCTGCTGCACGTGATTCAGTCTCTCACACAGCCATGTACAAGAGATTATGTTTTGGTTATATTTTAACTGAGGTAAAAATACAAGTCGTGTGGATCTTTCATACACGGTAGTATCTTGTTTGTGTAATGTAATTGAAGTGCACTCTGGGAGCTCATATGCCTGTTAAAGACGTCTTTGGTCAGTAGAATTGGACTACTGGTAATGAATTGGTTATTAAAATCACTCTGGATGTCTATAGCACAAGCCACATTAGATCACAAAACCCCAAGAACAATTTTTCTAGGTCACAGATAAATATATTTGAAACAACTGTTGGTTCTGCCCTCAAAAATGTTTGCAAATTCCTTAAGTATCTCATAAAATCTGTATTTCTCAGACTGCCCTGGCAGGGATTTCAAGTTTGCGCTTTGTATCATCACTGAGGAGTTCATAAAAAGCAGACTTCTAAACTGGACATGCTTTTTCACTATCAGCCACACAGTATGTGATCCTAAAGGCATTGCAGTTTTTCCATGAGTCTGCCATAAGAACCAAATCAAGTAACTCACAGCTTGTAGCTAGATCAGAAATTAAAGACAAGCAGGAGCAACAACCAGACTGACAACTTGCTAATCCAAACAAGATGATCTGATCATATTACAGGAAAGGTTTTTCTGGAAGCTCCTGCAAGAATAAGGGAGTTCATTGGTATTTCAGACACTGTAGAAACACCAACCTTCAGCTAGATTTGTAATTGTCCCTCAGTGTAAAAATTACTGTCAGTATGCATAAGTGATAGGGCAAAGCTGAGAACTCAAACTTCAGACCACCTTTGCTGGGGAAATTTATGTCGTCTTATACAGCCCATGTAAGGAGAAGCCTGTATGAGTGTGAGCACATGGGTGCAAATCATGGAGTTGTCTGAAAAGATGACTGGCCAGATCTATAGCCAATTCATATTTTCTCAGAACAACTTAGAATCTCTTTAAATGGGACACATATGAAATTCTGTTCATGGCTGTTTAAAAACTTGAAAATAGGACAGAGGAAATCTATGTTTCACAGAGGAATTCAATGCTCTAATAGGGATTGTATATTGTTGAATATATTGATTTTCAAATATAGATAGAACTTTTTAAAAAAATGATTGGCAGCGTATTGTAAAACAGGCACTGATAAAGGATAGAAGACAATATTTTCTAGACAGTGTCCTCATCTGCACACTGCATGTCTTATCTCCAAAAAGCAAGAGAGAAGAATTACAGCAACAAACTCTCAGTTACCATATCTCTGTGTGAATAATTTCTATCTTGTCACTAAAAGAGCATAAATTGATATAAAACTGAACAAATTATCAAAACAGCTCTAAAATGTGATTGATATTTGTGTAGGTATTTGGCTCTTGAAAAGTGAGTCAAGATTATTTACAGAGTTATGTAAATGAAAATACTACCTATATGTATGGATTTGCACATATGTGTGCATTATGTTTGTCATGAAAAATACACTCAGAATTTCTTCAGCTATGTTGGTTTGAATGGATGCCTCTCACCATCCATTCTAAAAAACATTCCTTGGTTTCAAAAACTGTAATGTGTTTTATGGAAAACTAGCTACAACCAGCTCAAACAGGTTGAAATTTATGTCCTTTCTATCAGCAATCAGTCTCTTGCACGGAAACTCAAGGGGAAATGATCCTTGACACACTACTCTGGGTGGCTATGAAAGTCCTTCTAATTGTACACTAATCCTGACAGTGACAATAAGTAGGTACTATTTGCCAATAACACTGATTGCCATCAGTCTGGGCTTACTATACTTTCACACATATAAACTACATCTCAGATAACTCACATATAAAAGTACGAGCAGTTGAAATGTGTCCTCAGTTCACCCTGGCGTTAACTACCTCCCACAAAAAGCTGGAGGTGAAGGCAAGTGCCAGTTGAGGGGATCAGGCAGCACAGTGATGCAGCTTCCCCTCATGTTGCACTTAAGTGCATGTGGTCTCTCCTACTGCTAAGTCACAGGGACTTTTCTACAGGTGACATGTGGATTTGTATGTCGCTACTTTAAAATACCCCTAAGATAAAAATGAGGTTGCCCAATGATGTATCTCGAGTTGGACACGCAAAATCCTCAGTCACTTGTCACTTTAGACAGCTTCCAACAAGTAGCCACACACCAGTGAAGATAAGGAAGATGTAGGAGTGACAACATGCTGTTTTAGGTGGACACGGCAGTACCCTCTCGCAGCCACATGGCGGGGTTGGCTGCAGCAGGCAGGAAGCACAGCAAGCTGCACTGACATGCTGAATCAGAATCGTAGTCATTTAGTTTGGAAAAGACCTTTAAGGTTATTGAGTCCAACCATTTACCCAGCCCTGCCAAGTCCACCACTAAACCATGTCCCTAATCGCCACATCTGCATGGCTTTTAAATACCTCCAGGGGTAGTGACTCAACTGAAATGTCATGCCAGGCATTTCCAGAAACCCTAATCTCCAGAAACTAGTCCAAAGCCTGGCAGAAGTCCTGCTACCAGGGCTTTTTTCAAGGAAGAATCTTATCTGCATGCATGTTTACAAGAATATCACTAACTAAAGTTAGAAATTAGGAACCCACCGGATAATTCAGTCCAGGCCCCCACTATTTCTGTCAACTGTGGGAAAGTCTCTTTCAGAGGTTAAACTAAGGGGATGGACAGTCACGTCCATCCCCATCCTTTGCAAATTTACTTTGTTCAACACAGCCACAATGTACAAACAAGTCGTGTTCCTTCACCTTCCTTGTACCTTTTTGTTTTTCTGATTGTCCCAGGCATGCTTCTCTGCCTCTCCTGGTTTTAGCTAATTTTCTTTAATTGAAAGCCACCAGAGATGTAAACCAGAACTACAGAGGAATTGCTGCACACCAGTGGAGCAAAACAACAGCCAGAAGTGTGTATATTTAGCATGTCCCAGAAAAAGGAAGAGAAACCTAACTCTACTGTATTTACAAAGCATAGGAATAGTGTTCCTTAGAGGTGGTGTGTTCCCTGAGTCCTGCATCCCCACCATGAAGGTCCCCTGTCTTCTGCAAATAGGTGCTGAATTTGTCCCAGAGCATGGTGCCCACAGCCCTACACAGTTGCTGATTACGCTACCAGCCATTTTCAGCAGCAAAGGGTCCTACAGAGCTGTAACAAACTACAGAGGACCTATCATAATAAGCCATTGATGTAGTTCATGATTCACAGGGATGGGACACAGTTTGATTGCAACCAGGATAATCTACATGTTATCATCTGCATAACATGCCCACTGCAAGAGACAAAGAGAAACATGAAGTGTCTTGAGGTGACGAATGATGCAGGGAAATTGTGCATCCAGAAAGGAAACTGAAATCTAGCCTGCAAAAGTGTCCAGCAGTCTGAGTAGGCAAATCTTGAGAAAGAGTTGAAGACAGCTCACAAAGCATCAGCCATCCAGTACCACACAGGAACATAAAACTAAGATTTATCCAGACACAGAAAAATGAGACCCATTCATTCAAGTCACCTTGGAGCAGCAGCAAAAGTGGAGACAAGTGGCTTCTGTGTTATAATAACAGTAATGCCAATATGCTGAAACAGGGAAAGCAGCTTTGGCTTACAGGTAAAAACTATTGCAGCCTCGTGAACTATAAAATGCCCTATTTATCTATATTGCCAAATATTGCTCACAGTTCGATAGAGATTATGCGCTCTGCAGACTGTGGGACGAATGTGGGGAACTCAAGAACAGGTTTGACAAAAGCAGAGAGGAGCAGAGGCCAGAGAGACTGTGTATAACAGTTCTATCAAGAAAAAACTTGTCTGATCTCAGGAAAAATGGTGACCACACTTGCCAGAGTTACTGCTGAGAATTAGACACTAATTAAAGCACAGTGAGGTCATGATGGCATTTTCCCATCAGTTCAAGGTGAAAGTTGCAGTAACAGGCAGGGTTTTGTTCAAAAGGACCAACAAGGGGCTCAATAACGTTACAGAAAAATATTGGTGAAAGAATCTACAAATGTTATTTGAGAATTAAAAATTACATTAAAAGTCCCAAACCCTTTTGATTGCCCTTAAACAAGCAGTGACATGGGCAACATTAGTAAAGTTTGCAGCACAGACAAAGGCTTCATGCTGGTAGAATAAGAAACATTTTCCTTTCTAGAGCAATGAATGTGCAGTTCTTTGAACTTAGTGAGAAAGTAATCTGTATTTTTATTCTCACTTCTTTGAGCTGGAGATAACACAGTCAAAGCAACTATTTCATGTCAGGTATATTTTTGCTGGACACAGTTCATCTGACATAGGGATGGCAGTCACATAGGTTATAGCTCTGTTGGGTTTTAAATACCTTAAGGTGTTGTTTTGACAAATAACTGCTTGACCTCACTGCTAGCAACCCAGCAAGCCACTTAAAAACATTTTTAAAATAATATAAAATGACTCCTGAAATGATTTTCACTGATACATGTTTAGCCCTTTTAAGGTACATGTCGACCACATTAAAACCTGCAAACATTTTGTGTAACAGAAAACTGAAAATAAAAATACCTGGAATGGCAGAATCTGAGACCAAAGGAAATTAGGATTTTCAAGCATATTAAGAAAACTAAACAAGAAGCCTGCCTGAAATGACGCTGCAGGAATGCCCCCACTTCACCAGCATCACACTGACCCATCTGAGAAGGAAAACAAACAGATAGATCACCTGCAGCTTCGCAAGGGGGGACACTGAGAGAAGAAAATTGTGGGCAAATCTCTGCCTTGCAGAAAAGAGAGGAATACACCTCTGGAGGATTGGGCTTAACTAATTCAATCTCCAGCATTTAAAAGTTGGTCATCGGTGTAAGCCTTTCACCTGGATTCCTTTTTCATACCAATGGGATTGACTCCAAATGGATGTGGAGGCTTGAAGCAGGCTGGAGTAGTTACTCCCTGCAGGCTGATCACAGTGGGGTATTAAACCACTAGGTTAGACAAGATACTTGATTTTTGGATGGCTACAGATGACTCCTAAGCACAGGTTGCCATTTTGCCTGGAAAGGTTTCAGTGCCAGGCACCACAGAGCAGTTGCAGGACCAAGCACTGCCTGATCTACTGAAATTGGGACTCATTTTTCTTTCCTGGGTAACACCACAGCTTCCTACAGGTCAACGCATCCAGGTCTTCTTCACAAGGAAGCCCAGACTGCTCATGTCAAGATCTTGCCTCTGCCAGGCTTTGAGGCACAGCAAAATCAGGCACTGGGTCTGGCAGTCACAACAAAACTACTTTTGGTCCCATGCTGTTCCTGAGTCACTGCCTATTTTAAGCATTTCTGTTTCTCAGGCAAGGGACATGGTATTTTTCTAGAAGGTAGAGTCATGTGGAGTTGCATTGTTGAATACTGAGGGTTTCTTTCAATGGTATCTGCCCAGAGTGACTCCTGAGTCCTGTTCAGCTTAGCTAAAGTTATCATCTGACTACATCCAAAATATCTTAAATCCATCTTCAAGGAAATGTTTGTTCTGAGCACTGACAATGTCTGTTTCATAAATGTCTTCTAGAAAAGGCAGAGTACAGTAAATCTCATAAAAAATAGGAATCATTTAACAACTCTGGATCTTAAGAAAAAAACCCAGTTAAATCAGCATAGTAGGTAACAGCATTACGCTGTCTCATCTCAGCAGATACTGTTATCCACCAGAGGCAATATCTGCATTCTCGAGTCAGATAAGCAGCATGTGTTTCTCTCTGAAGGCATGAGTCTTATGTCTCATTCCTCTCACCAACCACTAATGTCTTCCTTAGTGTTAGAAGGAGCTTATTCTCCTTGCACACATCAAGCTTTTCCCTTTTATTTTCCCTTCAGAAAGGCTTCACTGCTTCTGTGTGTTGAGCTACTTTCTCTCCTTGGTTTTCACTGATGTCAAAAATCACATCAGCAGATACTCTCATACCAATAATTCAGATCATTGTTTTGCCTGGTTATACGTTGCTATAATATTTAGTTTCCATGCTTAGGTCCCACAATCAGGTTCACTGTTAGTAGACTTTCCCCATTCCTGGTGTCTTTTATGAGCTTCTCTAATTTCATTGCTCTCTTCAAGAAGTAGGGTTTCTGGGTCAATAATTTTCCATTTTTGGAAGCTCTCCAATTAATATTTTGTTATTTCTTGTAGTGTCCTTGTGACTACATTGAGATGCTATTCTTAAAAGAGTTTTAGACTGTTTTATTCTTACCCTCCTGGGAAGAGAACATACACTCATAATTCACATAATCTTGAATACGTTCTTGACAGCACTGCACACATTTCCAGCACTTTCCTCCACTGTAGCTTGTTTGCATTGTCCAAGGATACATCCCATAACACTATGCATTATCCCCACCTTTGTCAGTGCTGCAGTCAGTCCACAAACCCAGAAGTGGCACAGTAACTCTTGCTTGCTATACAGAGAGACAATTTATTACCCTAATGGTTTCAATATTCTACAGCAGAAGCTTTACATCTTCTGCTGTGCCTGGTGCATTGGGTTTGAAGCTCAGGTGACTTACCATGTGCTGTGCCATTCTTACATCTAAACAAAGACCTTCTCTAAACACCCCAAGAGGGAGCTGTCAGAGACTGTAAGTTGCCATGGCTTTTGGAAATTAGTGGTATAGCTTCACCAGCTGGTATTTAAGCTAACTTCATCAATTGATGAGGCAAATAATCCATACAGTCATCTCTCTTTTTGAAATGGTTCTAGCACTTTATTATATTTTTTAATTTCTGTCTACACTCCTGCTCCTAATGTTAATCTTCAAGCTTCCAACTGAACTGCTCTCAGTTTTTCAGTATCAAACCATTTTTGGTAACACTAACAATTTTTGTTTGCTGGTCTAGGTACTTGGCCTATGCCCCTTCACTATTACCAGATTTAGTTTTGCTGTTATGTTGCAACTGGTGGTTAATGCCATATGTTAAACATTCCTTTCTAATTAGCTTCTACTTTAAACACATGCAACAAAAAGAAATCTTTAATTTTCTAAGCACATACTACCAGGCAAAATTAACATGCGTCATGGTCTTTGTGTCTTAAGTGAGAGTGGTGTGTTTATGGCCAAAATACCAACGAAGTTATGACACAACCTAGGTGATTACAACATGAAAGCTTGCCCACTGATGCCATAGGCTGCATTTCTTTAGCTTATAAATCAACCCCCTCCCTGAACCCAGGCAAAAGAAAACAAAAAAACAGAGAGAAAAATACAGATAAAGACAAGATGAGATGAAGGAAAGGAAAGTCTTCTGCTACAGCCAAAACACTTCTTTACAACAGGTAAAGCCACTGGTCCTGTCCATTCTCCTTTCTTTTTTAGAAATATAGTGAGATTGAGGGTCACGGATTTCTTTTCCAACTGTCAAACTTGATGAGCCAACATCTGACATGCCAGTGAGAGCCCCACTGAAGATGACTCATACATATTGCTAAATCCCAGGTCACACCCAGCTCCCTGACCTGTCTTCATCTGACCCCAACATAGTGCAGCAGGAGAAAAGACACAGAATCCTAAAGAAAACTTTGTTCTCCACCTTATTCTAAGCACTGCAGTCCTGCAAATTTACATTGGGCACTTGGAGCAGAAAAGTCTTAAAAAGAAAAGTCTTTCCTCAAGAACATCAGGGCTTTCATATAACCACAAAATGTTTACTTTTCTGTGATTACTTTGTGCAACTCTGAATTGGAGCTCCCTATCCCAAAGTAAGTCGTGGTTGACCACAGCTCTCCTCATGGATATAAGATCCTGTAAATGAGGAAATTACTCAGAGGCCTTCAAGATAAAGTTGTAATATACTCAAGTATTTTACACATGTATCCTTTCCAAAACAGATCTCCATGCATAAGAGTTGAGCATCACCATGACCGCTTTTAAGCAAACTCAGTGTTCAAAAGAGTTAGACGTGATTTCAGCACCTGCAGTAACTGCACCTTTGAGATGCATGTCTGTTTTCTCCACCCCAAACTCCACAAGAAGGGAAAAAGTCATTTGAGCAGGTGACTCAGTCAGGTCAAGGAGGGCTATCAAAGGCTGAGCATTTTTAGCATCATGTGAAAATTTTCTTCAGAGTTTGGGAGCCTACAGCATCTCAAAGAATTACAGACATGAGACATGATCCACTACTGTTATAAACCTGACCAGCTAAATCCCAGCCAGACTGCATTTAAGATCTCTGAATGCCTTACTGTTTGCTTTCCTAGGTCTTCTGTGCCTTTTGTCCAGTCTCTCTGCTGTCCTCCGAGACAATGATGCTTTGCAGAGGTGACATCAGCAGATGTCTGAGGGCACTCATGCAAACCTTGTTATTTTGCTACACAAAACTGTCAGTGAGAAAGAGACAGCTGACCTCTTCAAATTTCAGTGTTCAACTTAATACTGATGATCATAAGGTTGCTCAAGTTATCTGGTATGCTTTGTCACATCTGTAAGTCCTGCGAGCAAAGGACAAGCAGGAACCAGGCAGCATTCAGTCTACACGAAGATGGACGGGAGCCAGGAAATCTGGATCCAATCCATGCAGTACACGTCTCATGGATATATACGTCTTTTATTAAGAGTCACATAAGGTGGCTAGACGAGACAGTTTGATATCTGCCTTTTTTGTTTCCTGCAATAGCTTTTTTGAGGTGTCATCAGTGTTGCCTCTTGCACAACCCACACTTTGCTTTCTTCTTTTCCATGTTTAAGGAGCAGGTAGGCCTTAAACAGTGCTCTTCACGTGGTGCTAGACTGCAGACCTGCAAGAGGAGACTGTGGAAGCAGTGGGTGCCAGACTCTGCCCCAACAGGCAGTACCCAGAGTCACTCCAAGTCATCTCTGAGATGCTGTAGTGATGAGAACACAATGACCAGGTTGGACAGAAAGAAGAGAAAGCCACCAGGCCAACACACATGGCAAAAGTCTGCAACACCTGCACAGGTGCATGAACCAGAGCCAGTTGGAAACATGAGCAAATCCTTGCAGGAAGGCAGACAAACACTCTACCACCACTGCTCATAAAGGGCAAAGCAGAGGCAGGGAGGTTAAGTAGTTTACTTAAGCTATGGAGCAGAGCCTAGTTGGGCATTCTGGAACTGGGCTCAAGCCACTGTTAGACCAGCAGCTTTCAAATAATCATTCCCACAAACTTCTTCTGTGGTGATATTTCTGAACAATACCAGGGAACATTCCACCATAAATTGTGCTGTGTTCCAGTTTCCACATTATAGCTATGATGTAACTCAGTAACACTTTGTCCCATCAAGCCCAACAACAATAGATTTAATCAGAACATTTGTCTCAGAGAGACAATGGGGAGTTCTGATTAATCTGGCACCAAACTCTGGCAGGGATTTTTTTTTTCTAAATGCTTGCCCTTGGCAGCTCTTCAGCCTGCAATGTGCCAAGCCTGTGCCTGCCAGGAGAACTGTGAAAATGTCCCATGACATTTGACATGCAAACAACATACCTCATTTCAGAAATGTAACATTTCTACAGAAGTTCAAGGAGGAAGATGCTGTTCCCCAGACATCCTGCCAGCCAACCACATGAGCATCGAGGACATCAGACCACAGAGGACATCAGACCACAGTTAGGTGCAGAGGGCCTGTCCTATGAGACCTTGCTGGTGGATATTGGACAGCAGGCACCAGGCTCTCAAAAGAGGGAAGGGGACAAGGGTAGTACTGCAGCACTGCTCTGCAATGGCTTTGTTGGCACCTTTTTCATCCTTGCTCAGACCACAAAACCTCTATGGTTTTATGCAACCCTGTGGAGAGTTGCACAAAGTGGAGAGGCCCCTTCATGTAGAACAGTAGCAGATGGGAGCCCAGGTAAGAAGTCAAAGCACATCAAAGCAATCACTCTAGTACAGTGATTGGCAGACATCACAGTCACTCATCAAAGGTACAGGGGCACAAGCTACAGCCCTGCATGATTACGAGCAAGGGCAGAGCTCCATTCTGCTTCTCTGCATATTTCTGCAAAGACTGGGGTTGTGATAGGACAGTGTAACCAAGATGACAAACCATCCTAAAAAACTTGCATGGCTCTTGAGAACACTGGCAGTAAGTCTCACTGCTGCATCCAAGCAGCAAGTGGTACCAAGTAATTCCCTCAGGTCTGCAGGGTGGGAGAAAGTGTTTTTCACTTTGGGCTTGCACTGTCCCCTCACGCAGCCCTCCTTGCTCACAACCCATCCCAGACAGCTTCCTCCCTGGCTTGCATGCAGACAGCACCCCTATATCTTCCATGCAGTGCCTGCCTCCCTAGCACTGCAGTTCCAAAAAACCCCTTCCATAAGGGGCCAAACTATATCAAGTCTGAGTCTCAGACTAGTCCTGAAGTGGATTGCTGCTGGGTAGTAATGTTTAGGAGTTGAAAATGTAATGACAGTGTCTATCTCAAACTAGCCCTTGGCGTTTGCAATCTAAGAAAGTTTAACAGAGGTTGGAGGGGATATGAAAAAAAAAAAAAAAAAGAAAGAAAACAGTGAATAGGAAAGAAGAAATGGAGTAACCAAAGCCTGCAACAAGGTCCCAAAGCAGCTATCAGCTTCCAGCTCTTGCTCCATCCCTCTGCCTCCAGCTCAGCTTTGCTATAGTTGCTTTCTCTGCAGTAGCACAAAGGAAAGAGGCCAGTAGTGCTAGTGGAGATTTGGGTCCAGAGAAAACCCTTGCCCAGGGCTTACAATTTAGAGCAACTATAAATAACATTTTAGCATGGCATCTTCTGCAAATTCTTTTTTTCCCACCAAAAAATAACAAGGCAACATCTCCAAAATCTGAGACCAGACAAGATTCCAGGTTGCCTCGTTTTCACCAACACACCCACTTCCACCCTCATCCTTTTGCCTTTTTTATGTTTGGCATGAGGGGTACTTCTGCAGTTACAAAAGTTCTTGTGTATGCTGACGGAATTGAAGGAACTTTCTCTGGATGGATGTAGTCAGACAGAGAAGCTTGAGGGTTGTTTATGAGCGTGCCACTCATCTTGACCAGATCCTGCCTCTTATTCATTTCAAGAAAATATGTTTGTTTTGTTATAAATCTTGATTTGATTGTTGGGACATGAAATGCCCACCCCTGCCAAGAAAAAATGCTACATTCTGCATGTCACCACTATGTGCTTCTCAAGAGCCTGATGTTGTGAAATAAACTGATCAATTTATATTAAGGCCATATTTTTATCAGGCCAAGACTTGTAGCGGAAGGAATCTGTGTATGGAAAAATACATTAAAAATACTGAGAGTTACTAAAAAAGCAACCAAAACAGTCACTGCTCAAAGCATGTAAGCCACCACCTTCTTTACTCTATAATTTATCCAAAAATCCCTCACATTCTTATGACAGTTATATTATTGTTGCATTCACCACCAAAATACAGTCCTGAATATCAGAATTCATTTAAATAGCTCTCAAATAATACAGGCAGATCACGAAGTGTGCAACCAGGAATAATAACAATAAAAAAGTGAAAAACACCTTCTCTTGAGCTCTCTTCGAGGGTCTTAAGATATCAAGTGGAAACTCTCTTGTTTCTTAAGGACCTTCATTATTTGTTCATTACAGGAATTGTATTCCTCCCATGGAGAAATACAAATGTTTACAGGCCAGAGTTTTTGGAGCTATGCAATAATTAGAGTTTTTCCTGCAAACTCAGGGGGCATTGGAATATCCTGGAGATACTCAAGTTTAAAATGTAGTAAAATCTTCTCCACATGGTTGCAGAGAGATTTGACAAGCAGACAGAAGACCTAGCTGTACAGACAATTATCTTCCAATATTATTTGGAAGCCATTCAGGACCTAGTAATAGTGTACATACACCATAGTTCTGTTTCCCTGCCATCAGTAGACTAATCCATCTACAATTACATTTCCAATCAAGATTACCCACATTCGTCATTCAAGGAGACTCTTAGTTTTAAAATATCCCTATGGTTAACAATGGTTTTCATTGGCTTCAATTGCTCTGTATCTTCATTAGAGATGGTTTCAAATCAGATTTTTGATGCCTCAGTTTTGGGGTCATGCACTGTGTGGACCTTGAGTCTATCTTTTTCAATAAGTAAGACTTATAGAAATGGAGTTCAGGGTAGAGCAGCCTTTCATGCAGGGGCTATTTACGCCTACAAGTTTGGTTCAGGCCTGAAAAGAATTTTTCCTAGGCTTGAGCATGGCACATTTACCACAAGTAAACCATGTGGTGAAAAGGATGTTTGCAGTTGTAAGGAAACAGGCCCTTCTCAGTGGATAGAGCAGAGATGTAGAAAGAGGAACAGATTAGCATGGCCTAAAACACAGTCCCATTGACCAGACAAGAAGGGTTTATAACTCTCGGATAGTTCTCCCAGAAACTATTCACAACAGAAGCCATGTCCAGTTACCACTTTCTCATCAGAGACTTGCAAATATCCTACAGCTACAGAAAACCAGGGCCCAAAGCCAGTGATCCCCAGGCTCATCTTGATATGTTATTTACCTCACTCTCTTTAATATAAGATATTTGAAGTTCTACCTCCAGATTTACTCTTTCCATATGCATTTTTTTCAGGTCTAGTAGGTTTAATTATTTCCAGACCTTGCAGCAAAAAGCAGAATGCTGAAAGAAACCTAAAACATATGATCAGAACATTTTTTCCTTAAAACAGTATGAATAATCCATTACAATTATTTATGTCTTTGGATTGAGTCAAAGTAAGAGAACAAGTATGTCATAAATGACATCTTGATGTATTTTAGTATACCACTGAACTGCGTCAATGAAATTACTTTTAGCTTGTTCAGATGAGGTTCCTGACAAATCTTATCAAAATTGTTGCTGAATACAAGCCAAAGTTGGTATTGTTTGTATTTTGACTTGCAGATTGCAAAACACTTAAAGTGTTTTGAGTAACTCTTGAAGACAACTAAAAGAACAAAAGTTTTGAGAAAACAGTAGGTTTTGTGATGGTCCAAGAGTAGAGACAAGGCAATGCCTGTAAGGAGAAGACAGTATCACTGAGTTGTTCTTTTGTACCTGAAAACCTACTGATTTCTTCCAAATATAACAACCAGCTTAACAAAAGATGATGTGTTTACCCACAAAATTTGCCCTGGTGATCTGATTTACCCACAAAATTTGCCCTGATTACCTGTACCTTCTACCTACAATCCTTTCCATCCCTTCAAGGCATCCAGTTGCTTTAGGTCAAGTAGGATATGAGTGAAATTCAAGTGATGACCTAGAGAATTAAGATGTATAACAATAACAACTGTCATAGTATTTATAAACGCTTTAGATGTCATCACAAATCATAGCATGTGCCTGCATCCCTTGCATAGCCAGAAATCATCAAACTGACTGGTCCTGTTTTCAACTTTGAGTTTGCCGTCACATGATAACTGAAACCACTCTTTGCTCTACCAGAAAGTTTGATGATATAGTACATTCTTCCAGGAAAAAAAGGTCCCTAATAAATTCTCATTCATTAGTCCTCCAGAAAAATATTCTTTGCATTCAGCAAGCAATTACATTCATACTAAAACAAGATAAGGGTAAATTTTTCAGTTCCAAAAGACCATTTTCTAAATCTGGTGGGATTAGCAGCTTTCTGCTTCACTTCTGAAAATCTAAAATTTCTCTACCACTGCCCGTATTCAAAAATGACAAGGATGGATTTCTGTCCTTGCAATAAGCATTTGGCCCCTGCAAAGAGCAAAAAGGCCTGTGAGCAGCCTAAAGCAAACTAGCTCATTCATTCCTCAGAAATGGCCAGCACACTAAGGAAAATTTGCACTGCTCTAAGTTCAAAGCAATGAAGTGAATCTATCTTCCCACACATCACTCACCTCTCCCAAAGGAAGCAACAGGCTGGAGGCTTCCCATTTTGCTGCAAAAACAACCAGCCATCAAGGAGGACTACAGACAGGACTAAATAAAAATGACAATTCATGCTGCCCTGCAGAATGGCAGGGGTTTTTCCAGTTAATACCTAAAAAACCAAAAAACAAACAAACAAACAAACAAACCAAAACAACAAACAAACAAAACAAAACAAAAAAAGAAATCCTACAGTGCAAGGATTTGGTCTGTGCACCAATTTTTTCACTTTTGCCAAGTCACCACATCTCCCAGTTTGTATTTGTGCAGTGCCAAATCCCATGTGAAACTAGTTTTGCCACAGCAGGGCTACCTGTGATGATTAACCAGTGCATGCACCAAGTCTCCACTGCTGACATGCTGTCTTGCATGCAGCCATAACTCATCTTGAAAGAGCAGTTCTGATTCAAACCTTATGGAAGAAGTTGTACATAAGAAGTTAAGTAAAATTAGTAGTGCTGGCATTTGTGTGTCATAGCAGGTAGAAGACTTCTATGCACTTGATGAACTTTAGTAAAATGACATCTTGAATTCTTTAACATGTTGTTTTTGGTTAAAAGAAAAACCCACACCAAGCTGTTTTGCAGCTTTATTTCCAAAAAATCCATGACACAATGTCTGTTGTTGCAGAGAAAAATGAGACCTCTTTGTGTGATGTTTCCTGGCTTGAGCAGTCCTAAAGCTTTACATAGCGTGATGTTTTGAGAGGGCTAACAAAGTCATTGAGAGACACCGAGGGCTTTGGCTGTTTTCTGGCTTTCTCTCAAGGGAAAATAGAGTATGGATTTGTTTGTCTTTTAAGGAGCTGTACATGGTGGAAGCATGAAAACAGGGAGACGTCCACTGGGTGATCAAACAGTAGTCCGTATCAAAGAGTGATTCTGCTCACGCTGCTTTTTAAAGTAAGTGCAAGTGCAAGAAACTGGGACTGCACCTCTTCACACCATGTGCTGTACAATACTTGCAGCAGGAAGATGCAAGCAGCTCTGAATCCGTGCTGCTGCCTGCTCCCTCGATAGACTTTTGTTCTGTTTCTCTATGGGCTTGTGGTTTTTTAAGATACCTTTACTAGTTAATTGCTTCATCCCTAGCTGAGGACTTCAGTCAAATACACAAGATGTTTGATGAGCTCAACTTCCCTGTGGAGCAGCAAAAAGTTAAGGTTAGTCTGAGCCTTTGCAGGGCACAGCCAAGCCATACACTCCAGCCTTGCCTTCTGATGGGAGGAAGGTATTCAGAATCAGATCAGGCAACTGACTCTGCTTAAAACACTTTTCTTAAAGTGCTCACCCCTCTGACAATGCAGCTTCACCACCACCCATGCCAGAGACACCTGGCAGATGAGATGACAGGACTAAGAGGGCAGCCACAGCTTTGTGGTAGGAAGGGGGTGAAGTTAAACCATCGAGGGGTTAGTCCCAGAGGATGGAGGAGATGCTAATACATGGAGAAGTGAGCCCTCATTCAAACTCCCCTGAAAAACTAAACCAGACCCCCACAAACTACCACAACTTTGTTGCTGACCTCTCTGGTATTGTCTGAAGGAGGACAAGACACACATTTCACTCAAGACTGCTACCATCATACTTGAATACACATTTTCTTTCCCCAGGCACTTCAAACATGTTGTCTTGGGCCAATATATTCACTGTTGTAGTCATGAAATTAATCAGATCAGGAAATTTTCCTGAGTTAAGACCAGTAATTTATTTCTAATCCCGAGTAATCAGTGTGCAGGCACTGGCACATGGCACAAGCAGCACACCACAGCCTAGGCAGATTGGTTTCGGGATGCAGGGCAGGAATATACTGTGGGTCAGTGCTGCAGACAGACATCTCCTGGTGCAAGAGCCCACCCCCAAGCTCATCATAGACAAGTTCATCCCAAGCTAAGAATTTTAGGATCAACAGCAGGAGTAGGGCAAATCCCATGTAGGAAAACTGAAAGAAAAAGGGCAGGGGGAGGGGAAAGGAGAAATGCTGTGGAAGGGGAAGCCATGTAGTAGGTATTTTCTGGTCTTACCTACAACTGTGTAGTGAGTAGCCATTAACACACGAATCCCTAAGACTGTCCGGCCAGACAACACCTTAACCCAGGCAGTGTGCCAGACCAGGGAGGGGGAAAGGTTTGCTTCAGTCAGCTAAGCAGTGAAGAGCAGGCTTTCTACAATGAGGATTTTACCTCTTGATAGTTCACAAGATCACAAAGTCTTTGAAGACATGCATAGCACAGGCTGGAAATGTCAGAGCAGCAGCTGGTGATTGCCCATGGCCCTTACCTTCCCTGTGTGTCAAGATGAAATATTGTTCCTATCTGCGCAGGGCTGGGAGTCCCACCTCTGAGCTTTAAATCTCCTGTGACAGTGGGAACTGGTGAAGTTGGGGCTCCCTGCTCCTTGTCCCAGGGACATCCCTGGCTATGTTTTCCCATGTGGAGGACCCAGTTTGTACAGAGTGATATGCTGTAACTGCTTGGTGCTGATCCAGCACTCTTATAGCTTCTCTTAGAGGGCACTAACCTCTATGCTTGACCATCATCCAAACACACTCTTTGCACCACACTTTTTATCTGCCCGGCTGGTAATTGCACCAAAGGAGGCTCTTGGATAAATATCAGCAGTAACACTTTCTCTGTCACTTGTCATTGTTCTCCCATGATTCAAACAGCTTCAAATGACAGGTTTGAAAAATGGCCAGGGGTTGTAAAGTGTGGGAATGGAAAGTTCCTGAATGCTGGCAAATGCTTATCAACACCCGCATTGTAATATCAGTAACCAAGTGGCAACAGAGCTGTGCCAAATTAGGTGGAAAAGGAGTATACACAAAGAAAGATCAATAGATCTAAAGGCAGAATTTCTGTGAGCATGAGTACTCCTGAATAATTTTACCCACTATTTGCTAGAGCAGGAGTTTCTCTTCAGTAGCATCTCTAAGTGTTGTTCCAGTGGATCTCAAGGAAGCTGATACAAACATCCAAGCTTTTCAGCCGCAGGACAACATATACTTCATCCAATTTTGCGGCTTTTCAGCAAAACCAATCCAATATCTCAGTCATAGTTTGTTGGGGAAAATATTTTACCAACCCATGAACTCTTTGTATCTGCTTAGGAATATCAGAGTGCTCAGGTAAACTTTCAAAGAGAAATGTTGTTGGGTATCATGTGCTACACGATGCTACAGAAAAATTTTGCTCAAGAACATACAGTGAATATGTCATTCAGGGTGGTGGGATGCACTCCCTGACCAGTTCTGCAAAACATATTATTATTCCATTGACTTCCACTGAAGTGATGCTCATGGTTACAGTATGTGCAAACCTCAAACATCAAGCAATCATACCCTGCCCACCTTCTCCCTACAGTAAAGAGAGTTTAGCCATGCTTCACTAGTGCAGCGAATTCAGTTCACAGGATTCTGACAGAGCAAAACTATTTTCACACTACAGAATTTCCTTTTCCAGAAAGATTCTGTGGGAGAAAGAGACCATCAATCCCCCAAAAGTCCATCCGAGTATTACAAAAGTGTAAAAAAATTTCTGCTCTTTTGTCAGCAACTTTTGCACGAATGAGGACATCTTCACCATGCATGGCTGACTGTCACACATTAAGAAAAGTCATCCTTAATAACATTAAATTTCCCCAGACAAACACGATGCCTTCCCAAGTGCTCTCAAAGGCACTCCATTAAAAATATAAAAAGAAATCAAACATATCACAGACTAGTCAGTAAAGGCTGGGCTTAAACCTAATGCTAAGTTCCTATTAACCCTACAGATCTCAACTGAACTGGTCCTTGGGATGCTGCAAGCATAGTCAGAGACATCCAGATCTATTCAACCTAATGCCTTCTTCCATGGGTCTTGTGGATGTCCATGCCCTGTGCCAGGCACAGCTACTGCAAAGTCCATAAGGATAGCCCTGCATTCTGGTCTCATTCCTTCTGAAAGCAAAATGCTTAAAAATATGATCTGAGACTGGGTTTTAAAAAGTGCTCTCGTGTGTGTAATACCCATATCTTATGCCACTGACTTCAGCCGTATAAGGTATGCCACACAGTCTTGAGTCCACAGGTAAGTCATTTCTCTACAAGTCCAAAATAGCATCCAGGAACCAAATAGTGTGGAGGTGAGTCAGGTGCCCAAATAATTTAGAGGCTCTAAGTCTAAACCTCCTTTATTTAGTTTCCCCTCACAGAACAAGGTAAAGAGTACCTCCTGGCCTCCTTGGGCTCTTGAGAAGAACCCGGGACATGGGGACAGATCTCACAGCAATGCCAGCAGAGCAACTAATAATTTGGCTAAGAGGGACACATAGGGATCCAAGGTACAAGAACAGCTCAACAAGCCTGTTTACCCAAAGTTCAAGTAAAATGAGTGATGTTCTCTAGGTTTTCTGTACTATTTCTTAGCTGAAGGCACAAGGGACCCTCATGCTGTCCAAAACCAGCCTTCCTAGGCCAGGACTAGCAGCATCCACCACTGCAAACATGGCAGGTTCTTTGGCCAAGCCATTAGGTCAGGTACCTGTTCTGAAGGCAGTTTGTAGAGTCAAAGCAGTGAGAACAAAGTGTACAGACTAAACAACTTGATAAACAAAAATGTACCTTAGGCAATGGGTGTTCTACCCTGCTCTGCTGCCCTTAATTTACTGAGGTGAACAATGAATTAAATAATACTTTGCCAAGGAAAAAAAAAGTCTGTGTCAGAACATCCCATTTTGGAAATGAGGCAGGAGTATTTTTGCATAGCAAAACCTAAATTTACTGTTTGTTGGATCACAGTTTTGAAGTGGTATTTTCACCCTAAATATGGTTTACTCAAAAAAAAAACAAAACAGCTACAAAACAGAAGGATTTCTTCTCTTTCTCGAAAGCTGTATCATACACAGGCAGACTGTTTGAGGGAAGTTTAAAAATGAAATTCCACAGAAGCACTTACTACTGCAGACCATGGTATCCACAGATCCTCAGTAATGTTGGCAGGGACTACTCACAGTAGCAAATGTGTCAATTAAGATTTTAAATAAAGAAAAACATGAAATATATAACCATTTTTATTATCCTCATCAGATTAGATTATGCCATTTTCCACATTTTAGATCTTTCAAAGGTCAAAATCTTTCTAAGGTGTGTCTCACATCCATTTGAGTGTGTTGCATTTATAGCTGGGCTCTTCAGTGTGAAGCCCATGGTCATAACTCAGATGATTTAGGAAACTGCCAAAGCACCCTCTAGAATTTCCCCCTTTTTGAAGGAATGCAAGACAATCCTTCAAAGGAAAGGCATGAAGGCACCACATAATGCGTCTTGTACTTACAGCTCATGAACAGGCTCAGCTTGTAAGACCTATCTTGTTTCTGGGCAGAAAGTCCTGCCAGTTGCAGCCTCCTCATCCAAATGAAGAAGCATTGAAAGGAAAATAGCTTGCATCTTCATTTACTTCAAGGCTGTAACTTAAGGATAAGCATCTCTTATTTGCTAACTCCACAGCCATTTCTCCTCCTGTTTGTGTGTTGTTTCACCATGTACAAAAAAAAAAAAGCCAAGGTAATGCAGCCTCTCACATTCAGGTTACGTGGGACACCAAAGCAAGCAAACAGAGCTGGGAATTTGCAAACACAGCCAACCGCACTAGAACCTGGTTTGGAGATTTAATGCATTCACAGAACAGGCTCCCTAAGCTGCTCAAAATGCAGACTACACTGCCTTGCACCACAGTACACGTGGAGTAAGATGGCATCCATGCAGTATGGAGAAGCTAATCCATTGCAGTTTCACCCCAACTTAAAGCCCACTAGATCCCTCGCACTGCCAATCCCATTCATCCCTTTGAAGCAGTGCTGTTAGCAAGCAAAACCTTAAATTTTAAGTGGTCAGCTCCATTGTGACATGTTACATGTTAGCTGGAAAACACATCACCATAAGAACTGCTGAACTTAGTAGAAAGTGGTTGCCAAGTTATATTCTTTCTATTCGCTGGGGAAAATTGTTAAGTAAACAAATATATCCCAATTTAATTTTAAATAGGCATTCTTAAGGGATGAACTGAAAGATAATTATGGCTTGGCACACCTGTGTTATTTTACTTTTCTTCCACCCAACACTGGAAAGACAAAAAGCTTTTCTTAGTGAGGGTATTCATAGATTATCTGAGGCAAGAATGGGGTATTATGATCTCTGGCTGGATTTCCCGGCTAGCGCCAGACATGGGCTTCCCCTTGCTGACCCTGCACAACACCAAACAGCCTTTGGACTGGTCCAGCTTTGAGAAAGGTCTGAGCCAGATGACTTTGTAAGACTCCTTCCACACTAAATTATTTTATGAGCTTATGAGTTTATAGCCTTTGTTACAATCACAGGTTGACGTCAATCACACATTCTGGCAAGATGCTGAAACCTGATACTAAGGCTGGGAGCAAGTTTCATCCATAATGCCAGTTTTCATGAGTAATTATCTCATTGAATGCAAAATCACCAGCCTGTAATTAATTTAATTGCATCCTTCTTCAGCTCCCACCAATGCCAAGCACTACACAACCAGCACTGGGCTGGTAATTCCTTATACACCCACAGGTAAGCCACACTGGGAGGGATCAGCACAGTTTACAGCTGCAGGCAATACTGCTGGCTATACCAAGACTTTGGCTTTATGATTTGGGGTCTGAAAATTACTTGTCTGTGTGCCTGTTTCTATCTCCTAATCAGCTTAGACAAGATGGCTTTTGCTCTGAATCACTCAGAATTTGTCTCATTTACACAACCAGAATAGGCAAAACCTCAAGGTACGCAGACCCTTAAGGAGCAAGGCAGAAAGAGCAGGTGGACCACCACTCACTAGAAAGAGAACATCAGGATCACTAGACATTCCCATCACAAAACTTTTCCAAACTATGCCATTAACCTCATTCCTAAGGAAGTAGCACCCATTGCTATAACAGCAAAGCCTTGTATCACAGCTGGCATGAACTGGGTGTTGACAGCCCTGATGAAATGAGAGAGAAGGACAGAGAGGTGGGGAAAATACTGTAAGGGTGGGGAAAGGGAAAAGTAATAGGGTTTTTCATGGTGTGAGACCTGGTACAGACATTTAAGGAGCCTTACTGCAGCTTTCAATACTTAAAGGGGGCCTATAAGAAAAATGGGGAGAAACATTTGAGCAGGGCCTCTTGTAATAGGACAAGGGGTAATGGTTTTAAACTAAAGGAGGTTCAATTTATATTATACATAAAGAAGAAATTTTTTACAAGGAGGGTGGTAAGACACTGGAACAGGTTGACTAGATCAGGGAGGCGGTAGATGCCCCATCCCTGGAAACATTCAAGGCCAGGTTGGATGGGGCTGTGAGCAACCTGATCTACATGAAGATGTCCCTGCTTGTTGCAGGGGGCTTGGACTAGATGACATTTAAAGGTCCCTTCCAACCAAACAAGTCTATGATTCTACAGTAAAACCCAGCAAGAAGCACAGCACACACTAGCAGTTAACAACACACAGGCCCAGATTCTTCAGCCACTCACCTGGGACAGGTCTCCTACCCCAGCACTGCCTCTCCCACAACCACCAAGGAAGAGAAGTGATTGGGTCTATAAAGCCAGGTCTCCTGACCCAGTGCAAGGAGGGCTCTTTCTCTCTGTGCTAGTAAGGTTGACTCCCATCTTGGACCAATCTGGGAAACTAAAACTATCAACTAAACTGTCTGACAAACTGAACACCTGCTGGCTCATTTGCACCTCCCAGGATATTCTCTCAGCTTTGGCAGAATGGGGATTTCCAGTCCTGGCTTCCTTTCGAGACCTCCCAAAAAGTCAAATGTGTAGATAAAAAAGTGTCATTCTTCATTAAGTTCCATCATTTTCTTCCCCAACACTTACTAATAAGAGGCTTCCTTGCCCTCCATCCGCCTGGCACCCTGATGAAGGTGACAAGCAAAATACCTGAGAAAGAATCCAAAGGCTCATTTTCTCAATTGCTTTGCCTGTGTAGCTGGCCAGCAGGTGACCATAATCATCACCACAACTAGATGGAAATTTCTCTTAAAGAACTGAGAAGCACAAAATAAAACCAGCCCAAAACCAAGTCCAGCATTGCATCACTCACACAGAACAGCAGGACCCTCCTCGCTGTGCAGACACTCTCAGCTGTGCACATTGAGCAGGATCGTGGTGGTTCCCCCTCCTTCCACAGGGAGCTGTCAAGGCCACTGCACATCACATGCAGCTGTGGGCACTCATGCCAAACAGCTGTCTCTGGTTTCTGAGCTGCACAAAGGGCATGGCACTGCCTCAGAAACAACATGGGAGAGTGAATGCTTCTTTTCTCACAGGTTGCTTAGTGAGCCATTTGCTACCAGCCAGCTGAGTTTCAAAGTGAGCCAGCAGTGTGTTGCCACTTTGTCCTCGTGGTGTTAAAAGTGATTCATGCTGAAGCAAAGCGAAGGCTTCACTGAAGTGAAGGTAAAGTTGCTTCCTGGCCTTATTGACCACCAACTAATGGTGGTGGGTGTGCTTGAATTCCCCTTGGCAGATGGACTGGAGGCCATTTCCAATGGGATTCAGCTCCATTCAAAGCAGAGACGCTAACCAGAAATAAAACACCCCAGCCCTGTTACTATTGCTGCAGGAAGGTGGGTTACAAAATCTGCAGCCTAGCTTTGTTTCAACAGCTCTGGAGAGCAGCCTCCTCATGAGTAGGCTGTCAGTAGGTTGTGTTTCTGAGCACTGTGTTCAGGAGGTGGATGTGCACTTAAACCAGCAGCATGGCTGCATTTTTTTGGGAACAGGCACTCCTCTTCCTCAGGCACGTTGGGAATGCTGCAAAGCCATCGGCTGGAACTGGAAGAGCCAAAAGGGAGCTAAAGACTTTGAAGAAGCTCCTTTTTTTTTTTTTTTTTGTCTCTCCCTTTTTTTGGCCCCCAGTAATCACTTCAGCAATCACCAGATTTATACCCATGTTCTCACATGCATGTGACAGTAAATAACTGGCTGCTTGAGAAACAAGAGTCATGGCCTCATAGGCACCGCTGTGAAATGAGGTAAATAGTGATGGAAGGGGAAACTGTGGGTGGTTCTGGAATAATTTTGTCTGGGACCATATTTTTTGTGCTCAGGACAGCTGTGCTGAAGCACGCACTTGGCCTAATGTATGTGGCCTCCATACTTTTGCACTGAGCTTTCCTTTCCCAGGCTGCTCTGGCCATGCAGCCTCAGCTAGGTTTTCTTTCCTGCCTTAAGTCATGTTGTTCACCTTTTTACTCAACTTTTTCCTTATTTTACTACCACAGGTTAAACTGTTAGGTGATGTCATGGAGATCTTAATTCCCAAAGTGGTGCCAACCCATCCAGGAACTTTTTCTCCTGAGAGATACTAAGCTTTGAAAATATTTTTACAGAGAAATTCCTCACAGCATTACATTTATTTTTTTTTTAGTCTATCCAGTGTGATATTTCTAGCATGTCTCTTCTCTGGAGCATAATTTTAAGTTCAGCGTTTAAATTCTCAGCATTGGAAAAACTATTTCTCAGTGCACTAACGTACTCAGCTAATTTTGGATTCCTGCTAATCAAACTTTTTTCCAGGTGTATCATACTTGATTATGACTTAACATCAGATAAATCAGAACTAGGGCTTTTCTAGACTGTAAAATGGATAGTTTGCAATTGTCAAAAATAGAACATTCTGCTTAGGATAGGATAGGAACAGGACAAGCCTGACTTCCTAGGCCACACATATCTAAGGAGGAGGGAAGACTACGCTTGTCTGAAACTCCAGTTTGACCAGAACAATCAGCTTCTGCTGTAAGATACTAAAAAAAAAAAAAAAATTAATTTATTGCTGTGTCAAATCTTTCCCATCCAGGTAAGCCTGGAAGTATTTAGCCTCTTTACAGAAAGAGTATGACAGATATTATCTCTCTGCCTGCTCCATAGTTGTGACTAATCTACTTAACTGAAAGACTGCATTGTTTTGTGAATTGGAAAATTAATTCTAAAATGTTTGCTTGCTGTTGAGGATTTAGATCAGATTAGGCCAATTCTTTGACTAAGCAGCTGCAGTCTTAGGTCTTCCTTCTCCTCACTCATAAAAGGAGTGGCTCTTTACCAGTCCTGTCCAGTCTTACAGCTGCCACTGACTTCTGGGTATATTCCCTTGGAACTCTTTACCTTGTAGGTTTCTCTATTGGTGTGTTTCCCACAGAAATTATATTGTGAAGAATTACCAGTTTCCCAGTCCTTGAACCCTTTTTATTAAGTAAAAACCTTTCTAGTGTTCCTTTTCGCATTTACCAAACCCTGCCAGCACATAGGTCAGGTTTACAGAAGAGGGACAATTTTGTATGGAGCTTGGTGGGAACTACCGATGCATTTGATGCTCACACAGCACGACACACCTTGTGGGGGTTGGGGAGGAATTCACTTCCTCCTTCTGAAAGCCCCAGAGATGGCCCCTGCAGCTGGTAGGGCTCATACCTCCATCAAGTCATCAAGCACTTGCTGCCAGTGACTTCACACACTCAACACCTTCCAGACAGCCCTGGGGAGCCCAAATGCCAGCCCTGGACTCTCAAGTGACTACCCAGATCTGTTGCTGCTGCCTGCAGGTGGATTTTAGCCTATACTAAAGCTGTGTTGAACCCAGCAGCCCTCTGAGACTTGATGCTGCCTAACCATGCACAGAGCAGCTGAACACTTCAACAATATCAGGCCTCAGAGAGCTGGATTTCTGCCTCCAAAGAAACTTTAAACTAATAGAAATTGGGGTAGACAGTCCCTTTCTTCTTCTCAGGGGTGTCACCAACAGGGAAAAATACTAATTGTCATCCACCTTCATCTAGGCACATTGCCTGTGCCCTTATACTCTGCATATGAACCAACACATTTACAGGCCCAAGCCACATTTTCTAATTTTGTGATTCAAATACTTCTTCAGCAAAGGAAAGGAGCTGAAATTGCTCTTGAGGTCAATTCATCTATTCCCCCTTCTTTGCCTCAAGGTGAAGTTTGGCTGCTGGAAGATACTATTTGCAAACTGGGCTCCATCTTCTCCTACTGGAAAATGACACCAAACATCTGCTAATTTCCTGACCGTGTATGTTACTAGATCTATGGCTTAGACCTCAGAGGATAATGAATTTCTTCCACCCAAACCACTGGGAATGCTTCATATCCAAACCTCACTGCCTCTGCTCCAGCACGTGTGTCACAGCTGCTAAATGGGACAGAGCATTGCTATGAGGAGGGACTCTCTGCTCATCTCTGATGTCACCAAGGACCAGGCTCTGAAACACCCGTGTCTTCTGAGCACTGCAAGACCAAAACCAGCTGTCATCTAACACAGCTTGTGTTCTCACTAAAGTATATGCCCATTGTCACGGTATCTTCAAGAATGAGGCATTTCTCCTTATGCCTTGACCTGGATTAAACACGAACCAGTCACTGCATTGTGCTGTGGAGAAATGAAGTCTGCCCCAAGTCGAAGAAAAAGCTGCAGGACATTTGGCTACAGCTGACATTCTCTCACCAGCACTTTGCAAACTCTGCTCCCACTCATTTTGAGAGGGTGCCCAGCACCTTACAGCTGCCTACCAAGGAGGAGCCAATGCCAAGGCTCTCCTGTGTCCATCCACACCAAGTAAAGCAGAAACCAAACCCATGCTTCTTACAAACAGATTTATTTGCATTTTGACTGGAGCACAGATTCTAGATACAGATTTCTTCTGCACAACAGTACAAGAGCCAGTGCAAAATATGCTTTTTTCTTTTTTTTTTTTTTAATTCATGTACAAAAAAACCCAAAAACGAAACAAAAAAAGACAAAGAGTGTGGCAGTATTTACTCACAACTGGTAACGCCTCAGCCTCCCATCAACCCACCTCCACTTGCCCTTGCCCATCATGCCAACTTTGTGGTCAGCATCGCCTGCCTCGAACGGCTGCACTGTCAGTGAAGAGAGGTAACTCCCCAGCCCTTTGAAAGATAAACACTCACTCCAAGCAAACTGGGACAACACCAGGCTACTTAAAGAAGTTGAATACACCAACTACTCGCCAATGCATCCCCTGCCAGGGAGCAGAACTTTGAGGGAATGGCAAAAAAAAAAAAAAAAAAAAAAGGTATAAATCAAAAATGCACAAAAAAATTAGGCACTAGCTTAACCCATTTGTTAGAGAGAAGCAAGGATGTCAGATACAGTCTGCCTTCTCATATTCACCCACAGTAGTGATGATCAAAGCCAAACACTCCCCACTCTGAGTACCCTGTGCTGTCAAACAGATTATAATCTTATGAAAATATTTCTATTAGTACCATAAAGTTAAACCATTTCATAACTGGAGGAGAAAGAGAAGCTACAGTCTGAATATAAGCATTTCTTTGAGAAGTCAAAAAAGCCCAAAACAGATACAGACAAAAAAACCTGCCCCAGTCATCCACCAGATGATTGTTAGAGTTACAGCCAATGCTTAAGCAATACAACATCGAGCTAGGAAAAGTCATCGTATGGTTGTTGTGCTTAGGGAGTAGCCTTACTAGTTCACAAAGCATTGGGCAATCTATTTCTCTGTTATTCTAACTAATTTTCAGAAGCTGCAATATAGAACTGCAGTGTTAGTGCAACAATATGCTCTTCTTCACCAAGGCCTGGGATTTATATTGCAGAAATTCACCAAATTTACATCACTCCAGGTGTACTGTGTCCAAATCACCTAGAGTCGCTATTACAGACTTTTACACTTCTACCCAAGGAATGGCTGGGTTTTGAAGCTTGCTCAACCAGTGTCTTTTACATTGAACTGCAGTTAAACAAAGCAGAGTACCAGTTAAAGCCAAAGAACACACGTACTCAGCACAAATGTGTTGATACAGTACAGTATGTATGTGGATATATATATATGCATATATATGTATATGTTACATTATAAGGAGAATGCCATTCAGGGCTTCTCAGCTGCAAGAATCCTTTTACCACATCCACGCCTTGAAACTTCAGCCTGTTAAATTTCACACTAAGACAATGAGAACTCCAGTGTCTTCCAGATTGAATGATTATTTTAGCCAATTAATCATGCAGGGCCAGCTGAAAGAACAGCTTTCATTTTAATAGCACCAGTCCTGACACCTCAGTCAGAGGGCCAAATTTTTATCACCAGATTATTTGCCCCTTCAGTTGTGTATCATGGGCATTTCTGTGAGTTCTCAGGACATCACTAGAGTCATACTAACTGATCTGTATCAATTTACTCAGTTGATAGAGAAAATGCCACAATTCATGAAATAGTTTCGAACAGACAGTACAGATCTGACGAGAACATGGGTTTATACTTTGTAGTACTGGCTGCAGTATTGGTATAAATCACATGATGATTCTGCCTTTTCATTCCCAGCAAACCCACTTCTACTCATAGTGGCTGTCATCATACATAAAACTGAAGAGCTGGACAGTTTGGGAAACCATATCATTCACTGTTATCCTAAAACCCAGTCCATATATAAAGGTCTGCTGTACAAATTTCACATATAGCTGAAAAAAGTCTCATTTAAACCACTTTGAGCAAGTTTCATTTGTTGCTTTTTAAAAAAGGAATAGGAGCAACAACAACAAATAAAAAGCAAAAATAAGTGTAACAGACACTTAGGAGCAAAGTAAATGCAGAACTCTTTCAGATGTTTAGATGAGCAGGAGCTACTCACCTCCCTTGCCTTTAACCTATCTAGAATTTAGGTGTCTATCCCAGACTAATCATTTGTGCTTCCTCCAGTCTTGAGGAAACAAAAGCTTCCTTCTGGAGCTTGTCACATCCACAAACATTTCAAAGGAGTTCATCCAGGGGCAGCAGACCCTCTGCAGCCACAGGGAGGGTCTAAGATTACCTGGCACTTCCACAGGTGAGACATCTCTCTCTCTCATTCCTCACATAAGCCACTAAAATAAATCCTGAAGGCTTTGCGTGGTTCCTGCACGGACAAACGCAGTTTCAACAGGGCAAGGGTTTGTTTTTATGATTCTGGGAAGCAGAGGGGAAGGTTCCTCAGCAGTCCAGTCTCACACCAACATTGCCCTGACCACGTGTACCAACCCCTCAGCCACAAGTGGCCAGTTCGCCCCTGTAAAACAACCAGTTGGTTACGCAGCATCATGGAAAAAGGGCAAAGGGTGCAACATATTTTCCTGACACCCAGAGATACAACACATTCTGCACCTTCCTCAAGGGGGCAGTGAAGGGGGAGATCCTGATCTACTCTATCAGGACCAGCAATAGCATGCAAGGGAATGGAAAGAAGCTGGATCAGGGCAAGTTCAGACTGGACACTGGAGAAAAGTTCTTCCCTGAGAGGGTAATCAGTCACTCGAACAGTCTCCCCAGGGACTTTTCTTGCCCTTGATCATGGCACCAAGGCTGCCAGAGTCCAAGAAGCAAGTATGCTCTGGATGACGCTCTTAGACATCCGGTTTAGTTTTGAGTACTCCTGTAAGGAGCAGGGCATTGGACTCTATGATGCTTATGGGTCCCTTTCAACTCAAGATATTCTACAATTCTAAGCTGTAGTAATTCAACAGCCTCCTAGACACCAAAACAGCTGTGCTATGTCTTCATGGGTGTGTATGTTACTTGACCACAAACCTCCAAATTTCTGCTGTGACTACAGAGGTTCAACAAGGACTAGAACTACCCTGTCAAGGGCATGTAGATATTACACACACATTAAAGCTATACAGCTTAACAAGAGGCTAACACAGAAAAAACAGTAGAGCCCACCCAGCAGGACAGTGTTTATAATCTATGGGATTGTTTGCTCTGTTATACCTTTTTAGAGCATAGAAAGAAAAGCAAGATATATTGTCAAATTCACCCTCATATCAGTATAAAATTTTATTTTTCAAAATCTAAATACAGCAAGACCCTAACAGACTTATTTTTGTTCAAAATTGATCAAGCAAGTGCTAATGAAACACTATGGGGGCTTTTGCATATAATTCCTTAGGGAAAGAGGTTTTTTTTAAAGAATCAAGAGGTCAGACTTTTTAAAATAAGCAAAGATATCTCAGTTTCTAACTCTGGGAGCAAAGCTACCTCTATCCTTTCTTCACTCTGCTGTGTTTCAGTATTGCTGTGTTCCCTCAATTACAGGGCTACCCCATCTAAGTGGATATGATACAGACTGCACTCCTGGCAACTTCAAGGTCTATTTTAAAGAGTTCTTATGAGGCCAGATTCACCTGAGTCACATGCCAATAACAGCCATAGCCTGTATTGGGCCAATATTACAGAACAGGATGAAAAAGCACAGCAAACAGACATCTTCAACAGCACTTTCTACAACATAAACCAAACAGCCTCTGGTACATGGGGGCACATTGGTCCTGTATACTCACAAAAACATCTGGAATTTATTCACTGTTTTGGAAGGCAGTTGTAACTGTGTGGCCACCACCTGGAAGCCCCAGTGTCCATGGCCAGGAGCTCCTCCTCACCTACACAACCTGGTCCTCGACCAAGAAGCTTCGATTCCTTTACTTCAGAGGGAGGAATCACCATGTCCCAGAGCCTAGGCATAGTTTTTGGAGAAACACCACAATTCATGGAGCATCCAGGACAGCCAGTTTAGCAAGATCATGCCTAAGTAGGCACTGTTACTCAATTAGCTGAGTTGGCTGAAGGTTTTCCCATTGTAACACGACTTTTCTATTCTAGTATTATTTTCAGTGCAAAGAAAAAGAAAAAAATCAGTGGGGATGGGTGGGGTTTTTGCGCAAAACTTGTTGCTTTTAATGAAAAAAAGGTTGCTTTTCTCAATATTTTGCTGTTTATTTCTGTTGGGAAAACTTGAAACACATAATTTTTGTCAGAAAAATATCAGTTCACGTCTGTCCGAATTCCTCTAGTGTCAGCTGGGAGCTATAATTCAAGGGTTCCATGGTCCCCTCTTTCCCTGGGCACCTCTCCAGCCTTCATGACGCATTCCGTGTTTGACTAACCCACGGTAAGAGCATCATGGGATCTGTAATTCAGCCAAAGAGCTCATCCCCAAGGCGGACACAGCGCGCAAAACACTTGAATGAGAATTTCTGAGGGCTGCAACAGTAGCTCAAACTGATGCTGCTTTAAGGGCCAAATGGATTTAATTAAATGTTTCCATTTCAAAAGGCTGGAACATTTTATTCAGTGTTTTCCAGCTGACAATTTCTCATTTTTTGAAAAATTTCCATTCCAGGAAAATGTTTGGTATTTCAGCTTTCCATGTCAATTCAGGATGAAATTAAATATTCAAGAATCAGAGTTTGATGCTATATAGATATTCAGTTTGGGAAATAGCCTTATTACTTAGCTATCAAAAATGAAACGGCTTCATCCATGTAAGAAAGGTGTGATCCAGTTGGCCTCTGACATCAGTGGAAGCCACTTTTTTAGCTTAATGGAGCCTGGATAGCATCCCAAAAGGCCAAGGAAGGGTGGAGTTGACCATAGTTACACATATTGGAAACAGGAGTCAAGAGTGAAAGAGCAAGGATATAAGAAGCAGCAAATAAGATGATCTGTTACCTGCACTTGATCAAAACTCAGTTTTACTTTAGTAAGTAATAGGAAAAAAATTCATTAAGATTATAAAACCTAATTCCCAGTTGCAGTAAAGACAGCAGTCAATCACTACCTTGTAGAGTAGAATAAATCCACAGTATGAATTTGTCATGACCACTGTAACTTTCAATGTTCAAAGCATTTCCTCAGAAAAAATTCATAGACTCCATTCAGGGAGACTACTCTAAGATAATGGTATGCTACTGAACTGCTTGCCTCAGGTTGTCTGTGCTCCTTTGAACCCCCCAAAAACTGTTCTGTTGGATTAGCATTACAGAAGTTCTGTCAGGGGGGACCAGGGTCTCTGGACTTTGAGCACATCTGCAGGTGGAGATCAGCTAAGTGTGGGCTTCCAGAGCTGACACTTTGGGTGAAGATTGGGCACCAAATCCATCCTCTGTATTGCCCAAACTGGTTTTGGATGTAGCCCCAAGCCTTCCACCTCAAGGAATAAAAAAGGACCCCCAGGGAATCTACATCCATCAGCAACAGGGTGTATGTTGAAAGCAAGAGAGCACTCAGAACAGTAAGTAAATCAATTTGCTCAACCATGAGGGTTCTAGAGAATTGGGATTTGTTTATCTTTCATTTCCCTTTAGTACAAGGCAGATGTTTCTAAGTAATAAGCAGAAACCTCTACAACTTTTAAGACTGAAGAGGAAGGGAGGGAGGAAGTAACATGTACAAGCTTTGAGGATGTTCTCAGCTCCAGCTTAAAAAAAAAAAGCAAAACCAAAATCACACACCACAAAAAATATATATCTGTAAAAGCAAGTTTTTCCTTAAGCTGTTTGGTAATTCTTAGTTCACAGGAGCATTTATCCAGAAGGTTCTTCATGTTTCCAGTCTAGGTTGTAGCAATCTCAGTGAGGCACTAAAATTTTAGGCTGTTAAAGTCTCTCTGTGCAGCACGGTCATTTTAAAATGATGTGGTACCCATCATTGCTTTCAGCTGTAACAAAGAAATGCAAAATGAGTTTTCATTGCTTTTAGGAAACATCAGAGGTACAGAACTTCAGATTTTCTTCCTAGGTAGTCTACAATAGTTTCTACTCTTGGTCCACAACCCACCCATGAAAATCAATGCTGAGCATCTAGGTCAAATAATTTACATTAAAAAACCCACATACTGTCATCTTTTATAATTTTACTATAAGTTTTTCTGCTTATTTATGTCAGTGGTATCAATGAATTTACGAAATTTTTATAATACTAACTGAGAGGAAAGCATAAGATCAATCAGTCTATTGTAATGCAGTCAACACCTCGACTTACAATAAATTAGATTATCTTTTCAGGATAACAGTACTGAGACTGTGATAACATTTAGTGCAATTGAAAGCACGAATTATCTTTAGAGCCACAGGTAATAGCAGCAGCAATACATACCTTTTAATGTGCTGATAACAAAACAAGATTCATCTTGGAAGTTTTGCACCATCTGAAGGGCAGAAGCAAAAAAGCCAACACAACATATTTTTAGCAATTAAATTCAAGTTTCTTTCAGTATCAGTATAGACTTGGAGGAGGGGTATCAAACAGCATTTGGTGTCTAGTCCTACACAGTCCTGAGTAACCCTGCCCATGAGATTATTAAAGTACACGGCTGATTAATTAAGATCCTCGCAGTTGCTGGTGTGTTTAAGAGAAGCTCATGCTAGAAGTGCTTGCCTGAAGCTGATCTAGCTTATTCAGCATTTTACCATCCTCTTTGCAGCTCTTGATCCTGCAGGTTCTTATACCACTCCACTTATTCTATTAAAGATCATGCTCTTAATTGCCTTCAGTGAAGCTGTTCTAGTTCAGACTGGATGAAGACAGACTCTGTCCTAAGATCTAACAGTGGTAATTACACATTCAGCTAAACTATGGAGCTCAGTTGAGCTTACATTAGCATTTAATAACATGTAGAGGTGGGTAAGCCCCAGGAAATGGACTCCTTGCTGGATAAAGGAATTGCTACTGAAAAGCCATCTCAGCAGTGTCCATCTGCTGACCAGACATTAGTACAGATGCTGTGCCTGCAGGAGCCATTTACCTGTTTGTATTTCATAAAGGAACAGGAATCTTAGTGAAACTACCATAAGAGGCAAGGCAAATCACGGGAAGAAAGATTAGAACCTAAAGCTATTTCAGTTATTCATGAGAAACTGGATTTTCATAACAGGTGTAGGTTCTAGAGACATCCCTAAATAAAGAGGTGAGTTAAGAAATTCAGATGACTTCAGATCCAACATGAAAAGCCCATTTAAGCTTCATCATTAGTCAATGGTTCCTCCCATCTTAGAGTAGTTATGTGGGACAGAGGAGGCAAACTACCCTTCAGGAGGTGTCTCATACAGTTGAGGCAGATGCTGGACACAACTTGAAAGGAGGGAGATGTGACCAGATCCTGTCTGATGAGCTCATAAAATCCAGCTTTAACAAAAAGCCTTCTAAATACTGAACAGCATTCAAGCAGTGCACTTTCCAGCTCTAAGTTCTCACCAAATACTGTTTTCAACTTAGACTAATCCCTCTATTCTCTTTTGGGTTTAACATCCAGACCCTGCTCCTGCAAATCAAACTTCACTGGTCAGTTTGTGTTTTTCTGCCTAACGATGCATGAAGTACACTCACAGAGTGCCTCACTCTTGCTGCTATAGTACTAAAACAAAAAAAAATATTTAAAAAGCCATAGACATTGTTAATAATTGACTTAAACAAATACTTTAAGCCTTATACCCAAGCTGGTTCATGCAATTCCCCTACCAAGTGTTGCCTCCAAGCACTTTGCATCCATAAAGCATCAAAGTTTCAGATTTAATCAGGCTGGAATAGCAAGGAGACTTCAGGAATAAGCATTACAGCCTTCAGTTTAGGCTCCAGTTGAGACCTGTGCTCTGCTTCATTTGTTTTAACAATGCTTCTTATAAATGAAGTTCCTTAAGTGATTCTGGTGCATGAATGAGTAAGTAATTTAGTAGGGGGAAAAGAGGAAGAAGGGCAACTCACTATTAACCTCAAAGTTAATGGAATGGACTACATTAAGCCATCCTATAAAGGGACACAAACAGCTAGCAGAGGTCCATTAAATTATAGCATGCACTTATATGGCACTGACTGACCCAGTGGCTGTAATCGCTGGCCAAGATGTAATACTAATTGCCCTACAGATTTTCAAACTTGACTTAAGAAACTTAATTATTTAATTTTAATGGTTGTTCTTACTTTAGATCCTCACTTCAAAATTTGTGTAAGTAGTAAAAATGAAAAGATATTCATAGAATCATTTAGGTTGGAAAAAACCTCTAAGATCATCTAGCGCCAACAAGTGCACCACCAGACATGTCCGTAAGTGCCACATCTACACATCTTTAACAGCCCCAGGGAGGGTGACTCAGCCACCTCCCTGGGCAGCCTGTTCCAATGCTTGACAACTCTTTCAGTGAACAGATTTTTTCCTAATATGCAATCTAAACTTGCCCTGCTGCAACTTGATGCCATTTCCTCTCATCCTGCCATTTGTCACTTGGGAGAAGAGACTCAGCCCCACCTTGCTACAATCTCCTTTAAGGTAGTTGTAGAGAGCAACAAATGAGCAATTTTATTCTGTTTTGTTTTGCTTAAAAAAAAAAAAAACAAACAAAAAACCCAACCTCTTTTACAAAGCAAAGGTCTTGAAACCACACCAAAATCAATGCTATGCATGACTGATTTGCTCTAAGTATTTGCTTTGACTTGCTGGGATTAGTAACTTTGCAATGCTTGAAGATGCATTCCATAATCTGAAAGTTCATTCTAGCATCAAGAAGTCAGACAATTGTTACAGCTCCAACAAAGTTTGCATTAACCCCTTACCTCATTGCTCACCAATACATGGATCCCTGTGGGTCCCTGCCGATAGATCCGGTTTATCTGCTGTGGAGAAATGCTGTACAGGTTTGCGATCTTCTCCATTAATTCCAGCGTGGTCAATTCTTCTAAGAAGATTGCATGATATACTGCAACAAATTGAAAGTACTTACAGAACAGCACATACAGATTGTACCAAGATCCTCAGCTTCAACAACCAAATGGGTTTAAAATGAAGGTTCAAAACTTGACAGTAGATAAACAAGCTTTGTTCCTTTAAAATACCTAGCTTGATGCAGAAAAAACCCCCAGTACTTGGATGCAACAGGTAATTAAAGAACACACAACTTTTACCTAGAGGAAAACACAGGGACTAATGACAACATGCATCATGGGGCACTAAAAAAGCCCTCTCATAAAGATGCTAGTATTTTTTGATAATCTACTTCTACTGATTTTGATATTTTTTTAAAAATATGTCAAACTTATGATACTATGTAACACAAAAGCAGTATTTTATTAGATGCCACCCACAAACTAAAGCATACAATGTATAAGGTAACTACAGGTGACAGTATTGTTTTATAAATCCAAACCAAATTATAGGAACCAGGTAGGAAAGTTATGCCTGGTTATTACTAAGTGCAAGAATTAAGGACAATCTCTATTCTCATCTGATTGTACATCATGCCATGAGTCATGACAAGTACCCAAAAGCTTTGAACTTTCAAGAATTAGAACCTCACTTTAGGGCCTAGTGACTTTCCACTTCCTGGAATTTTTTCAGACAAGACATAATCTAAAGTAAATTGTGGACAGAAGGGTAGTTTTTTTAATGCTGTTTTCCCTACTAATAACTGAATAAAGATTTTGCTGTGGCATTCTGCAGCTAGGTTGTAAGTTGGGTCTGTTCCCCAGACAGATGGTATGTTGGAATTTGTAGACCTGGAACTATTAACCAAAGTGGCAGAAGTGGGATAAACAGGATCTCTTCAAACTCTTCAGGACACTACAGTGTCCCACACAGGACCTCAGGCAGAAAGCAGCATTCTTACCAGGTAAGTGTTTAATGAGATCCATACATAAAAACTTACCACAAAGACTGCCATCTCCATTGTCTCTTTTTTGGTGGAGATGGGACCTGTTTTGCTCTGGTTCTTGACAGACATAAATTGTCATCTTGGGCCTTACATTTCTATGGATTAATAAAAACCAGCAGTAAGTTATTTAGTAGATGTAAAATTGTTTCAAGTCAGCTACCAAACAATGAGAGATGGAATCATTCAGGCTGTGCATAAATAACAAACTAAGGGACAGTCTTGATGTTGGTGACTACATGTCTTAAGACATCTATTTAGAGACCCCTGGGAGGTAGTGCAGAGCACCTTAATCTTTTCAGGATCAGATAAGACTAAACAGTTTACAGCAGTTGTCAAGCAGTTCATCACACCTGCCTCTACTGATTTAAATCCTGCCCAGCTGTAGAATTTCTGAGGTTACCGCAATGAAAGTACATTTAAGGGCCACTTGAGGCTCTAGGGGTTCCTTGTTTTGTTCTTTGTTACATCTGATGGAGATTTAACATAGGGTATTGTAGGCTGTGTCTCTCAGGAAATGGATGTGAGCTATCGGCTGGCAGCAAATAAACCACTGAAGATCCACATTATGCTGCTTCATATATTGGTAAAATTTGAGCTGTGCTTGGATTTGAATACCATTGTGATCTCCAGCCTCTGAGACAACCTCTCTGAAGTATTAAAAGGAAGTCTAAATGCTACAGCCCCAGGATTAACTTCTAGTTAACACTGAAATTACCAAGGGATGCTGTCAAAAAAAAAAAAAAATAGGAAGGAAATAGTACAAACCTTCCTTTAATTGCATTAAAAAGCCGAATTCCATCAGCAGGTCCACAGATTTGAACAAAATCTTCTTTGGACATCTTCAGTAAGTCGGCACCTACATATTTCAAATTGATTTTTTTCAGAAGTTAAGCAAATCTTAGTATCCAAACTGTGTGTATGGGCAGCAGGAAAGGGCAGGGGGAGAGAATCCACAAAACTCAACCAGCTGGTTTGCATAGAGAAGTTGCAAATTCAGAGAGGTGTACACTTCAGATGAGTCCTTGTGAAACAGAAAGCTAGAAGCTGCCAAAAGAGCAGTGCTACACTGGAAAATATTCTAGCCAACTCAGAAACAAGCTAGATATTTAACTGGCCATTAAATGACCCAATTTTCTGTAACTGTCACGTTCATTGGGTTATTTAATCATGTTGCAAGTCAGAGAGAGGCTCCTCATGGTTTCAACGTCTCTAACAATTGCCCCTTCCACCATCCTTCTGGTTTGTACAACCACCTAATGGGAGGGTACATCAAAGATGAAAACATATTTCTCAAAACGTGCACAGGGACAGGATGAGAGACAGCAGAGAGAAGATGGAAAATGCTGATTAGATATCAGAAGAACCATTTTCACTGTGAGAGTAGTTAAGTATTTGAAGAGGTTGTTTAAAAAGACTGTGGAATTTCCAGCCTTGGATATATTCAAAGGCAACTCCACAAGGTCTTGGACTGGCTTCAAGCAGAGGGTTGCACTTAATGAACTCAAGAATTCCCTTCCATTTTAATTCATTCTCTTCCATCTTTACCTATTCTGTACGTCTACAAACTGTTCTGACAAATGCTAATTATTCTAAGAACAAAAGAACAACCACACTGGATCAGACCAGTGATCCCATCAACAGTGGCCAGCAGCAGATGCTACTGATATGAAGCATGAGCTGCACTTTTACAAGAGAGAACAAAAACCAAAATAATTGGACTGTTTAAACTCACCCGAAAAACTTGAGAAGAGTCTACAGAATGGAGAGAACCTATTACGATGAAGCCACTGCTGGGCATCTTGAATAGAAGCAGAAGGAAGGAGATGCTACATTGCAAAAAGAATAAGAAGGTCTTGAAATGAACTGTTCACCAGTGTCCTAAAAGAGAAAAGCACCACATTAACATGATCTCAAGTACTTACATCATTGCTGGGAGGCAGGAGCTCCATTTGGTGGGTTGGAGAACTGTTGCTAAAAGAAATTATATAAAAGTTGAAAGAGAAAAAAAAAAACACATTACTTTAAATTCTACATTGCAGTGTCCATTCTCTTCCCGCTCTCCTCTATTTGACTCAACTTTCACAAGTTATACACCAATTTGGCTTTCTTTGTCTATCAGATTTTTAAAAAGGTGTCCAAAATTTGGACCAAGAAAAGAATAAAAGAACTTTTTCTGCTTGAGCCTTTTGTTGGTCAGTTGAGGTCCTACTCAACACAGAGGAAAAACTCACATTTACTGACCTCTTTCAAGCTTTTGTATACTGGTGACTCAGTAATGTGACATAACTAAGCAAGGAAATTGTAACCTACAGGGTAGTTGAAATCAAAATTTCTATGAGCCAGAAATAACCTAATAATAATTCTTCACAAAAATTGAATAAAGGACCTTATAATTCAACCCTAGCATTATTTTAAACACAGTAAATAGCAATTTAACTATATTACACAAAACCACATTTCTACTAAATCCTCCTAAACATAGACAAGACTTCTAAACATGTCAAGGATTTTACCAAAGAGCTAATAATCTACAACTGGAAGAAAATGCTCAACAGATCTCTCTATTAACTCAAAATATTGTAATTTCAATGTTTCTCCTTATTCATAGGTTGAGGCCACTGATTGAAAAGTTGTGATACAACATGGATTGATTAATAAACTGTGTGGGAAGGCAGTCAGCTGGCAGAGTCCTACCAGAATAAAAAAAAAGGCCTATGCCAAATTCCTAGGGGAAAGTATGCTGCAGGGAGGACTCAGAAGTACTGAAGGACCCTGCTGTACATTTCTGACACCAGTTATCATCTCAGGCATTTCAGGATTACTAGAACTGTTTCTTTATGATGGCTCTATATTAATGAATTAAACATGCCTCCACCAGTCCTTTGTTCTGAAATGGCTTCTCAAAACCCAAGCTGTTTTGCCCCAGGGAGGATTTCTCTACATCCCATTCACCTGGGAATTCAGCACCCCAAACGACCTCTAGATAGAAGGTAAGGAAGAAATGACAACTCTAAAGAGGTGCTGAAAGCCTTTAACAAGCTTGCGAGAAGATACTGGGCATTGGTACAGGGTATGGTGTGTTCTCACCAGGAATTGCCCTGGTGGTCCTCTGATGCTCACCTTACAGTCACTAGTAGTCATAAACAGTGGACATACAAATTATAGGGAATTCCTGGATGAAAGGTCTTAAAAGGCTTTAGGGACATACTTTCCCCCTTCCTAGAAAGGGTGGTCCTTGACCTCTTCTTCCAGGGTATGAAATGCACGGACACACAAAGCTTATGCACACAAAGGCTACCACATCAACAGGAAAGATAAAGCATTTATTTGTTACATACCCATCTCCGAGGTTGAAGCTGTTGGGAGAACTGTTGTAGCTTGGAGATGGAGCATTGTTCATTTGATAAGGCACATCTGGCCAGGGAGAGCACTGTTGGAAGAAGGGCAGCAGGGATACTTTCATAAGGATGGAAATAAAGGATTCGATTCTCCTCTAATACCACATTCATGCTGTTGCCACGCCACTAACTTCAGCTCATCACTCCTGCTGGGAGGAAGAGATGGGCCATGGATTTTCTACACTGCTCTCCAAGTGGGCTGTCAGGGGGCCAGATTGATTCCAGTTGTGCATTCCACATTTCTTTCTCCCATTTCACAAAGCCTGTCCCCAAATAACACTGGGCCAAAGTGTGCACAGCTGTAAGTCAGAGCAACGCCAGTAAGTCAACTCAGACTGGAGGCAGCAATGATACAGAAATACCCCTGGTCTCAGTTATAAATCCCTAATTAAATCCAGGCAAGAGTGACAAATACAGTCCAGTGGCATTGCTTCAGGTTTATACCAGTGAAAAAGCAGAATCTGAACCAGCCTGCTAAAGCCTCTGGCGATCAGTCAAATAGCTCCAGTCATAAATGGATATTACATGGAGAAATAGACAGACAGACACAGAGCTACTAAAAGCCTTCACAAATATAGGTCAGACTCCACATTCCATTACAGTAGTGTAAAACCAGAGTAACCCAGCTAGAATTGGTGACTCTGTTCTGAATTTAAGCCAGTGTAATCAGTAGGAGAATCTACCCCTTGGAGCCCCCTGCCATCAAGAGCTCAAGAAAATGCTCTGTAGTATCCTTGTTTGCAATGATAAAAAGATGACAAGTGTAGCTTTGCAGCTTTATCATCTCCACAAACACTAGCAAATACTTTATCATCTCCACAAGCACTGGCAAATATTTAACTCTTTGGCAACTCACATTTCCACATGCAATATGTCAAAGTGCAGCAGAGCTCATAGGAGAGTTTGGGATCTGCCAACTCAGTAGAATTAGGTCTATCAATTAGGAAACATGCTGGTTGCTCCTGGCAACGTGAGGAAAATTGAGTGGGAGGGACTGGATCTCACAAACAGGAAGTTGATTTAAATTAAAAATAAATTAACATAATTTTTGGAAGTCCAGCAAGCCACTTCAAAAAAACCAAGAACTAAACCTAATGGCAAGACGTTCCCATAGGGAGACTGAACTGCACTTTTGAATGCCTTCCTTGAGTCCTGTTGCTTAGTAATTCTGCAGTCTGGGGTAAATTTATACATAAATCTTAGTAATGACAGGGAGGGGTAGAAACACATACAACTCTACAGCAGATGTATCAGAATATAAGACATTCAAGATATTCCCAAAGTACAACCCAGAACTTTCTCAGATCTTGTATTTAACAGTAGCTTCATAGGCACATTCACAGAAAAACAGATCAATCATTTCATCAGACAGGTCTATTCATCTGCTCAAGTGCCCCATCACCGACACGAACTTTTGCCAGACAGTTCTAAAAAAAAATACCTCTTACAACTGGCACCTGAGGGCCATGACAAGTGCCCAGGAGCACAGAAGACTATTGAGAAAATAATTTCTTTTAAAGTTAGGCTGTTAAGGGTTGGTTTATACCCTGAAACATAAGAAGTTTTGGCATCTTTCATAAATTTCAACAGCGAGAGTCATTTTATAATTTCACTCCGCTCTCAATTTCAATCAGATCTGAGCATACATGTTTCCACAAGACAATCTCCAGGGCTCAGTTAGATGATGTTTTCTCTCAAATTTATCTCCCAACATGATGTAGTACAACGTGTCTAAAATGCTTTACCTCTGTGAGAATAGTTGTCTCATAGGAAGGCTGATACTTCTCCTTCTCTTGGGTGGTCTTCTTTTCCATTTTTTCTCTGTCAGTCTTCTGTTTTCTGTCTGCTCCTTTAGGCTATAAGCACAAGCACAGGCTCTCCCTTACACCAAGTACTACAAGTTTGGAGACAAAGGCCAACAGATTTATCTAATCTGCTCACAAAAGCTTCCTTAAGATTGATGGGGACTTAACATATGAAAAAAGATCAGATCTGTATTTTCTAGACAAAAAAAAAAAATTTAGTCAAGCATCTCTACTGTTTCTACACATCACCCATGAATGACTACTGCAATTCTAAAATAGGCTGACCACAGTCCTGAGATGTGATTTCAATCATTTCAGACCATGAGCCCCAGAAGTTATACATCTCAACTGGTGTTTGTACCATCTTTCCAGGAACAAGAAAGACACTACTCATAGGAGCAAAACTGGAGCAGCAGATCCTTTGAGAAAACAACAAACTTTCCATAGGCCTGTAAGTAGCTACAGGTCTACCATGCCCAGATTAGGAGCTTCAGAGATGCTTCCTCTCTGAATCTCTCCATGGTAGCATGGAGAGGAACTCTGCTGAAAAAAACCCAACAAAACAAAAAACAAACCAACCCCCCACAAAACCAAAAAAACCCCAAAAAACCAACAACAACCACCAAAAAAACCCCCAAACCCACACAAACACAACCCCTCTCCCCCACCAAAACTACAATATATTTAAGATCTCAAGGATACACTCTTATTGTTCATGGAGGATTAAACCAAAGCAACTAGAGATGCTATAATGTCTTGATTGCCTATGAGCATCAAAACACTGTGGATACCCTAAATATCTCAGTACTTGCATAGTGTTTGAGGCACAACGGACTGGCCTAGGTCTTGGTGCAGCACTTGGATCATTTGAATTCAATTAGAATTGCTGTGTAGTTCAGTGTTTATGCCACCTTGTGCACAACAGTCCTCTTTAAGACCTTAAGCACACCCAGCTAAAAGTCTGTTCTTTTACTCCACTATTTGCATCACTCCTACACAATTTAAAATCTTGGCATGTTCCTGTGCCTTAATCTAGTTGATGACAAAGCCAAAACTACCTCATACCTTGAACACTTTGATCTGGCAGCTTGCAGAATGCAAGTGTTCTGTGTATTCACCATTTTCGTTCTGCTTAAAGGTGTCGATTTGCACCCGGAAGGGCACCCCCTTCTCTCCTCCATGTTTCCGTGGAGTAAATTCTGTGCTGATGCAATGTACCTGGCAAAATAGAAGCTGTGCTCATCTCTGGAGACAGTTGGAACCTGTGCAAATCTGAATTTCAGAAATTGCCTGAATATGACAGTTTGGCTCCTCCCAAAAAACTAAGAAAGGCAGAAGAGTTCATATGTTTTCATTTCTGTTCCTCAGGACAAAACAATTAGAAGAACAAGCATTTCAGAAAGAAACAGGGCACCAGGAAAAGCATCCTTTGAACCCTTCTTACAGCTTAAAAACAGAGTTGGTGTTCAGAATGAGAAATACTCACGAAGGAGGAAACCAAGCAAAACCAAGATTATGAACAGTTTCCTCCAGACAAAACCCACACTTGGAAAGCAACATCAGTGTCTGGGTATTTTTTAAACGAAACCCTAGCTGTAGCAGGTAGTACTCCAAAGTTAGCAAGTAGCCAGTAAGTTTGTTTAGTGAGTATCCTACAAATTATTACACATGACTGTCACATAAGCTTGTATATTATCATTAACATCTTTGTCTCTCCTTCATGTCCTGGCTACTCTAACCCTTCAGGTCTTTGTAGGATATCCACCCACTGTATTGACCCCAGAAATATCACTTCTCTCTTACCTGAATGAATGCTGAGGCTCTCTTTGACGGATCCCAGAGAAATTCAACAGTGTTCAACTGGGTTGGGCTAGCCCTAGGATCCAAGATACCAACTGACAGCGGAATATCTGTAGAAGAAAACCCCTAAAATTTTAAAAATATTAAATTCAAGAAGAGAAAGCATTTCCATACAATTACAAGATGCATGTGAAAAGTGAAGCCACCAATGAGATATCTATTTGGGACCTACGGCACTAGATCTCGTTCCCACCCAAAGATATACAGGATTCCTATGACAGTAGGATATAAAAAAACCTAAACACAGATGCAAACACTCCATACACATCATTCAGCTTCCAAACACTGCCCAGGTACTGTAATGAAATACTCTCACCTATATCAAGGATGCGGTCCCCGGGCCGACTCCACCTCCAGCCCTCGAGCTGCTGGTGCTCCGTGTACTGCAGGCGTCGGTCGTGGAAAACTACACGAATTATGCTCTGTTAAGAAAAGACAGCAATATCAACACTGTGATCCAGAAGCCCCTTCTCTTGAGATGACTTCTGTTTTCCAGAGTAGAAGCAAAAGTTGATCTGTTATGTTTCTCACCCTCATTCATGAGGAGAGTCGAGGGTCCACCTAAGAGACCCATCACCATGTTTATCAATTCCTAAGGGACCCCTGAGTGAGAGAGAAACACATTTCCCCCTTCACAGGGCACATCTGTACTGCATAACACAGCCCTGTACAGCTTTCTGGGATTCACTCTGGAAGCACTATAGGCACCTCATCTTAGGTGTCATGCCATGTAAACATCACTATACTGCCTCCATACCCAAAAAGGCTCATATGGGGGTAATATTTAATGTGTCTGTACCATGTCCCAACCCCAATATACCCCATTCTGATTTGCAAACGTGGAAGCCAGCTCACCTGTCCCTGTACCAGTGGAGCTGACATGTCCAGACACCTTGTCAGTGGGAATTAAAACTTGATTCCAGCC